>NC_047157.1:919285-1225714 GCF_009819705.1 Hippoglossus hippoglossus | reverse complement strand
AGACTGAATGCTAGTCAATGATCTCTGTGACTGGTGTAGTTCACCAAACTTGTTCATGTTTTCCTTAGGATGAGGCTTTTGCCCTGTGGATTGAGCAGTGGGCCAAACTCTATGAAGAAGAGTCTCCTTCACGGATGATCATCAAGTATATTCACAACAACTACTTCCTGGTCACTCTCGTGGACAATGATTTTCCTCTAGAGAACTGTCTGTGGCAGGTCATCGAAGATATGTTCGAAATGCTTGATGCTCCTCCAGATCCACTCAATGACAGAACATTCTGAAAAAAAATATTTTAAACTACTTTTAAGGAAAGTAGGAGCACTATGGAACTGTCAATTGTTTATGCATTGTCTGAAAGTTGCTATTTACAGTGTAGAGCATAGAGTAAGTGTACTTAACAGTATTTTTAAAGACTTTTTCTAAATATTTTTTAACATTTGAGTGAATGGAAATATGATAAATTAAATTCTTCTTTCTTTCCTAAACGAGACTGGAAACCAGGAACGGGTGTCAACCAGACCGCCCATGGGGAACCGGAAACGGAAACAATTGTTGGCTGGACTGCTGACTGGGGATTACTCTATAGTTTGACAAATATTCAGATGTGGGAGTTGCTGAATAATATTCTAATATAGATGTATATAGAACTTGGTAGTATGGAGATTTTCCACCCATTAAGTAACTCGACAAATGTACATTTATAATTCATCACCATTCAGGGAAATGGTGATAGGCGGTAAGTAGAATAAGAGAAGTCCAACCACTACACACACCAGAAGCCTTACTTTGAAATAATATAGATCACCTAGATAGCTTTGCCAAATATAACTACACAATCCACCTAGCAGTTTTGACACACAAAAATTAATTGCTGAAAACTTACTGCCTTTGAGCAAAGTTTGTTATTAGTGAAAGATTTGGCAACCATGTGATGTGATGCATCCCCCTCATCTTCAGTCAGCGGTGTGGCCATTTTTTGCACCTCGTCCCCAGTCGGCAGTCTTGCCGACACCTGCCACTCGTCTCCAGTCAGCCGTCCGGCCTGGTTCCCCATTGACAGTCCGGTCGACACCTGTCCCTGGTTTCCCATCAGCATTCTGGTCGACAACTGTTCCTGTCCCTGGTGTCCTGTGGCAGTCCTGCACAATACTCTGATCAAAACAAATTAAGGGAGGGGGGGTTTTCTTGCTCTTGCCTCTCCATTGCCCCTGTTGTCACTTTCATTTGCACCAAAGCAGGTGAAACTGATTCACAATCACTTGAGCTTCCTAAATGAACAGATTGATATCCCTGAAATTTAACTGACGGTGTTATACTTTGACGATAAAGTTTTCCCTTAATTTTTTTTAGCAGTCTGTATAGCTATATATATATGAACTTAACACTTTTCCTCCTGCCTTCCCCAAAAATACCCTTTGTGAAGCTTGAGTTCAGTGCCTAATAAAGGTCTTGCTTTAAGATTAACTGCACATTTTAGAGTGGCCTTTTTTGAGACCAGTCCAAGGCACATCTGTGCAATAATCATGCTTTATTATCAGCATCATTTGATGTCACACCTGTTAGGTGGACGAATTACATTGACGTTTTTGTGTAGAAATAAGCTTTTTGTTTGCATAGAGGAAATCTTACATTTCACACTTAAATTCATGAAAAATGGTAGTGAAAACAATAGCGATGATTTTCTATTTTTGTTATGTATAATTTCACAGTGGTATACTAAATAGTGCATTATATGTAGTGTAACTATATAAAGATGCATCAATATATTGGTATAAATTCACAATAGTATACAATATGATCTGAACATAAAATACCATGCAAATTCCTTCTGCTCTTACAATGTTTCCCAACTCTGAAGAGGTATAATATTAGCTAACAGCAATGTGAAAGACTAGAGGAGAGCATTCCAAGATGTTTGAAAGAGAGAATTGAAAATTTGGGTTATTTCACTGAATATCGATTTCTGAAATTTGGCAAAAGATGTATGTGTACTATTGTACTTTACTGAAATATGTTCTTGTTTTAATGCATTGCTGTACACCGATTTTTTTTTTCGAAAAAAATCACCTTCATGATTTCATTGATTGGGGTGTAGCCAGAGAGGCAAGATGTTAAAATCAATGTACTTGCAGAGAGCAGTACCAGCACATTTGTCCATTGTGACACTGGTTCACTCTTCACAATTGACCTCATTCACCAATATCTTCTTAAAATTATCTCAAATTTGTTCTTAAGAATGTTTCTAAGAAAACTCGACGTCAGACTTGTGTGTTCTTAAACTGCAGAAGTGGTCTTATATTGATGAATCCCATATCTTCCTAAATTGAAAGTGCTTGCCAGTAATTCCCAATTAGCATGGCTTATGGACACTTAAGGGCATGAGACTGCTCTGGCCTGTGGAAATCCTGGAAACCACAATTTACATCAATTGTATTGGATTTGGCTGCAAAACTGTTTACCCCTGAAACTCCAAAAGTGTTTTGTGGACTCAAACACTTCACCCACCCCTCCATCGGCATAGTGGCAAGTAGATAATGAGGGAATTTTTACATTCTAGCCACAGAAACTGCAATCAGGTTGGAGCACGCCGCAGCTTTGTCCGGCGAGGTCGGGTTCTATGCGATTGTATATAAAAATTGTCTCTTCAAAACGTTTTACATAGAAAATACCTAAAAGTAGTTGATGGGTGTTGGACCAATGGATACCCAGAATCTGGTCAAGATTACACCTTATATAGACAAACACCTATAGCTCAAGCCTGTGTTGAGCTATAGGTGTTGAAAATAGCACCCAACCTCAGGAATTTAAAAATAAACAAATTAAGTTTTCAATATGAACTATTTTATTAAACAAAATGGAGGCCTCAGAAAACACACACAAATAAGACAAAATCTCCATAATGGTATCTTTTTGGTGTCTACTAACTGAACATTTCAATAAACATGTTTTATATCCAGCATCAAAGTCTTTTTATTCCACACTTTTTATTTTTCAAGGACCCCACCTGCCCTCGTCTTTCTTCCTCCTTTGCCTTTCCTTTTTTTTTTAGGGCTCTACCTGGATCTTTGCTTTTTCCCTTTCTTCTTCACTGCTCATCATCTCTAAAGGCTCCTCTTGTATCTTCAGTCCATGTAGCTAATCTAGCTGTATTTTCAGAATTGTTAAACTGATGTGCTTACACCAGAAGGGACTTTCGCTGGAACCTTGTCCTTCTGTGAGAAAGTCGAAGAATTCTTTTTGCATTCTAGAGATCACTTGGTTTGACAGAAACTAAATATTAACGAAAGGTTTGCAGATGGAATTCACTAACAACATTATCATTTGGATTTTTTGACATGAACCTCTTTTATCCCTTACACACAATGGCAAAGGTCCAATTTCTAAACATAAATCCCTTTACTGTAATATAAATTGTTCAACTACATATCAGTTAGTTTTACTTATTTGTTTACATGTGTTGTCAATTATACTTACTATGGGTGTCTTGAGAGTGATAAGATTCAGTGGAACAATGGCTGGAGATGGTCTCATCAATGCTTGCTTAACCTGTAAATTAAAATAAATGCAAGAATAAAGAAATGATAAATAAACCAGCTTTGTTTTGACATTTATTGTTTAAAAACATATCGGACTGACAAGAAGGTTCTCTTTTACTAAGAATTAGACAATTTAAATAAAAAAATGACGTGTTCATGAATTGATTATTGCCTGTGGCGATTTATTAGCAACATATTTCGGGTACCCCGACTTACCTAATGTCGAACAAAAAAACTCCCACCACAAACCTTACAAGTACTCTCAATACCAAACAGCAAAACAGCATGTGTAGCAGCAGATCTGAGGCCGAGTAAAAAAAAAAGGGCTTAACTCTCAGGGCTTGCAGCCTTTATTCTGGAGCCCTGGGTTGCGATAGGCTTACCATCATCCTCAGCAGCAGCAGCAGCACCTGGGAGAGAGAGACAGGCAGGAGGGAAACAAATATACAGGCCCTTTGACCCTGCCTGACCTTGCTGCACGTAACAATGGCCATGAAAAAGACAAAGTGAGAGTACCATCAGTATGGTCAATGTAGAGTAATTCTTCTAAATCCAGGTCTTCAGGGCACACAGCCAGGGGCGTAGCACAAGATTCTGGGCCCTATACACAAGCAGTCTCTGTGGGCCCCCTTCCTCTCCCAGTCAACTGTACGAATGAATCTGTAGTGTTTGTTGGGGTAGTCACTAATGAACAATACATACTAAATTTAGTATAAGTAAATATGAAATCTGTGTATTATTTTACACTCTCTTTGGTCACACTGGCTGCGGTTGCGCCGCAGAATGGTTGTGGAACAACTTGTTTTTCATTTCTGC
This sequence comes from Hippoglossus hippoglossus, assembly GCF_009819705.1. Classification (NCBI taxonomy): domain Eukaryota; kingdom Metazoa; phylum Chordata; class Actinopteri; order Pleuronectiformes; family Pleuronectidae; genus Hippoglossus; species Hippoglossus hippoglossus. The sequence goes on along the minus strand of NC_047157.1, from coordinate 1,221,359 downwards.
ACCCATGTTAACAAATTAGAGAGGCCACACTGAATCAGCTCCAGTGTTTCTGTTGACTGAATCCATTCATTTGTTTTTTAAATGTTTTTATTGTGAAATATTTGCACAAGTGGAAAATGCATGGCTTCATAAGGTATAGTACCGTATAGTAATGGTATTTATTTGAGTGCATAGGAATACTTTTATACAAGGAAATACAGTGATCACATCAGAAACCTCAGAAAGGCTGTAGGTATATTAATGTTGCAGTGTGTAGAATTTAGTGACAAAGTGTCGAAGGTGCATGTTGCAGCTCAATACCCCTCACCTCACCCTCTCCTTCCAAACATGAAGGAGAACCTGTGGTAGCCTTCAGTTTTCATAAAAACTCAAAGGGTGTTTAGTTTGTCCAGTCTGGGCTACTACAAGAAACATGGTGGCCTCCATAGAGAGACCCCCCCTGATGTAAATATAAAGAATTTCAATATAAATATTCTAGGGTAAATAAAACAACAATTTGTATAATTTAGATGAAACACACTGGTGAAAACATCACTACGATTATTTTATATAAAATTTCTGTCAATAGATCCCTTTCACCTACTTCAGGTGAAGGGCAATAGGCTCTCTCTCACCCTGTCTCTCTCTCTCTCTCTTGCTCGGCCTGTCTCTCTCTCTCTTGCCTGCTCTCTCTTGCTCAACCTGTCTCTCTCTCTCTTGCTCGCCCTGTCTCTCTCTCACACACACATTCATGTCCATCTTCAATATAAACCCTCTGTATAAACTCAGCTGTAGCTCCGCAGTGGATCATCACCCAGTGTGAAAGCAAGTAAGCTATTTTATTTAGTTGCCTTATTGTGAAAGGTTGGTCAGTGAATTTGTGTTTCCTGTAATCATAAGCAGTGTATCTGTATGGGACTTTTATTTTGAAGGGTCACTCTCGAAAGTGGAGGTTGTTTTTGAATGGGATTTGACTATAAGCGGACATGTCCAGGTTCAAGTCTGCATTCTTATTTTACTATGAGCTATCAGTAACTCTCAGTAAGCAAATTAAACCCAACATCAGACAACTGAGAATCTGCGACACAGAAATGCGGCGCAGCCAGTGTGACCCGGTCATAATAAACTGTGTCGTTACTAGTTGGGCTCACTCACCTTTCTGTGAAAAGAAATCTATTAAGAGTTGTCTGACCTCCGTTTCCTTTCTTTTTCTCTTTTCTTTTCAGACTGATTGAACTTGCACTTTTCTGACCGGCATTTAAAAAAACACTTCTCCAGCAGTCACTCACTCACTTCGATCTTGTGCATAGACTATATATAGATTGCGATTCAAAATAGCCCCAGTGTGTGTTGCTGGTTGTTAATCAATGCTGAAGTGAACTCCACTGCCTATTCTGTTCTGTTTATAGTCCTCTGGGTTGGGTTAGGGTTAGACTTGTAGGCATTGCTGTCGTAGTTGGGGGAAAAGTGGAACCGACTTCCTGTGGCCCCAAAAGGGGAAGGGGGCCCTTGAAAAGCCAGAATAATTTTTTTTTATAATAATAGCTTATATTATTAATTAAAATTTCAAAGTATTTAATAAAAATGGCTGAAACTGGCTGAATAAATCGATTGATTGATTGAAATTTGTATCCAAAAATGGTTTAGTCCTTGCAGCACGCAATCGAAATGACTGACTGCTGGAAAAGTGATGTTCAATATCTTCGGAAAGCAAACGTAAAGTCAGGGAATCAGAAAAGAAAAGAAAAAAAGGAAAGCGAAAGAAAGCAAACAGAGGGCAGACAACTGTTGACAGATTTATTTCCAGAGAAAGGTGAGTCCAACCATCACTAACCCAGTTTATAACACCGGGATACACTGGCTGCGGCTGCAACACGTTTGTGTGTCACAGATTTACAGTTGTCTGATGTTCATGTAACCGACGGTTTAATTCGCCTTTACTGAGAGCTAGACTACTGCAAATCCCTCCTGGCTGGTCTGCCTGCTAGTGCCATCCGACGTCTGCAGCTCATCCAGAATGCAGCAGATTGACTGGTCTTCAACCTACTTAAGTTCACTCACATTACTCCGCTCCTCCGCTCCCTTGGTTACCATTGGCTGCCCGTATCCGCTTCAAGACATTAGTACTTGCGTACCGTGCTGCGAATGGTTCGGGCCCAGTCTACATCCAGGACATGGTTAATCCTTACAACCCAGAGAGTCCACTCCGCTCTGCATCGGCCAATCGGCTTGCTGCTCCCTCACTGCAAGGGACAACTTGACAAAATCAGGACTGTTTGCCGTCCTGGCTCCTAAATGGTGAAATGAGCTCCCTATTGACATCAGAACAGCAGAAAGTCTACACATCTTCCGCTGCAGGCTAAAGACACATCTCTTCCGACTACACCTTGGCTAAGAAGATGATGGTCTAATAACCATCGTCAACTCTGGTGTTTATATTTATAGATTTAAAAAAATTAAGTTTAGTTGCACTTATATGGCACTTACATGGAGCACGTTGTGGTTTGGCTTTTTTTAAGCAAATTGTACTTCCATGCTGTTCTTGGTTTGAACCCTCACAGTTGAATGCACTTTGTAAGTCGCTTTGGATAAAAGTGTCGGCTAAATGATATAATGTAAATTTGGTATGTACTGTTCATTAGTGACTACCCTAACAAACACTACAGATTAATTTGTACCGTTGACTCTGTTATTTGTAGAAATCTTTTTTTAAATATGCATTAGGGACATCATGAAGTGAGAGAAGGAAGGGTGCCCACAGGGACTGCTTCTTTATCGGACCCAGAATCTTGTGTTACGCCCCTGCTTGTAGGTCTATAAGACTTTCCATAGTAGTGTTCTCGCTGTCGAGTTCACTTAATAATGCGCGTGAGACAGACTGTGTACTAACGTTGACATGTTTATTTGGAACCTCCCTTCCTTGTCTCACCCCGCACCCCACATTCACTGCCTCATCCTATTGGTCCACATCCTACCAACATAGGGGCTTCCAATTGGCTAAACCTATATGTCAATCAACTGTTGTGAGTAACATTGAACAATACCACATCTTCCCTTTTAAGATAACAAAGAGTAAACTGTTGTTTCCATTAGACCATTCGAACCCTGTAAGGAAAACAATGTTAGGCACTTTAGTGAGCGTTGGAACTTGTATGAAACAAGTGCATTAATTAAACAACTGCTGTTCCCTGAATTCTCACATTGTAACATAAAGTGTTTTAACTACACCTATTAGCTTCAACTAAGCTTTCACATAACCATGACACCATAACACAACAATAACTCAACATATATTTCAGAGATTTCTTTCACTTCATTTCAGTTCACAAGTTAAGCCTAGCGGGCTCAATGACGGCTCTCCCAGACCTAGTTCTGAGAGTGGGAGTCTCTGCAGGTGAGACTGGAGGTGACACGGCAGGTGACATGGGAGCCTGCTCTGACATGTGCTGCTGTGGTGGAGTCCTCTCTTGTGTAGGCGTCTGTAGAGGTATCGGTTACGTCTCACCACCCCCTGAGGTAAATCCACCAAATAAGACCTCGGAGTAGAGTGGTTCTGGATCACAGTTCCAGACATCTTAGCGTCGGTGACCCATACACGTTCTCCTGGTGACAAGTCACTGAGCATTTTTGCACGGTGACGCCTGTTATAGTGTGCAGCATCTGACATCCTCTTCTCCTTTTCCTTCTGAGCCAGTGCGCTGCTGTCAGGCAGTGTAGGGTCCAGATGACAGGGGCTGTATCCACTCTGAAGAGGAGTGGCTCTATAAGCGAGTAGAGCCAGGTAGGGGTCATCTGCCTTTTTTAGAAGGTTTTTCACCGTCTGGACCGCCCATTATGCTTCGCCGTTACTTTGCGGGAACCTCGGGCTGCTGCTGACATGTCTGAATCCATATACAGCTGCAAACAAGGCGAAGGCCTGTCCAGAAAACCTCCGGGATGCCATGGCGAGCGAAGATCGATTTTAGATGAGTGATGATGTCGGTGGACCTGGTGTGAGATAAGAGTGCAATCTCAATATATCTCGAGAAGTAGTCGACGACAAGTAAGTACGTCTTACCTCCCAGTTCAAAGAGGTCCGCCCCCAACCTTTGCCATGGTCGGTCAGGGCGCTCTGAGGGCATGAGCGGCTCATTGCGATTGTGTCTCTCTTGTATGCATGTTCTGCATTTGAGTACCATGTCGTTTATCTGCTGACCGAGTCCCGGCCACCATACAGACTGGCGTGCGCATGCTTTACATTTCACGACACCTTGGTGTCCTTCATGAAGCTTGGCTAGCACATCGTTCCGCAGTGTTGCAGGTATTACCAGCTGTGAATCTTTCAGTAGCAAGCCGTCTTCCACTGTGAGTGTGGCTCGCTCTAGCCAGTAGTTTTTTAGCACTGATTCCTGTTTTACATGCGCTGGCCATCCTTCTCTGCACAGTGTCATGACCCGTGAGCAGACACTGTCAGCTTTGAGCTGCTCTTTCAGATTTTCTATGTATGAGGGACTGGCAGGCAGATTTTCAATGATACAGTCCACATATATGTTTGTGCTCTCCATCAGTTCGTTTTCATCTGGGGACATGCTCGCTTTCACAGGCGAACGTGACAGTGTGTCCGCTGTCCAGAGTGACTTCCCTGGCACATGTACGATTGTGTATGAGTAGCGCATGAGCCTCATTCTGAAGCGCTGAATTATTGGCGGCAGAAGATCGAGTGCTTGGGCTCCAAGTAGGCTGAGAAGGGGTTTATGGTCGGTCTCCAGGATGAAATGCTTTCCCAGGAGGAAATCCTGGAACCGTTCACAGGCCCATGTGAGGCCCAGAGCCTCCTTTTCAACTTGTGCATAGCGTTGTTCAGTTGGAGAGAGTGACCGCGATGCATAAGCCACAGGACGCCATTCACCATCCACATTCTGGAGAATAATGCCTCCCAAGCCATATGATGCATCGGCTGATACTTTAGTGTCTCTGTTTGGGTCATACATGGCCAGCACTGGAGGAGAAGCAAGTGCCTCCTTCAGCTCCTTAAACGCCATTACCTGGTCCGTGTCCCACACCCAGCAGTTCTTTTTCGAGAGGAGGTCACGGAGTGCTTTGTCTTTTTACGCCAGCTGAGGAATGAATTTTCCCAGCTGGTTGACCATGCCAAGAAAACTCCTCATCTCACTCACATTTGTGGGCTCCTTCATCTCCGTGACAGCCTCAGTCTTCTTCGGATCGGGCCGGATGCCCGTGGCTGTGATGATGTGGCCCAAAAAGGCCATCTCGCACTTGGAGAGTTCACACTTTTCCACATTCAGGGTGATGCCTGCTTTCTCCACTCTTTGCAGCACAGCATGGAGTCGGGTGTCATGCTCGTCTTGGTCCCGCCCCCACACTAGTAAGTCCTCGATGTGGCAGACCACACCCTCCAACCCCTCTATGACTTCCGCCATCATGTTCGGGTGCTGAGTTGATGCCGAAGGGAAGACGGGTAAAGTGGACCGCCGAAGGGTGTCATGAATGTGGTGTACTTGACTGACTCTTTGGCTAAGGGGATCTGCCAGAACCCCATGTTAGCATTCAATTTACTGAAGGGTTTTGCTCCGGCAAGCATTCCGAGGGACTGATCCACAGACGGCAGAATGTACTTTTCACGGCACACATACTCATTCAAGCCAGTATAGTCCACACACAGTCTCAGGCGTGGACTGTTTTTCTTTGGTATGACCACCATACCGGCACACCAGTCTGTTGGCTCCTCCACACGGCTGATGACGCCCAGCTCTTCCATTCGCTGCAGCTCTTCCTTGACTTTCTCCACCAGCGGCAGGGGAATTCTCCTAGGGGTTTTCAGTGAGAAAGGCACAGCATTTGGTTTAAGTTTTATGTGATATGCCCGTTTCACCTCACCTAGCCCGCTGCACAGTCTAGGGTAAGTCGACTTGAGAGTGTCCAAATCTATGCTGTCAACACGTTTGAGCAGGCCAAGGGCTGTAATGGCTGGAAATCCAAGCAAGGGCGTGCTCAGATTTTTGACCACATAAACCTTCTGCATGGTCTGCTTGACTCCACTCCTCAGCTGCGATCTGGCGAACCCTGACACATCCAGCGGGATCCGTCCCAGACCCAGCAAAGGTCTCTCTGCTTTCTGGAGAACAGGCTGCTGTGAACCGGGAAAATATGCTGTTCATATCAATCTGTGACACAGCAGTGACATCCGCTCCGGCGTCGAGTTTGAACCTGATTGTGGTGTTCATTATTCCTATGTTAGCGGTCCATGCAGCTTTGTCGGACGTCACATAACCCAGTGTAGCCAGATGTGCGCTCCCTCCCTGCCACTGTGGGGCGTTTTACCTGTTCTAATGGCGCGCTGGTCGCTAGGCTACGTCAGGCGCCCCGTATTTAAGGAGGCAGCCGTGCTTGGCTCACCCTCCTTCCGTTTCCGCTCCTCTCCGGTGGGTCTTGGATAGCGTGGAAGAGCTATTTCTGTAGCCGCGGCGGAGTTTGGTGTGTTTGTGCAACAGCCACCGCCTCCCTTAAATTGACCCCTCATACGCAGTGTGACTGACCGCTGCCGTGGGATCGCTCCGCCGGGGACTCTCGGGGTGCAGTCTGTTGGTAAGTAACGTTGTCTGCCGTCTCTTGCTTATCTTACCCCAGCTGACCGGTTATGTTGTGCTACAGCTGGATTCAGCTACGGCTGGGGGGACTCCCACCCTCCGGGTTGCTGTGACTGTGCCTTGGCTTGACGGGGTGGTGCGTATGGTCCCATTATTCATCAAATTCTGTTATGTTGTCATATTAATTACTAAATTTGTTCATTCGCCTTCCTAGAGACCCTGCTCCTTCGTCGGACGTCATTGGCCACCACGCCTCAGACGGACCTGCTGTTTTGGCTTTTACTAGAAATTGCACTGTCCTAAACCACACTTTTATGAACTGTTGCGGCTGATAAGAGCACGGCTCCACAGTTAAAGACTGCCTGGCTCAGGACCAAGGAAGTGTGTCGTTCTTAAAAAGTATTGTCTCATGCACTGTGGCTCTCCACGCTACACCTTCACCTTGCTGTGTCACGGGTGGCGAGTTTATTAATCCTTCCCCTTTTTCTTCCTGGTTGTCGTCGCCGTGGTAAGTCCCAGCCCTGTCCCTGGTTGCTCATGTCAAAAGTGTTTTATTTCTTATGTTAAATTGTTATTCTGTTTGTTTGTTTCATTGTGTTTTTGTTTGTATTTATTCCTGTTATATTAAAGTTCTTTCTTGTTAGTACAACACGTCTCCTGCCCTGTGATTCAAACGAAACCTGTGCTGTTGCACTCACCATATTTTAGTATTTCCTGGAGGTGGAACTCCCCAGGTGACGTTGTGGCAACCTTTCACTATCCCCGCTTTCCCACCACGCTACACCAGGAAGAAACTTTCATCCTCCTCCTCCGTCTCAATACCGTCCACGTTTTTGCCTGCACGACAGACACGCTGAAAGTGACCTTTTTTTCCACATGAATGACACTTTGCATCGTTGGCAGGGCACTCATGTCTAGGATGAGGTGGGCCACCACTTTTGTAGCACCGGTTAGCTATGTGGATTTCTACTTTGGCTGCTGAAGTGTGGCTTTGCTCCATCACTTTTGTATTTGTTGAACTTGGGCTTTTCTCTTTGCTTTCTGCCTTCAAACACTCTGTCCACAGTGGCGGCATCCATCTGCACTACACTACTGGCATCACTCCTCAGTGTGTTTTGTTGCTTTTTTATCTCCTCTGATTGTCTTGCCATGTTAATGGCTTTTTCCAGGTTTAAATCCTTCTCCATTTGCATGCGTTCGGAGAGCCTTGCATCAGCCAGTCCCACTACTATCCTATCTCTGATTAGCTCGTCATGCAATGTCCCATAATTGCAGTGCTCTGCTAATGCATGTAGGGCAGTTACAAAAACGTTGACTGTTTCATTTGCCTCCTGTTTGCGCATGTTAAAACGTGCGCGCTCATATACAATGTTCTTTCTAACAATGAAGAAAGACTCAAATCCTTCTCTCACTTTTGTGTATTCATGCTGGTCTGTAGCACTTAGTTTTAAGCCTCTCAAGACGTCATCTGCTTCGTCTCCCATGCAGTATATCAAGGTATTCACCTGGTTGTCTTCGGAGTTTGTTTAGCCAGATGCACGCTCCCTCCCTGCCGCTGCGGGGCGCTTTACCTGTTATAATGGCGCGCAGGTCGTTAGGCGACGTCATGCGCCCCGTATTTAAGGAGGCGGCCGTGCTTGGCTCGCCCTCCTTCCGTTTACGCTCCTCTCCGGTGGGTCTTTACGTTAGCATGGAAGAAGTACTTTTGTTGCCGTGGCGGAGTTTGGCGTTTTGGTGCAACAGCCAGCGCCTCCCTTAAATATCCCCCTCATACGCAGTGCGACTGACCGCTGGTGTGGGATCGCTCCTCCGGGGACCTTCGGGGTCTGCTTGGTAAGTAACGTTGTCTGCCTATCTCTTGCTTATCTTACCCCAGCTGACTGTTTATGTTATGCTACAGCTGGATTCAGCTACGGCTGGGGAGACTCCCACCCTCCGGGTTGCTGTGGCTGTACCTTGGCTTGACAGGGTGGTGCGTATGGTCCCATTAATCATCAAATTCTGTTTTTGTCCTTTTAAGTACTAAATTTGTTCATTCGCCTTCCTAGAGGCCCTGCTCCTTCGTCGGCTGTCATTGGCCACCACAATTTCCTCTTCAGCTCCTAATAACAGGGAGCGATGGACGTAGAAACCATTGAAACCAAAAATGTTGGTTTAACAAGATCTTAAACTATGAACTTCTTACTCCTACAAGCGGTCTTCAGACCCTGGCTCTTCCACAAGCATTTGTAAACATACAAAAAGATGAGGTCAACTATCTAATAGGAGAAAGGCCCGGAAGCAACGTTCTGTGGAAAAGGGAATTTCACAGCACCCTTTCTCTGTTTTCTCCAGTCATGCTGCACCAATTACATTTTTTTCCCACATTTCTGCTGCATAGAGACACAAGTTTAATTAGAAGGCAATCCTCCCAGAAGTGAATTACTTCTTTAAATCCTATAATATTATACAGCTGTAGAATTGAAGAATTTTTTTTTTGTGATTGTCAATAGTCAAGTATGTATTAAGAGATATATAAGAGTGCTCTTGAGTGTGCGTAGATTCTGTTCTTGTATAAGAACAAATTCCAGATAAGAAGACATTGGTGGATGTCAGTCTTCCTTAAAACTGGGTGAGTGGATTTAGGAAGAAATGTCTCCTTGGTGACAACTACAACAACCACAAAGGAAACAGAGTATGTTCATATCAATTAAAACAGTACACCTAATGTTTCCAAATGGATTTTTATTTAACTTAAAATAAAAAAAGGAAATTACTATCAGATACTAGTAAACAATTAATTTACTGAAGATTCACATTTTCAATTTTAAAGAATTTGTCTATATAACTTGTATTATGTGTTTAAATATGTACAGTCTAATTCCACCCTGCTGTTTCTGCTGCAGTACATCACAGCCTCTCATTTGCTTCATTTAGCCGCTTGTTTCATTTTAAAAACCTATGGGATACAATTTGAATTAAAAAAGGGAAGTGCATATCAGAAATGGAAAAAACAATTACATTTCAAATTTTTTACTGAAAGTTAGCATTTTCCATTTTGAATAAGAATATTTCCATATAGTACAACTTGCAAAATGTATATAAATATTTTGATTTACTTTAATCCTATGCGATACCATTTTCAGCGATGCAAGTAACCTAACCAATCAGCAAGTCCATGATTATTCACTCTTGCAGATGGATCTCTCCTCCTTCTTGAAGACAGATTTCCATCTGTCCTTAGTCAAGTCCGGTCATCACAACCATTTATCTTAAATGAGTCAGACCCTGCTGAAGGATTTTTGTTAAACAAGATGGCTGTGCGCTGATGTGAAGAGGTGTTAAATTAACTGTTAGTAAATCTGTTAGTACATTTTTATAGGAAAGACAAACAAGTGCACTTACACCATTTGTTGATATGTCACACATTTCATTGCTTTCATTAATTTGTTGGTTGGTCTATACCAGGGGTCGGCAACCTTTACTATCAAAAGAGCCATTTGGCCCCCTCTTCCACCAAATACAATTTGTCTCGAGCCGCAAAACATATTTGATAACACAGCTTATAAAATGTTATATATAGTTATACTCAGTGTTGTGCCAGTTCACACTTAAAATTAACTAGTTCAGAGTTAAGTTCATGCAGATTAAAATGAACTAGTTCACGTTCATAGTTACATTTTTCAAATTTTGAACTAAGTTCACGGTTCCTAAAATGAACTAGTTCACGTTCATTTGTTCCATTTTTTATTGGAATGATTTAGGTGACAAACGTACGGTCATGTATTTAGTTAGTAATCGATGGTGTCGGATCATGTCTGTGTGTCGCTCCGCTCATTTTAACACTGAGTCCTGACTGTGAGCGTCACTTCTCATGTTGTACTGAGCACAACATTTTGACGAGTCATTTTTCATGATGTTTAAATGCAGCCTCATAAACTCTAGAGCGAATCAAACAAACACTAAGTGACTTCATGTACTGATCAGGTCCTAATAACTAGTGATGAGTATTTATTAGTTCAAGTGAGAGCAGGTCAGAGTAAAGGAGGACACAGAAACTCCAGCTCGGTACAAACCAACTGCAGCTTCTGCTCTGATCACTGAGCAGCTGAGACCAGAGAAACTCTGTGTTTCACTGTTCTTCTACAAAGTCACTGACCGGCTGCTTCACGAGAACGAGCTCTGATCTCACTGCGTGTGTCGCTCTGAGCCAGTGAGTGGGGGCGGAGCCCCGGGGCCTCTGTGTGTGTGTGCGTTCGCTGTCTGGGAACACATACAGACACATTTTCTGTCTCGTTGGAGTGAACGTCATTCATGTTCATCATATGAAAACTGATTTGTTCAGTTCATTGTTCGCGAAAAATATAATTCATGCACAACACTTTACAGTGAGCCACTGCAGAGGGTTGCCGACTCCTGGTCTATCCAATTGTGTTGAGGGGCATTTTGAGCTACAATCTTGGACACTCAAAATGAACAGAGAGGTTTCAGACAAATTAGCAAATTTGAATTTGTCTGGTGATGCCAGGCTACAAGGAAAATGTCAAAAACAGACTTCCTTGGCTACAGACTGGGCCCAAAGTAACTAACAGTGGCTTCAGTCAAGCTATCCATCTATATATTACTGTATTTTCCAAGTCTAAACCCTTTTATGTAAAAATATCCCAAAGATTAGTGTTGTGGAAATTTTACATTAACATTGCTCTGACAGTGTACCACAAGTGTAACAGTTAACATTGCTGCATGTGAGTCATTTATTACAGCTTTCAAAGGTCAGGGTCATCCCCCCTGAGGGTGTTGAACTCTTCAGGGGCCGAGTATTTGTCAGCACCCTGACCAGCTGACTGTCGAAATCCTGCAGCAATCTCATCAAAGCTGCGGCCCTTGGTCTCTGGCACCTTATAGTAGGTGAAGACGAAGAAGCCGAGCAAAAATACAGTGAAGATGATGAAGACATATGGACCACAGAGTTGCTGCATCAAAGACAAAATTTCGTTTAGATTATGAGCACAAGCATCAGTGTGTATATGCAGTGCGACAGGCTACAGTTAGAAATATTAATGGCATTTGTCGATTGTAATATATGTATAATGCTGACAGGATTTTACATTTTGAAATTATCTTACCTCAATATACTGGAAGCTCATTCCCACTAAGAAGTTGGAAGTCCAATTTGAGAAACCAGCAACCGCAATGGCAGCAGGCCGGGGCCCCTGGTTGAAGAGCTCGGCAACAATGAACCAGGGGATGGGGCCAGGGCCAATTTCAAAAAATGCCACAAAGCTGAATATGGCAGCTATGCTGACATAGGACATCCATCTGAACTGGTCCTGAGGAACAGAGCACACCACAGATGTATTCAGTGTCTTTATTTGAAAAAATAACAGATTAGGTAAATATAATATCTAAAACGTACCAACAATGCCATGGCAACAGTTAAGAAAATAGCTGAAATTGCCATTCCCATCAATCCAACAAGCTGAAGCGGTCTCCTACCAACTCGCTCAACTATAAACAACTGCAAGAGAGAAAGTATATTAGTACAGAATCGTGGAGGGAGACACTTGGATGGATATTTATCATAAAGTTCTTTTGTGACTTACGGAAACCAAAGTGAAGGCAGTGTTGACCACGCCTGCACCAATGGTTGCGTAGACAGGCTGGGAAACACCTGCTCGTTCAAAGATCCCAGTTGAGTAATAAAACACCTAAAGAGAAAAGATTTGTTTATTTCGATTTATTTTGAGTTTGTGTTGTGTGTGTACGACTTTCTCTGTGGACTAAACACCTGAACAAGGAAGTGGATTTCCCAGAACTACAAAGAGAGCTGCCTATTGACTTGTCTGCTATAAGAATGAATTACTTGATACTTGATTGTCTTAAGACTCAGTTTGTAATGTGATAGAAAATCAATGAATGTAATGATTTGGTAAAATAATCAATCCATCTATCCACATTATATAGTACTTTTCAAGTCTTGATGACCATTGAGCACGTCATGTTAAAGTCTTTTGCCCTTCTCCCATTCAAACACATTCAAATGTGGATGGTCCAGGGCCTACTTTTCCCGATGGCTTGCTACTCCATGTCCTTGTGGAAATCTATGCTTCTTATACACAGTCCATGGGCGGGACAAGCTAGTGAAAGAGTGGAACTCACTATGCAAGAGTCCCGATCACACAACAGCAAGTCATGTACTGTGAACTGCACAGCAATCCAACTAACAAAAAATATGTTATCTGAACTTGGTACACCGGTACAACAGTTATTAGAGGAGAACAGAATCTTGTGCGTCACCCAAAGCCAAAATAACACATATTTAAGCTGGCGCACTTACCTCATACATGCTCCTGCCCCAAACTTAACACACACATGACCTCAGCCAGCACATGGTCTGACTGTATTTCATTTTTGTAGGAGCCACAGCAGCCGTTTTGAACCACACACATATACACACACCTGTACAAAGTGAGTACATTTTTAGTAACATTTAGTTTTTTTGTTTGTTGCTATTATTCTTTTTATACTTAATGCTTTACTTTAACCTACATGCTGTGAGTTTATTGTTAAATATGGTGATTTTGTTATAGTTATTATCTTAATTATGAATCATGTGAAGCAATTTTTTACCATCCTCACACATCTTATCAGCTATTCGTTTACCATTAGAATAACAGCACATCTCATTCCACACATACTCTCTTCTCTCCTAGCAATACCCAAGGCCAGGTCATAGATAAAGGGCAGACCAGTGGCTAATTGTGATGTATATGCTCAGGGACACAACGTGATTTAGGTATGCATGCTTTAGGTTCTACACTCCAATAAGATGCAAACATGTAAATGTAAGATATAGAATGACAGCATCTCTAGCCTTTCATGGACGTGTTGTTGGAATGGGTGATATGAGGTGGGGAGGGAAGGAGATAAGTTGGTGTGCTGGGTGAGACATCTTCGGACTTGGGGGTGACAATTGCTCATGTTACTCTGTTAACGTTGATATGGTTCCACATTCTAGTCTCCTTGATGCAGCAAGTCTACATTAAACTCTTCTGCCTAAGACATCAGCTGCTGCCTGAGTTCTTCATACTCCTTGTCCATTATCATCAAAACGAATGAGAAAAAACATTACCCTGTATTTACAAAATACTTGGTGTCATTTATTTCTCCTCCTAAAATGTGCAGTTCCCCATCATCCTGTTATCTTCAACTGTACCGACATTGAGGTACCAATAGGACCCAAAAGGAATGAGTATTTTAAAGGTATCTATTAAATACAATGAAATCACATTGTAAATCACATACTGTATTATAAACTGTTGGCAAATACCAAAATGCAAAACAAGCAACTTCTTATATCATAGTTGTGGGTAGAGAAAGAGCAGCTCTTCCACTACTAACCTCTGACTTTTACTGCTTGACGCCTAATAACATGTTATTTTATTAGTGGGTAGTTTAACTGACCCATCTACTTCATCTACATATTGTGGGAAAAAAGGATCCCATGAAGAAGGATGGAATCCTCACCCTGCAGCGTTGGCAGTGAAATTGTATCACTGGGTTAAAGAGAATAAAAGAAGAGAAATCTATTATTGGAGTGACCAAAACAATAAATGACCGTAGATTGTATTGTGTGGCAGACCTCATCCATCTGACACTGATTTGGTACACAACAGTTCTCTCTTCGCCCGTGGACTTACAGCATTGATTCCAGACAGCTGCTGCGACAAATGCAGCATGATAGCAACAAAGATGGGTTGGCGGTAATTGGGGGAGCGGAACAGCTCTAGGATGGTCACCCTCTTCTCCCTCTTCATCTGCTGGCTCTCTTCCCTCATCTCCTCCATGTCGTCACCCACGTCGTCAGTGCCCCGCAGCTTGATCAAGACTGGAAGACAGTAGTTTGAGTCAGCATGGAAAATTATATATAAATATGTGGTCAAAAGACAAGGGATTAATCAAACTTTCTGGCAGCTACTTTGCCCAGTTCAGCTCACCACAGTTACTTTGAGACAACATTAAGGAAATTAGTGTATCTGGGTAGAAAATGTTTCTAGCTCTGGATGCAATTGGATAGACCAACAAACAAACCAATCAGAGCAATGAAACCTGTGGCAGCAGCAACTGCTGACAGCAATGCTGTGTAGAAGGGGAACAGATCTGTCTGCGAGGGTGAATAATCATTAGCTTTCTGATTGGTCTGGTTTCCAGGATACTTGCATTGCTGAAAGATTTGGATCCCCAAGGATTTTATGAATTAAGTAATGGGTTTAATGAAAGGCTGTGATGTACTGCAACAGAAAAAGCAGGATTGGTTTAGATTGTAAATATTTATATACATTATACAGAATAAATCTTACTCAAAATGTAAAATGTGAAACTTTAAAAAAAAATTTTTTTTATCTGGTCTTAAACATTAGCTGTAGTTTTCAATTGATATGATCTTTCTCCATTGCCAGTAAGGTGATTGTAAAAAAGTGGGCCACAGTATCACAATGCTCTCTGCAAGCACATTTATTTGAAACATCTTTTTTAGTTTTTAAAAAACATCAGGTCTGCGTAGAACAATGAGGAAAGAGAACCTTTTGACTATTTGACTCACAGTGTGTTTGTGTGTGTGTGTGTTTGTGTGTGCGTCTCACTGCTGCGGGCTTTGCTCTCCTCATTGCAGTCAATGAGGAGGTATCGGGGGCTCTCAGGACAGAGGGGCAGCAGGACACACTGCACCACTGCTGGCAGCAGAGTAAAACCCAACAGCAAGGGCCACAGGGAGGCATTCCCCATGATAGATTCAATTCCAAAGATCTACACAAAACACAACACATTGCTTACACATTTTATATACAACATACATGTAATTGAGCTGTCAGTGGTGCCCCCGGGCCTTCTGCTGTTTCAATTATGAGGCTGAAATATGCACCACTGTAATTAGTAATAGGCTAATTATGTGCCAATCGGCATGTGTCAATAGCCTGATGTGGTTAATGGGTTCTATTAACAATATCAAAGCCACATTCTGACATCAAAGAGTTGTTGTACCATGGTAGCAGAAGTTCTTTTTAAAACAAATTGAGGGTTGAGTTTAGGTTTGGGGTCTCAATAATTTCTTATTAAGCCCTTGGCTCTGAAGAAAACCACCAAGTTTATAGTCAAGCAGTTGAATGGTTGTAAAAGGAAATTAAGAGCCGAGAGACAGATAGACAGATAGACAGAATAACTGAGATTTCTCCATTTATTAGTAGGATTTTCATTTTCTGCATCTTCACACCAACATTCAGATATTCAAATTATGTGGCAGCCAAGAGCCCCCCACATGAGAAAATTAAAAAGTATTTTTCTCTTGGATTTATAACCTAATGTTTTTTAACAATGCCTTTATATTCCTACGTTTTAAGTGTAATGTGCTCATATTTTACTTGGATGATTTATTTTCTATTTGGGGTATTTTTATATTTGCATGGATAAATTGTTGCAGTACAATGGCCATGAGAGTCAAAACAAACAATCTGCTGTCTACTTCTTCTCCTCTCTTCTTGTAGTATCTACTACCTTCTCCAGTGTAAAGACCATGGCTCTCACTCACTCCCAGATGGTTCAGCTATTCACCGTGGTTGTAGACTCTCTGCCAACTCTCAAGATAGAACGCAGTTTCTGTTATCTTGAACCTGCACTGCTTTGCCGTTTTCTGTGACCAGTATCCAGTTGCCTGCCTACTCACTCCTCTGACTCTATGCTGCCTCACCTTCTCACCAACCAGCCACACACTCACCAGCCTGCTCACAAGCCATGCTGTCTACACCATTACACTGAGCCAAACCCACTTAAATGGTAAATGGTCTGTATATAGTCTAGCATATAGTATATGGTCTATATAGCACTATTCTTGTCTTGATGACCACTCAAAGCGCTTTACACAACAGTTATGCCGTCCACCCATTCCCACACACATCCATACAGTGCTTCTATGTGCAGCACTTTATCTATCACACATCATTCATACACTGCCGGCAGGGGCAATTTAGGGCTCAGTATCTTTCCCAAGGACACTTCGGCATGCGGAATGGGGGAGACAGGGATTGAACCGCCAACCTTCTGGACAGAGGACCACCTTTACCTCCTGAGCCCCTGCCATTACTATTCATCTGTGACAATAAACCCCTTGAGTTATTCACCACAACTCTGTCTATGCCTGGGTCCAATCATGAAACAAGCCATAAAACAAGAGGCTTTTCCCTTTCTGTCTAGAAACCACCATAACTAAATCCTACTGCTAAGATCCCTTCCCACTGGAAAGTGGAACACACAAAGGATGTCTGCTGAGCCCTCTCTTGCTTACATTGGCTATTAAGCCGCAAGCAGAGCTCATCAGATCCAAAACAATGATTAGAAGCTTTGATTTTGTATACACTACACATAAAATCTCTCTTTCTATGGACAATGTCTTGCCCAATATTAGCTATTTAGACACATTTCAGGTTCTGGAAACTCCTCAAGTCAATGGAGGGCCGCATTATTGCTAAACTTTCTGTCCAACTCCCCACTGACTGAGCAACTAGACGGGCACGATCAGAAAATTAATCAAATGGAAACATCCCTCAACAGCATGGAGTCAAGACTGGCAACTCTCAAGTCCACCTGCACAGCCCTGTCCAAAGAAAACAAAGCTTTCAAACTTAGGAAAATAGATTCAGGCGCAGCAACATTCGAGTTAACCGGTATACCTGAAAAAGCTGAGGGCATGCAGAGGCAGACAGAGCTTTTCCAACCCCTCCAACTGTCGACAGGGCACACAGGGTCGCCATCCCTTGTAGGAGACCGGAGGACCCCCAACGCCTGTTCATTGCACCAATCCACTGCCAGACCAAGGAGCGCATCCTGAAGCTGGTGAGGGAGGCTGGCTCCCTCTAATTCCGCAGGTCAGAAATACACATCTACCCCAATTACAGCGATGAGGTCTCAAAGAAAAGAGCAGCATCCTCCACTGTTGAAACACAGCTGAGAAATGACGGACTCGGGTATAGAATGCTTTTTCCTGCAAAACTCCCAGTCACTGACAAAAAACGGACAGACACTGGTTTTCCTCTCGTTCGGAGAAGTTTTCCTCCTTTCTCCAAGACAACCGGCGAAGCACATCTCCACACCGTCTGTTTCATAAAATAATGGTTGTGTGAAAACCCAACGGGTGTAACCACGTTCAAGGTATTTACTAAAGGTCGTTACGCTTCTTGGTTATCTGTATATCTCTCTCGCCCTGCATATTTTATACATAGAATTGTCTGACAAACACTCAATGTATAAAACTAAACCCAAAACACAGTTTTGTCAACACCGTTGCAAGACTATGAATATAATGTTGCCGTTTCTTTGTTCTGTATTGGATATGTGGCTGCGCTTCCTGTTACACACTCACAGACAAACACTTGGTCAAACATACACACATGCGCCCACACACACACACACACACACACACACACACACACACACACACACACACACACACACACACACACACACACACACACACAAGCGAATACACAAAATATACTGAAAGATGAAAATAAAGGAATTTAAAAGCTGACTGTATTATAATTTCATTTCTCATTGTAGTGTAATGGTACAATTTTATTGAAGTGCTGGGCAGAATGATCTTGTGTGTGATATGGTCTGGGTGTGTGGTCTGCAAACGGCACTTGGTCAGTCTCTGTATTCAGGGTTATGCTAGAGTTAGCTAATAAAAGTTAGCCAAAGAAACGACACATACCACTACACTTATCACACGTAGACACATATACGCACAGGCATGCTCAAACACAAAAACACACATGAGTACACAGACACAAGCACATGCAACACACTGACAGACGGAAATATAGGATGTTTAATGTCCCTAAGCATAACTCTTCAATCCTATAAGTGCCACTGTTTTGTTTTCAATATGTACTTATGATGTTGGTATTGTTCCATTGTTGATATTGCTCCAATTGCTAATACCAGCCCCCACAGTGTTTTGCACAGATCTTCATACTAAAATTTGTAATTGTTACCTATTGACTGTAAAAACCGAGTACTAGTGCAAGTCTGGCGTTCTTTAAACTGTAAGTGAAGAGCACTGTTCAACCCCCTCCCCCATCCCCAGCCAGATTCCTTTCTTTACCTGATGACTTTTAATTTTTATTTATTTAATTTTTATTTATTTTCTCCCACCTCTCTATTCCCTGCTCTACCATAGTCTACGTTTCCTACATCGCTCAACCCCATAGAGGACATGACTACTACATCTAACTACATTCCAAATTGGCACGTCCTTTTTGTATCTCTAAATGCAATGATGATTCCATGATGATTCTAATTTCATTAACAAGCTGTTCTCCACAATCCCCAGTGGTAACAATTAAAACTTGATAATAGGGGCAATTTATATTGTGTACCCAATGATATATTAGACAGATCCTCTAGCCATTGCTCTCAGACAATCTGAAAATTCTCAAATGTCTCAGACCCATTAAAACTCTTTCCCTCTATCCTCAACACCCTAACTCAATTTGGGAAAATCTCAGGACATAAAATAAACTTTGAAAAAAGTTAAATGTTTCATTTTATTCAAACTAATCCCTGCATCACACTTTCCATTTAGATCTGTCAGTAAGGGCTTCAAGTATCTTGGAGTTGAGATCACACCTGCTTTTTCCTCCATCTTCACTACGAATAAAAAAACCATTCTTTAATTAACACATTCAGAGTTGCATATCTTCATTCATCTGAAATGGTAGACCACAAAGTGCCCTTCAAAAACACCCTACCCAATTTAATTTCAGTATTGGGATTGTGATATAAAGTCTATATTACACTGGATTTAAAGAGAACAACCTGACAAACAAGAGGATTTGGTTCACATAGAAAATGCCAGCAGCTAGCTTAATCTAGGCTCTGTGGTATGTACCTCATCACTCCCCCCTCAAAGCCAATTTTGCTCCAACCCAGAATTTCGATGCAATTTAGAAGGCATTTCAAGTTGCAGACTAGCTACCTTCTGTGCTCTCTCTCCCACCAAGAATAATAATAACTTTCCACCTTCTCTAGCTTATTCCACCTTTAGAGCCTGGTGCTCAAAGGGCATCAAAAGATTTATAGATAGATGGCAATTTTAGATCAGATCAATTTTTAACAGCTCGCTCAATTATTCAACTTACTTTTTTACATATCTCCAACTTAGAAACTTAGTCTATAATATCGCTTCCTTTCCAGACCCTCCAATGAACAATACAATTGATCGTATTCTTTCTTTATCTCCATTTCACAGAGGTCTGATTTCTGCTCTGTACAACAGAATATGTGTAGCCGAGGGTTTTAATTTGCCTATCTGACAGGATATAGTAAAATAATATAACGGAAAATGTGTACTTGAACCAGGGCGGCATGCCCGGTTATTTTTCCATTACAATTCAAATCTCACTCAAGCAGAAGAACCACATTCATTGGTGATCCTACACATTAAAAGTCCCATATAGATACACTGCTTTTGATGACAGGAAATACAAATTCACTCAGGGGCAGGTTTGTGGTGCAGGGTGAGGGAGAACAGACGGAGATGGTGAGTGGGAAGTCAGAGCTATGAGGATCGAAAAGCGAAAGGAAGGCATTGTAGGATCAGTGGAATGCCTTCTAACTAAGTACTTCTTATCCACACATTTCCAGAACTTATTCTTGCTTATCACCTGCAATACAACAACAAAGGGGCGGTTACACAGCCATTCAAATTAAAAGCTAGGGTCAATTTGTTTTACTTTATTAACTTGATTTGGATGTGCCATGAGATTTATTTGTTTTGGTTTCTCTTTTGTTTGATTTGCATTATTCAGAAACTGATCCCCAGCAATTTAGGAGAATACTCCAGCTGTTTGCGCCCCGTGGTAAACTGTTTTGAAGCTATAATCACTGGGCATTTTTCATAACAAAAAAAAACTGCAACAGACATAACCAACATTTAAGTAGCTATGGATAGCTATGGTTCTCCTACCTTTGGAAGTTCGAACTTCTCACCCTATCTCTAAGGTTGAGTAGCCACCCGATTGATAAAACTAATTTTAGTTCCTTGTATTCAGTATATTTCAGTCACTACCTAGAAATCATGACAATAGGTGAGGGTCAGAACACAGATCGACTGATAAATTGAAAGCTTTGCCTTGACGCTCAACTCTGTCTTCCCCAAAACAGTCTTCTGCATGTCGCACTGACCTGCCTGTTTTTCTCCTGCTCCTTCTTACACACATTTGCCAACAATAACCCTAAATATTTAAACTCGATCTTACTATTTAAAAATGTTTACATGTTTTCCCAAATGTTTGTGCTTTTACCCTCAAGGCCACCGTAATTATTGGTTATGGTTTATTTTTGGAGTAATCTGTACTCTTCCTTTATCTTTGCAGTTTCATTTTGCTCAAAATGTGGCCATTATTTGAAAACATCTTTATCTGGAGCAGCCATAAATGGATTTGAGTACTTGTGTACCTGTAAATTACATCATTTTATTTGGAGATCTATGTTCTCATTCTACAGCTGTCTACAAAAAAAATGAAGAATGTGATTATGGTTAAAAGTTTTAAGATCTCACCTGTGCCATGAGAATGCCGATCACTACACCGAGCTGATGCAGAGTGCCTAATGCTCCGCGGAGAGATGTGGGAGAGATTTCTTCTACATACATGGGCACAAAGCCAGTGGAAAGACCAGAGTAGAGACCCACTATGAAACGGCCAATGATGAGCATCTCGTAGGATGCAGCCAGCTTGGAGAATCCCATAAACACAGCCGCAATAAAGGTGAGTACATTGGCCATAAGCATGGAGTTCTTCCTTTAAAGAAAACAATAGTATTCATTCATATGTCAATAATATGAGTAAAACATTTAAAATGATTCTGGTGATAGGAAGAGTCATACCTGCCAAAGCGATTTACGAAGACGCCAACAGAGAAGGAGCCGAACATTCCCCCCACAGAAAAGATGGCCACAGAGAGCGACCAAAGAGCTGTTAAAGTGTTCTGGGAGATGGGCTCTGAAAACCGGCTGCTCCACGTCTCATTGTAGAAGCTTTCAATAATCTAGAACACAAACAAACAAAGCAAACTCAATGTGTGAGATGAATAAAACAGATTCAACTTTGTTTTGTCAAGTTTCAAGCTTGTCAGTCACTACTTGGGGCGGTTGTATGTAAAAAACTGTACTGTAAAGAGCTTTGAGTGGTCATCAACACTAGAAAAGCGTTATATAAATACAAAACCATTTACCATTTACTTTAGATCAGACTGATCCTATCTTATCCTGATTAAGCTCAAAGCACAGCTGCATCAAAGTACAACTTCACAGAGCTGCAAGCATGTCTGTAGATTGTTTGACTCCAAATAAATATGTTGATTAACATTCTGTGTCATCCCCTACATCAGTGGTTCTCAACTGGTCTGGCTTCGGGACCCACCATCACCCCTTAATGACAAGCCGCGACCCAATTGGAGGAACATTTTCAACTTCTCAAATTTATTTAAAGGGGACATATCATGCAAATTCCACTTTGTTAGTGCTTCTACACGTTAATGTGGGTATCTGGCATGTCTACCAACCCAAAAACTCTGGAAAAAAAACACTTGCGCATTTTGTTATGGTTCCTCTAAGTCAGAAACGTCATGCTTGAGTGACTGGAATGAGCTTCCTGTGTATTGTGTCGTCACAATACACTGGAAGTCTCCCTACATGGCCTTGGCCCACCCCCTACCTCATCCCCCACCTCACCCCCACACTCGTTACGCCGGGTTTACGCCGCGCTGCCGTTCTCAAGTGCGCAGCCGCCTGGCTGTTCACACGGGACGCGCATTTCTCCGCTGGTCAGCCCCATAGACTGTATATATAAGGTCAGCCCGCGATTCTGCTTTCTCCACTTGTTGTTGTACCCGTTGAATGTCGGGGTTCGGGGGTAAATGATGGTCTTCATAGCCCCCCCCACCCCTCTCTTTCTCTCTCTGTCTATCTGCTTGTGTGCTTGTAGTGGATGGGCAGATGGGGACATTTAATTATGTGATTGGGAAAATTAAAACTCCAGGACAACAGAAGGGGAATACAAAGTATGGGATGCATATTTGATAATTTATATCATATAAAATATGTAATTTAGATCGTTTAAAATCACGGGGGGAGAGGGGGGAGGGGGGAGCTGGCTCATTAGCATTTAAAGGAACAGGCACTCCAAACAGGTCACTCTGTGGAGGGCTGTTTTATACAGGGTAAAAAGGGTGCTGTTTTAAATGATCCTTGTGGTATTTTGACCAAAGTATGTTACAGACATTTCATTAAGACCCCAAGGAACCATATCAACTTGTGGTAAAATGGGCATACAATGTCCCCTTTAATAAAAAGATGGTTCAGTTTGAACCTGAGATAGTACAGAATATCACAGTATGCCTTTTACACTCAATTAGCTGCATTTTAATTAAAGCCAAAAAGTGCATGTTAAGGACACAAGGTAAAACAACATACATAACAATTCAGTAACTTCAGCCTTTTTTAACGGACCCAACAGTGCTTTCATGCACAAACTTGAAATAAAAAAGTCCAACTACTGAGAAGTAGTTTCAAAAAGACTCAAATTATTTAGCTTTAGCTGAGAATACTCACTCACTAAATCTATGACAACCAACAAAACTGATCCTATTCACACTCCTTAACAAATACTGTTGAGGAGTGTGAATAGAGGGCACTCCGCTGCATTAAAAATCCCCTTCAAAATAAAAGCACAGGATTTTTTTCTTAACATTTTTTTTTGCCCAAGCAAAGGCCTGCAACACACTGAAAACGGGTCCGCGACCCACTTCTTGGTCGCAACCCACCAGTTGAGAATCACTGCCCTACATCACACTCTTATCCCTCTACATGTGGGCTGGATATGGATCACTCCAGATTTTCTTTCATGTATTCATTTATTTTAGGTATTTAGCAATTTATTTAACTAACCTATTAACTCTTACTTAAAAATTGTGATAAAACAGGTGAGCAAATATTAACATATATTAAACCAAAAGCACAGTTCCTGTTTTCATTGTGAAATAAAATGTTCTGCCCTGATCTTCTGTCAGATTACATCAGCAAATGCATCGATGACGTCGTACAGGAGTACAGGAAGTCCAGGTACGCGCTCCAGAGTGCTATTAGCAGTGCCAAGAGACTCTACAGGGACAAAGTGGAGTCTCACTACCGGGGCTCCAACACAAGGAACATGTGGGCTGGACTAAAAACCATCACAGACTGCAATAGAAAGACCAGCAGTGCTGAGGTAGTGTGTGCATCTCTCCCAGAGGAACTGAACACCTTTTATGCTCGCTTGAGAGCAACTCCCCGGCTGTGGAGATACAAGAGGCCCAGGAGGACTGCTGCCCCCCTGTAATATCCAGGGCAGATGTGTGGAGATCACTTAACTGGATTAACACACGCAAGGCACCTGGACCTGATGGCATCCCTGAGCTCTAAAGGTGTGTGCAGATCAGCTGGCAGATGTGTTCACAGACATTTGCAACCTGTAACTGCTCCAGTCTGTAGTCCCTGCATGCTTCAAGGAGACCATCATTGTCCCTGTTCCGAAGAAAAAGAAAACCCTCTGCCTGAACGACTACTGCCCAGTAGCACTCTCCTGTACTCCCTGTTCACGCATGACTGCGTGGCCACCCACAGCTCCAACACCATCATCAAATTTAATGATGACACGACCGTCATAGAGGAGGTCAGAGCCCTGACATCTTGGTGCTAGGACAACAACCTCCATCTCAACGTCGGCAAAACGAAGGAGCTGATCGTGGACTACAGGAAGAGACAAGGAGTAGAACACGCCCCCCTCTCCATCGACGGGACTACGGTGGAGAGAGTCAGCAGCTTCAGGTTCCTTGGGGTCCACATCAGTGATGACCTGACCTGGACCCACCAAACAGACTCCATCAGGAAGACGGCCAGACAGCAACTCTTCTTCCTCCGCAGGCTGCGGTGGCTCAACATTTTTTCTTTAGGTGTATATATATTTTTTTATATATATATATATATACACTACCGTTCAAAAGTTTGGGGTCACCCAGACAATTTCGTGTTTTCCATGAAAACTCACACTTTTATTTATCAAATGAGTTGCAAAATGAATAGAAAATATAGTCAAGACATTGACAAGGTTAGAAATAATGATTTTTATTTGAAATATTAATTTTGTTCTTCAAACTTTGCTTTCGTCAAAGAATGCTCCATTTGCAGCAATTACAGCATTGCAGACCTTTGGCATTCTAGCTGTTAATTTGTTGAGGTAATCTGTAGAAATTTCACCCCACGCTTCCTGAAGCCCCTCCCACAAGTTGGATTGGCTTGATGGGCACTTCTTGCGTACCATACGGTCAAGCTGCTCCCACAACAGCTCAATGGGGTTGAGATCTGGTGACTGCGCTGGCCACTCCATTACAGACAGCATACCAGCTGCCTGCTTCTTCCCTAAATAGTTCTTGCATAATTTGGAGGTGTGCTTTGGGTCATTGTCCTGTTGTAGGAGGAAATTGGCTCCAATCAAGCGCTGTCCACAGGGTATGGCATGGCGTTGCAAAATGGAGTGATAGCCTTCCTTATTTAAAATCCCTTTTACCTTGTACAAATCTCCCACTTTACCAGCACCAAAGCAGCCCCAGACCATCACATTACCTCCACCATGCTTGACAGATGGCGTCAGGCACTCTTCCAGCATCTTTTCACCTGTTCTGCGTCTCACAAATGTTCTTCTGTGTGATCCAAACACCTCAAACTTTGATTCGTCTGTCCATAACACTTTTTTCGTATCTTCCTCTGTCCAATGTCTGTGTTCTTTTGCCCATATCAATCTTTTCTTTTTATTGGCCAGTCTCAGATATGGCTTTTTCTTTGCCACTCTGCCTAGAAGGCCAGCATCCCGGAGTCACCTCTTCACTGTAGACGTTGACACTGGCGTTTTGCGGGTACCATTTAAAGAAGCTGCCAGTTGAGGACCTGTGAGGCGTCTATTTCTCAAACGAGAGACTCTAATATACTTGTCTTCTTGCTGAGTTGTGCACCGGGGCCTCCCACTTCTCTTTCTACTCTGGTTAGAGCCCGTTTGTGCTGTTCTCTGAAGGGAGTAGTACACACCGTTGTAGGAAATTTTCAGTTTCTTCACAATTTCTCGCATGGAATAGCCTTCATTTCTGAGAACAAGAATAGACTGGCGAGTTTCACATGAAAGTTCTCTTTTTCGGGCCATTTTGAGAGTATAATCGAACCCACAAATGTGATGCTCCAGATACTCAACTAGCTCAAAGGAAGGCCAGTTTTATAGCTTCTCTCACCAGCAAAACAGTTTTCAGCTGTGCTAACATAATTTCAAAAGGGTTTTCAAGGGTTTTCTAATCATCCATTAGTCTTCTAAGGCGATTAGCAAACACAATGTACCATTAGAACACTGGAGTGATAGTTGCTGGAAATGGGCCTCTATACACCTATGTAGATATTTCATTAAAAACCAGACATTTCCACCTAGAATAGTCATTTACCACATTAACAATGTATAGAGTGTATTTCTGATTAATTTAATGTTATCTTCATTGAAAAAAACTGTGCTTTTCTTTGAAAAATAAGGACATTTCTAAGTGACCCCAAACTTTTGAACGGTAGTGTATATATATATATTTTATTTTATATTTAAATTTTTTGATATTCTATTCTATATTTATTTTTATTCATATTTTTTGCCTGTGTAATATTTTGAGCATTTCTAGAAGAGAGCCTGTGACCCAGGCATTTCATTTCCACCGACTGATAAATGTAATTGTTGTGCACATGACAATAAATTCTTGAAACTTGAATCTTGAGATACATTGTGTAGTACTTTCTCAGCTGACTTCACTAGTCTTTTACACTAAACCAGGGGTCGGCAACCCGCGGACCCTCTGAAGTGGCTCCCTGTACAGCGTTGTGCATGAATTTTTTTAATCATCATCGTATCAGGCCATCATGTGAAATACCAGGAGCGGACTAATGTGTGTGTGTCTGTGTGCTCCCAGACAGCTCACACACACACACAGGACCCGGGGCTCCGCCCCCCCGCCCCACTCACAAATTTTATTTGGTGGAAGGGGGCAAAATAGCTCTTTTGATGGTAAAGGTTGCCGACCCCTGCACTAAAACATCAACTACGTTCTGTAAGAGTAGAATGGGAGGTAGAGCCTTCAGCTACCAGGCTCCTCTCCTGTGGAACCAGCTCCCACTCAGGGTTCAGGAGGCAGACACCATCTCTACATTTAAGGTTAGACTTAAAACCTTCCTTTTTGATAAAGCCTATAGTGGGTTCTGGATCAGGTGAGTCCTGAACCATCCCTTAGTTATGCTGCTATAGGCCTAGACTGCTGGAGGAACTCCCATCATGCACTGAGCACTGCCCACTCAGCTGACGTTCTCTGACTTGCTATTGTTTAAAAAGAACCCAAAATATTTAGACTTCCATTTAGATTTATCCAAAGGAATCCTTTCAGCCCCTCCTTGCAACTCTCTCTGTCTATATTTGCTTTACACACACACACACACACACATATTGATTTATTGACAAAAGACACTACTGTATAGACGTCTTACGTGGCTGCCTCCCACTCCACAGCTGCAGAGGCTTCGTGTGCTTCCGTTTCGTCATCCACCATGGCTTCCAGCGGTCCCATGATGGTGACTCAGGTGACTGCCGGTCCTTTTTAACCCAGTGTGAACTCCACTTTGAACTGCAGGCTGCAGTCTTTCCCACCGACCGTACCCGTATCGCCTTCATCATCTCCCATCTCAGCGGACGGGCGGAGACGTGGGCCACGGCAGAATGGAGCCGCAGATCACCGGTGTGTGATAACCTATTGACTTTTACTAAGACTGTCACTAGTATTTTCCAACTTGTATCTCCGGGCAGAGAGGAGGCAAGAGCATTGGTTAACCTCCGTCAGG
Source organism: Hippoglossus hippoglossus (assembly GCF_009819705.1). Lineage (NCBI taxonomy): Eukaryota > Metazoa > Chordata > Actinopteri > Pleuronectiformes > Pleuronectidae > Hippoglossus > Hippoglossus hippoglossus. The sequence continues at coordinate 1,193,813 of NC_047157.1, read as the reverse complement.
GTAAACAGAATGCCACAGACTTCGCCATTGATTTCTGTACGTTAGCGGCAGATAGCGCCTTGAACCAGTTAGCACTTTTCGATGCTTTTCTTCATGGTCTGGCTCCTCAATTAAAAGATGAGCTAGCTCCTCTTGATCTGCCCGAAGACTTGGATTAATTGATTGCTCTCGCCATTCGTATCAATAAGAGACTGTTGGGCCGGGAGAGAGAGAGATCTAGAACTGCATTGTTTCCTCCTGCTCTACGTCGACCTACGCCAGATCCTGCGTCTTCTCCTGTGACAACAGCCACCCGCTCCGCTAGCCATACACCTATCCCGGAGGAGACCGTAGAACCTATGCAACTAGGACACACACGTCTGTCGGTGGAGGAACGCCGACGTCGCCTCCAGGAAGGCAGATGCTTCTACAGTTCTGCCAGCCTGGACATCTTCTCGCCTTGTGTCCGCTAAAAGGATCGGGCTCATCATTGACAAGGGCTTTGGTGAGCCAAACCCACATTAACTTGGGTTAATGTCTATCCCTGTGTTTATGTTTGTATTTGACCTGTTCCTGTGTTTCATGATTTCCCACTCTGTGTTTCTTTCTGTGTTTCATTCTATGTTTAGATTTATGTTTCCTGTTTTATTTTGTAGTTTCTGCTCCTTGTGTGTTTTCCATCTTGACTTCCTGTCTTTGTCCTGTTTCCCGCCCTTGTGATTGTCTGCACCAGTCCTCATGTGTTCCACCTGTGTTCAATTGCCCCTGCCTTCCCTGTGTATACAAGTCTCTGTGCTTCCCCTTGTCCAGGGCCAGTTCGTCTCGTACTGCACGCAGTGTTCCAGCGATCTCACCAAGTCACGTTTTCTCGTGATCATTTTGACTCCCTGTGTACTGAACCCTGCCTGGTAATAAAGACAACTTCTTTTTGAAAACTGAACTCTGTCTGCAAGTTGTGCTATTGGGTCTCAGTTCTAGTAAGAAACCTTACATTTGGGGTGGATGCCAATGCAGAAAGGCCAAAATATCACAAGCAGCTAGTTTGTTTAGGGGCTGCGTTGGTCTGAAAATGTGAATCAGAGAGCCGTTCAGAATTAGAGCCGCAGATTATATCAAGTGGGGGAGCTTATTGAAGTAGTCTTCCCCTCCAACCTAAGAATCTGCCCACAAATTCAGATCTTTGATAATTAACGTTCACATTATTCCCACAAGTGCTGGACCTGGAGGGATATGTTTAAGCAAGCCAAGCACGCAACATGCTCTGTTTCATCTTTACACCAACCCCCAGCCTCAGAGGACAGAATAGTTAAGTGGATTAAGTGTACTTATCATGGGAAGTTAATGTCCCAGCTACAGTCAGGAAAATTCTGATGGTGTGTGTGCAGTGATCTGCAGTAGAGTGTTATCATCTGGCTGAACAGCAGACAAAGGCACCCCTAAATCCCAGCTATCACTATCTCAGCCCTGCCTCACACAGGAATCTCACCCTAAAAACGTGCAGCCTAGGATCGCCACCAGCAGCCCTACATGGCACGCTCCTGTAAATTAGTGCAAATATTGATCGCTCAGGTGGGATTCTTTACCACAACAATCAAAGAGCTCTGCTCCTCAGAGACACATGTGCCCATTCACACTGCTCTCCATTACTTCTCAGTTATAACCCTCTATACCCTCTATATCTCTAATCTTCTCTACCTTCCTCTCCAACAGACAGACAGGCAGACAGGCAGACAGACAGACAGACACACACAGACACCCACACGCACACACACACACTGAAAGTGTTGTTTTTTTTGCATATACCAGGCCCTTTTCCCCTCCCACCGTCACAACCCAACCGGCATCTGACTTAGTCCTTACTCTGAATCAACTCTAAGGAGCAGTAGAGATAGACTGTATATTATTGTCTTAGCAGTGTTAGACCTGTTTCAACATGCACCATGAAGCCATTTTGAGAGTTAATGTGCCCACTGTGTAAAAAAAGAAAACTGAAGTTGAGCTGGCCTTTTCTGTAAGAAACATGGGTGACAAAATTTATGTTTTGGAGGAAATTATCTGGTTGAGAAATGCCAATCAAATACTTATCGTTAATATTAAGAATGCCAAAGGGCAGGTAAAAAACATATTCATGTAACATCTCCATTTATCCAAATTTTCTTTTAATTAATAATTTAATGAACACAAATACAATAAACAAATTTAGTACTAGAATATATCTGATTTGCTTTGAGACAAAGGCCCTAGCTGACATTTTTAAGTGCACCTGGTCCTGGAAAGAATTCTGCAGAGTCATCGAGACCACCATCAGCCTCACGTCTGTTTTACACCCTTATTCCAATGGACACACTGAGTTCTAAAGTGATGCCCTGCCGTTTCTGCTGCCAAACTGTTTCCTTTTCAGTGTGTCTTCATGTTCTTGTAGCACTATACACATCATCATTCTAATCTACACCCAGTGGTGGAATGCAATAAAATATATTTACTTCAATACTGAACTACAAAAACTTTTAATGTGTCTGTACTTCACTAAATTAGATTCATTTTCGGGTACTTTTCACTTCTTCTCCACAACATATATCAGCATCTGTATTTTATACTCCACTTCATTTTAATAATGCATTGTGTAACATGTTCACATTGTTTTTGTATATATATATTTTTTAAGTAATCAATAACAAGAGGGGAATTGGTCCACTGATCCATTCAAAGCGAACAGGTTACATTAGACGCTGCCTCCTTCAATGAGAAAAAAACCCACCTGCAGCAGCGGGAGCAGCAGCACTCACTGCTGAAGAACCTTACAGGGATTTAAAAGAGGCTACTACCAAGAGTAATACTTTCATTTTACTTTGCATTCTCACTCACTTTAATAATGTATCGTTAAAATTGGAAATTGTAATACATTTTTTGTCAAACATATAATATAAAAGTTTGTTTCTGTTGTTGCTGAAGAACATCTGGCATCACAATGACCACACAACAAAGTACTCACATTCTGAGGAGCATTGATGACACCTGTGTTGTAGCCAAACTGGAGAGAGCCAATCACAGCTGTCCCTACAGCCATCATCAGATGAGGTGTCACCTGTTATTAGAGAAGAGAAAGGCAGATAAAAGCCTACATTTAACAAGCTCAATGATCCATTCATGTGATTAAGGTCCCAAGGTTTGAAATCATTTAAACAAGAGCATTTCTTTTTATCCTGTTGAATCAACAACACAAAAAATCCATATGAAAACAGGTCAAAATAGAGTTGTATATGAAATGTATCACCACTCCTTAAGGTAGTGGGTTCTTCAATTCAGACACTGACAAACACTGGGATAAAAGGATGAATCACCTCATAGATTTACTTTTGGCACAAAATTTGATTCCATTAGTGGTTGAGTATAAAGCTGAAGTTAGGCCTGGTTAGCCAAATGAGACATCAACACGACCCCTTTTCTCTTTTATACTTGAGGTGCATCTTCTCTTAAATGATAGGTATCACAGAAAAATACAACAACCACAACAAAAAAGGCAAAAAGGAACAACAGTTTTGACACCGGCTTGCTTCCTCCAGGAGCACTGTTTCAGGCTTGTGTATGCGTCTTTGCTTTGACAAACAGTCGCAGTGTTTTTTCCTGTAGAATGCCTTATCTTTACCAACATTCTCTGCAATTTCCTCCAGGAGCCATCTGGTAATCTCTGTGGCAGAGAGTTAATGACATTAATGAGGGGTCACAGAGATGTCTGTAGAGAGAAACCTGATGTTCTCAGACTCTTGCCTCCAGCCCAATCCATGGACAAGGACGGGCACTGCGAACATATACAGGGCTTAAACCAGAGGCAGCAGTTGGCTAACATTACTGACATTAAGTGACAAGTGCCAGGCCCCCAAGCCAGAGTTTCTAATTAAAGTGATTGTTGTTACCATGTTTCTCTGGAAGGTCAAAGGGCTCCAGACATTTTGATCCTGATCGAAGTCATTTTTATAACAAGTATCTGATTCAACCTAACATTTGGTTTGGATGAGGAAAAGAAGTACACAGTTTGAACAATATGAATACTATATGAATAATTTTTCTGGTGCAGTTTGTAACAAACAAAAGCACTTTCTTCAGGTTTTTTCAACCTCTCAGTGTCTAAAGCACCAGAGACAGTTGTTAGAGTAGACTATAGAAGTGTTCTATGCTTACTTACATTAGATTTGGGTTCTTTACTAATTTGTCGCTATCCAGTGATTCATCATGTAATCGTGTTTGCTTGTTTAAACAAGACTTGTTCTCCTGGAGTGAATGAGAGCTCAGTGGTGCAAATTAATGGCTCCAAGCAATTCTCGAGAGATCACTCTCTCCACTTGAGTTATTGCCTTTGTTAAATCTGAGTTAATCACAGTCTCATACTGGAATTTAATGTCATCAAGATGATAATGAAAGTAGTGCTCAAGCTTTTTTCCTCGTTTGAATATTTCTAGATTTTCGAGAAAACTCTTTGAGACAAAGTCAGACTAACTTGTTTTAATTAAACTGAAAGAACCACTTACTTCCATTTTCTATTTTAAAGCTGGAACAATGTGACTAAATTAAGTTAATACAACTCAGTTTTAAGTGAAATTGACAAGTACATATAAAGTAAACAGAAGTTGAGACTAATAATTTAATTTAATATTTAATATTTAATATAATATTTTTTTCAGTAAGATCAACTTGTGAAATTTTACAGTGTAGTTTGGAACCCATTCAAGCAAGGATTTGCAGTAAATCTTCTTATTTGCCTTGAACAATCAAAAACAAACAGGCTTAGCAGATTAGCCATGTTGTTGATTGAGATTGAAGCCCAGAGGTTGAAAGTAGTTGAGTGCTACACATATAGCTGTGTGCCTATAATTAGCAATGAAGTGTTCAGTGTTCTGGCAACTGGGCCTCCAGTTTTGTGTAGTGCTTCAGTTAAACTAATGTGGATAAAATAATATAATACATACAACAAATTCCATTTAACAGGTTTGGACATTTAAATACACTTAGAGAAGGTGATGAAATTCAACAAAGTACATTTACTCAAGTACTAATGCACAATTTTGAGGTAATTAACTCTTGGTACATGGGGATATTTTACTTTACTGCACTCCACTACATTAATTTGAGTGATCTATTGTATTTATATTGTATTATTTATATTTATCTGTAATGGGTTAAACAGACAAAGCACTTCAAATCAACTGTCTTGTATTAATGTAGAATATTTTGTTTAATATATTGATACTTTCATGAACTAAAGGGGTTGATTTTTTTCAGTCACCACAGCAACAATAAAATGTCAGATTTGTTAGTGTGCTGTTGATTGACACTCAACCCACAATCCTCAAAGGCAAAGAAGCTGCTCAGACATGCAAAAAATAAATAAAAGACATCCTGCTGTTGGTGAGACACAACCAGAAATTTGTGAAATATGCTTGGAAAACTATATGTGATCACAACATTTTTAAAAATACATTCAAAGACTTTATTTTTGTAATTGGCAGTGGTTGTCTCTGCTTTATTGATGTCATGCGAAACAGGTATCATTTCCTTCTAAACAGGAAACTTGACTTCTTGTTGATTTCTTACACAGAGCTAGCCTACAAAACACTATTAAATGAAATAACAACATTAGTATAAAATACTGTAGAATTGAAAACATTCAAATAGAGTATGCGCTATGAGACACAAAACAGTTACTTGTGCCTATTTTAAATTGGTTTATTAAACATGACATATGTATTGATCATAAAGCAGTTACCTTGTCGTGACACTCCATGCTGGCTGCGAAGAAAACTCAGAAACTCCAGACTTCACTTCTTCACACTGTCAAAATCCGGATCATTAGTAATCTGTCAAGTAAATATGTCTACTTTCAACATGTAGTCATGATGCTGTATGAAGTATCCTTTAGTCCAACATCAGTGTAAACAAATCTTTCTCAGTTGTCCCCTGTTGCTTCCTCCATTCACCTGCTGCAGTAAGCAGCTTACTGACGTCACCACTAAGTGGATCATTATGGGCTGCAGCCTCAGGGGGAGAAGGACAATCATTGTGTAGATAAGCTGAGAGAAAAACACAACTTGTATCTTCAGAGTATCAATCAAATTCAATCAAATTTGATTTGTATAGCCCATATTCACAAATCACAATTTGTCTCATAGGGCTTTAACAGGGTGTGACATCCTCTGCCCTTAACCCTCAAAAAGAGTAAGGAAAAACTACAAAAAAAACCTTTTAACAGGGTAAAAAGAACGTAGAAACCTCAGAGAGCCACATGTGAGGGATCCCTCTCCCAGGACGGACAGAAGTGCAAAAGATGCCACGTGTAATGGAGATAATCAGAAAGATAAAGGTATTTACAGCATTGATTAGAATAAACACTTTGTAGCATAGTGGAAGGTCAATGAATTGATGGATTATTGTCAGTAATGGTTGAGTATCTGAGTAGAAATATTATATATCAAGCAGTCTTGTTGTAATCATAGTCTATGGTCAGCAGCCACCACGATCATGATCCACCATTACAATCGGATGCCACTATAGTCCACAGTCATTGTCCACTGCCGCCATCAGGATCCACCATCAGCTGCCACCTCGTTCGTGGTCCACCACCACTATCAGATGCCAACACGATTCAGGATCCGCCATTACGATCACGATCACGACCCGTGGACCAGCAACAAGTAAGAGGCTTATGTCTGGGCAGAGACTAGTTTAAACATTAGCGTGTTATTATTTGAGTGTACATTTGTTTGGGACCGCTGTGTCCGCATTGTTCCTGTGTCAGCGCGTCGTGACGCGTCTGCATTTCCGGCCACGCTGCCGTACTGTGTGATCGTCAGACCTATTTTGCGGAGATTTTAACCCATTAAAAGATCGGTACACAGCTGGACGGATCCCAATTCGTCCGCTTGGGTACCGAGTGGTATAGTCCCTGCAAAACTGTCTCTGGCGGTGTTTGAGATCTCCTCTGATCATTCTTTGCATGTTTCCTTTTCTCTCTCTCTCTCTTTTCTCCTAAACCCGCCTGCACACACGTTCCGACCTGCATCCACATAATTCACGTGTTATACCCGTTCGGAGACTTAGATAGTGCGATCGCATCTCGACGCCATTCGGCGCTTTGAACCACAAGATAGACCAAAGCATCCCTTTGTTCTCCATTTCCTGTTGGTCAAACCAAGAGTTTATACCGCCATCTTGAATTTGATCCTACGTCAAATCACGTGGTTAGACCGCCATCTTGAATTCAGTAACACGACACCACGCGGTTAGACCGCCATCTTGAATTCAGTAACACGACACCACGCGGTTAGACCGCCATCTTGAATTCAGTAATACGACGTCATCCCCCCTGACTTCGTACGCCATCTTGACTCCCCCTCCTCTCTCACACACACACACACACACACACACACACACACACACACACACACACACACACACACACATATACCTACACACAGGTATTGCATGTGTGTTATAAATCGTGATAGGTGTTTGTGGTTTTATCTTTGATATAGTGGTTCTTGTTAGGATAGTAGTCGTAGTAGTTAATTAACATTGATGTTATTATCTTAAATAAATTCTATTGTATTTAAAGTACCGGTATTTTTGTGATTATTTGTGCATATGTATGTGAATACAGCTGGATTATGATAGCCAGTGTTTGAACTTAAAACCTTCACTGTTCATTATATAATCAATAATAGTAAATATTGAGATTACTAATTGAACTTTTCCAGATTATGAGAATGATCTTTACAGATTGATTGTTGGTCCCTGATACCAGGGTGGTGCCCCGTCTTTGATAAATTATAGTTACAAATTGTATTATTCTTAATTGATCATTTTATTGTTTCTCATTAATTATTTCATTATTCTTAATTGATAACTTTATTGTTTTTAATTAATAATTTTATTATTTTAATAATCACATTTTATGATTATTAATAATTAGCCAACATCAAGTCTACCTATTATTGCACAACATAATTGGTGCCCCGTGTGAGGGTATCTTATTCCAGCTGTGTCATAATATTTGTGTACAATAATCCAATTTAATTTTCAAGAAAGAAAAAATTTGGGAAATTTATTTTTGTTGAAAATTTTATTTTTATTCCCTTACTCCCCACAGTCACAGCAACCCGGAGGGTGGGAGTCTCCCCCAGCCGTAGATGAGTCCAGCTGTAGCATGACATAAACAGTCAGTTGGGGTAAGATAAGCAAGAGACGGCAGACAACGTTACTTACAAAGCAGACCCGCAACTGCACCCTGAAGGTCCCCCGGTGGAGCGATCCCACGCCAGCAGTCAGTCACGCTGCGTATGAGGGGGGATATTTAGGGGAGGCGCTGGCTGTTGCACAACCATGCCAAACTCCGCCGCGGCTACAGAAGTAGCTCTTCCACGCTAACCAAGACCCACCAGAGAGGAGCGGAAACGGAAGGAGGGCGAGCCAAACATGGCCGCCTCCTTAAATACGGGACGCCTGACGTCGCCTAATGACTGGTGCGCCATTATAACAGGTAGAGCGCCCCGCAGCAGCAGGGAGGGAGCGCGCATCTGGCTACATCTATCCCCCCCTTTTGCATCGTCGGCCCGACGATGGACAGAAAGGTCTGAATAACACCAAGGTCTAAAAATGGCCAACTGGGAATTAGACACCGGGCCTGGAGGTCTATTGGCAGCATGGTCCTGGTGATCTGCGGGCCGAGAAAGACGATGGACATTCGGATGGTGGCCTGCCGTGGAACGAGCAGATCTACGCAGAGCCAGCTGCCTGGGACTTGGTTGTTCAGTTGGGGACCATGAAGGAGCGGGCGGTGGGGAACCTCTAGAAATGGTATTTAAACCTGTAAATGGTGTGGGCTTTGCAGATAATTGGCAAACTTTTTGGAGGAAACCTGGTCTTGTTAGGAGAGACGGCGTTCATCCCACTTGGGATGGGGCAGCTCTCTTATCTAGGAATATTACCCAGTCTATTAAATGACAACCCAGGAAGCAGAGCTGCAGTGCTACACACTTCTCTGCGCTCCCTCTGGATCAGTCGCACAACCACAAACCCATAGAGATTGTGTCTGTCCACCGTCCCATTACATTATTTAAATCAAACAATAACAGAGGGAGAATTCCACACAAAAATCTAATACAAATTAACACAACCTCTGCAACAACTCAGGAAACAAAGACTTTTAAATGTGGTCTTTTAAACATAAGATCATTATCATCAAAGGCTATTTTAGTTAATGAACTCTTCTCAGATCATAAAATTGATTTATTTTCCCTCACTGAGACATGGCTGCATCCTGATGAATATGTCAGCCTAAATGAATCTACCCCCCCCCAGTCATGTAAATACACACGTTCCCAGAGAATTTGGTCGAGGAGGTGGAGTTGCTGCTATTTTTAACTCCAGTCTATTAATTAATCCTAAACCTAAACTAAGCTACAACTCATTTGAATGTCTTGTTCTTAGTCTTCCACGCCAATCCAAGAAATACCAACAGCCAATCATATTTGCTGTAGTTTACCGTGCCCCTGGGGCTTATACTGAATTTTAAACAGAATTCCCCGAGTTTTTATCAAACCTAGTCCTAAAGACCGATAAAATTATTATTGTTGGTGACTTTAATATTCATGTTGACAATAATAAAGATAGCCTTAGCGTAGCATTTATTTCGATATTAGACTCAATTGGTTTCAGTCAGTGTGTACACCAACCTACTCATTGTTGTAACCACACACTTGACCTTATATTATCATATGGTGTCAAAATTGAACATCTAACGGTACTTCCGCGCAATCCAATTCTATCAGACCATAATTTAATAACCTTCGATTTTTCACTATCAGAATATATGCCACTAATAATAAACTCATTTTCTAGATGTTTACCTGATAGTGCTGTAGCTAAATTTAAAGGGGACATAGCATGCCCATTTTACCACAAGTTGATATGGTTCCTTGGGGTCTTAATGAAATGTCTGTAACATACTTTGGTCAAAATACCACAAGGATCATTTCAAACAGCACCCTTTTTACCCTGTCTAAAACAGCCCTCCACAGAGTGACCTGTTTTGAGTGCCTGTTCCTTTAAATGCTAATGAGCCAGCTCCCCCCTCCCCCCTCTCCCCCCATGATTTTAAACGATATAAATTACATATTTTATATGATATAAATTATCAAATATGCATCCCATACTTTGTATTCCCCTTCTGTTGTCCTGGAGTTTTAATTTTCCCAATCACATAATTAAATGTCCCCCTCTGCCCATCCACTACAAGCACACAAGCAGACAGACAGAGAGAGAAAGAGAGGTGGGGGGGGGCTATGAAGACCATCATTTACCCCCGAACCCCGTCATTCAACGGGTACAACAACAAGCGGAGAAAGCAGAATCGCGGGCTGACCTTATACATACAGTCTATGGGGCTGACCAGCGCGGAGAAATGCACGTCCCGTGTGAACAGCCAGGCGGCTGCGTGCTGGAGAACGGCGCTGCGCTGCCTCGCAGCGGCGCTTCCGCGTCCGGTGTACCCCGGCGTAACGAGTGGGGGGGGCTCGGTGTGTTTGGCCGGTGTTACAGTAGTGCTGAACACTGCGGAAGTCTTCCACACTGCTGGCTGTGTGGCGCTGACACAAATTCCAGCTCACGCACGGGAGAGCGAGCGGTCGCTCCCGAGCAGCTGCTGCAGCCTCCCAGTCCCAACGATCCAGACAAATGCCACATGTGAGTGAATCGCGGGCTGACCAGCGGAGAAATGCTCGTCCCGTGTGAACAGCCAGGCGGCTGCGCGTTTGGGAACGGCGCTGCGCTGCCTCGCTGCCTCCGGTGTAAACCCGGCTGAACGAGTGTGGGGGGACGGGGGGGGGTGGGCCAAGACCATGTAGGGAGACTTCCAGTTCCTTGTTACGACACAAAACCCAGGAAGCGCAATCGAGTCGCTCAAGCATGACGTTTCTGACTTAGAGGAGCTATAACAAAACGCTCGAGTGTTTTTTTCCCAGAGTTTTTGGGTTGGTAGACATGCCAGATACCCACATTAACCTGTAGAAGCACTAACAAAGTGGAATTTGCATGCTATGTCCCCTTTAAGGAAATAATTCCGATTACATTTAAACCCCTACTATCCGTCGATATAAACAACAAATTCATTAAAAACCCTAGCTCCACTGAGATTGACCATCTTGTCGATAGCTCTGTAGACTCATTACGATTAACATTAGACTCAATAGCGCCTCTAAAAAAGAAACATATAAAACATAGTAAATTAGCTCCGTGGTATAATTCCAAGACACATGAGTTAAAACAAGTATCAAGAAAACTAGAAAGGAAGTGGCGCTCCAGCAACCGTGTTGAAAATCACCTAGTCTGGAAAAATAGTGTTAAAGCATATAAGAAGGCCCTCCACAAAGCAAGAGCTGCCTACTATTCGAAACTAATAGAAGAAAATAAAAACCCCAGGTTTCTCTTCAGCACTGTAGCCAGGCTGACAGAGAGTCACACCTCCACCGAACCCAGTATTCCTCGATCCCTAAATAGCAATATCTTTATGAATTTCTTTAATGATAAAATTCTAACCATTAGAAATCAAATCAAACATCTCCTGCCCTCAATTGGCACTAATACACCATCAAGAATAGAAATCTCAGAAACAGCGAAGAATCTTACCAATTATTTAGACAGCTTCTCTCTGATCACCCTTGATCAGCTGACCAAATGAAGCTCATGTTCTAAACCAACAACTTGTATCTTAGACCCCATTCCTACAAAATTACTTAAAGAAATTCTGCCCCTAATTGATAGTTCGTTACTGAACACAATACATCTGTCATTATCATCAGGATATGTACCACAGTCTTTTAAAATAGCTGTAATCAAACCCCTTCTCAAAAAAACCACCCTAGACCCAGAGGTTTTAGCCAATTACAGACCGATATCTAACCTCCCCTTCCTGTCTAAAATCCTAGAAAAAGTTGTAGCCAATCAGCTGTGTGAGTTTCTCCAGGAAAGTAATATATATGAAGACTTTCAGTCAGGGTTTAGAGCCAATCACAGCACAGAGACAGCCTTGGCAAAAGTCACTAATGACCTTCTAATAGCTTCAGATCAGGGGTTTGTGTCTGTCCTCGTTCTGTTAGATCTTAGTGCAGCATTCAACACTATTGACCATAACATTTTATTACAGAGACTAGAACAGTTAATTAGCATTAAAGGAACCGCCCTAAACTGGTTTAAATCCTATTTTTCTGATCGCTCCCAATTCGTGCAAATTAATGATGAGTCATCTGTGCGCACCAAAGTTAACCATGGTGTTCCACAGGGCTCTGTGCTCGGCCCAATTTTATTCTCATTATATATGCTTCCACTCGGAAACATTATCAGGACACACTCGGTAAATTTCCACTGCTATGCGGATGACACCCAGTTATACTTGTCAATAAAACTCAGATAAGACAGAGGTTCTAATACTTGGCCCTAAACACCTTAGAGATACATTATCTAACGATATAGCTGCACTAGACGAAATTGCCCTTGCTTCCAATGAAACAGTCAGGAACTTGGGAGTGATCTTCGATCCTGATTTATCCTTTAATTCACGCTTAAAACAATTTTCTAGGACCACCTTTTTCCACTTGCGTAATATCTCCAAAATCAGACATGTCCTTTCTCTAAAAGATGCAGAAAAACTAGTCCACGCCTTTGTTACATCCAGACTGTAATTCCTTATTATCAGGCTCCAGCAGTAAGTCGTTAAAGACTCTGCAGCTTGTCCAAAATGCTGCAGCACGTGTCCTGACAAAAAACAAGAAAAGAGACCACATTTCTCCTGTATTAGCTTCGCTACACTGGCTTCCGGTTAAATCTAGAATAGAATTTAAAATTCTCCTCCTCACCTTCAAGGCCCTTAATAATATGGCACCATTATACCTCAAAGAGCTGATAGTACCTTATCAACCCACTAGAGCACTGCGCTCCCAGAATTCAGGCTTACTTGTCGTCCCTAAAGTCTCTGAAAGTAGAGTAGGAGCCAGAGCTTTCAGCTATCAAGCTCCTCTCCTGTGGAATCATCTCCCACTTTCAGTTCGGGAGGCAGACACCATCTGTACGTTTAAGAGTAGGCTTAAAACCTTCCTTTTTGATAAAGCTTATAGTTAGAGCTGATCCAGGTTTGTCTTAGACCCGCTCTTAGTTATGCTGCTATAGGTCTAGAAGGTCGGGGGACACATGACACACGGAGCTTCTCTTCCCAGCTTCTCCTTCCTCTTCTCAATCGTTATCACATCAAAGTAATTCATATCCCATCAATACATGTTACTGACTTGACTTTTTCCCCGGAGTCCCTTTGCCTTATCGTTCGCAGATCCAGGGCCCCGGCTGTGGCCACATCATGGATTAGGATCTGTGGATCACGTATCAGAGATCGTAATGGTGGATCCAGTATGGCGGATTCTGCATCGTGCTGGCTGATCGTGATAATAAAGGCAGATCCTTTATTGTGTTGGCATCAGATAATGGTGGTGGACCACGACCGAGGTGGCAGCTGATGATGGATCCTAATGGCGGCAGTGGACAATGACTGTGGACTATAGTGGCATCCGATCTTGATGGTGGATCATGATCTTGCTGGCTGCTGACCATAGACTATGATTGCAGCAGGACTGCTCGATACATAGTATTTCTCCTCAGACACTTGACCATTAATGACATTAATCCACCAATTCACTGACCTTCAGTTATGCTTCAAAATGTTTACCCTTATCAATGCTGCTAAAACCTTTATCTTGATGTTTTCCTTTACACTTCTATTGCACTTCTGTCCGTCCTGGGAGAGAGATCCCTCACATGTGGCTCTCTCTGAGGTTTCTACGTTCTTTTTACCCTGTTAAAAGGTTTTTTTAGTAGTTTTCCTTACTCTTGTTGAGGGTTAAGGGCAGAGGATGTCACACCTTGTTAAAGCCCCATGAGACAAATTGTGATTTGTGAATATGGGCTATACAAATAAAATTTGATTGATTGATTGATTGATAGAAGCAGGAGGTGTTGCCAGAATGGGCCTGGTCTGCAATGGGATCATGACAGGCGGGCTGTCAAGACGCATGGTACTTGGAACCACTGCAGACTGTGGGAAAAGGGTTTCAGGAACCAAGACCCATAAGTCTCCGGCACTAGAGGAATCATCATCCCGTGCCACCAAAGACGGCGCAGAGGGCATCTTAGGTGGGGGATTGGTAGCCTCCTTCTGGACCACGGCCTTTAACATGTCCCGATGAACAACTTGGTAGACCACGGAATTCCAAAGGTCTTGGATTTTATGACGACCTCTAACACCGTGGTCCCTCAGGTACACTAATTTGCCTACTGTGAAAGGTAGATCTCGGACTCGCTGATCATGCCGCTCTTTCCTTTTGTTAGCAGCAGCCAACAACCGTTCACGAGCACCCTCAAAAGCAACTCTGAGTCGAGCTTGATGTTCCACCACCCAGTCCTGCACCTCGCCAGGTACTGGATCCGGAACTCGACCCAGGAGGAAGTCCACAGGAAGCCGACTTTCCTGTCCAAACATTAGAAAGAAGGGCGACTCACCAGTGCCCTGATGAGGTGTGGTGTTGTAACAAAACAGCACCTGGGACAGACAGGAGGCCCAATCCCGTTTCTGTGATACTGGCAGGGTACGAAGGAGGTTATGAAGAGTTCTATTAAACCGCTCGCATTGACCATTACCCGCAGGGTGGTATGGGGTAGTACAGGATTTTGTGACACCGTACAACGAGCAGAGCTGGTGAATCAAATAACTCTCGAAGTTCCTTCCTTGGTCCGAGTGAAGGCGGCCCGGAACACCAAACTTATAAAACCACTCATGAACCAAGACCTGAGCCACAGTGGAGGCTCGTTGATCCCGTGTAGGGACAGCTACGGTAAACTTACTAAACACATCTGTCATTACCAGGACATTTTCAAACCCGTTCCGGGAAGGTTCCAACAGCGTGAAATCGATGGCCACGATCTCATTGGGTCGAGAGGCAAGCAGGTGGCCCATAAAACTATGTGGCACGTGGCCCGAGTCCTTAGCGACCTGGCAGCGCTCACACTCTTGGACCCAATTCTTTATGTCTGAAGACATTCCTGGCCAATAGCAGCGCTGTCGGACCAATTCTGTAGTCCGCTCGATGCCCTGGTGGCCGTGCTCTTGGTGAAGCTGGTTCAAGGTCTCCTGCTTGAGAACTGCAGGCAAGATTAACTGGAGAGACTCCTCTCTCCCGTCGGAGCGGAAGACTCGGCGGAGAAGAACCCCATCTTTCTCCACTAGGCGGTCCCATTGGCACAAAATCGCCATGACTGTCTTGGACAATTGTTGCCTTTCAGCCAAGGTAGGCGGCGCTTTCCGTCGCCAAAACACAAACACATCTTTTAGAAAGGGATCATCCTGCTGCAAGGAATGAAGATCAGATGTAGAGTGGGATGGAAGAGCTGAGACAAGGGACTGAGTTGCAGACATCACCGGATCTGGGTGTGGCCCTTGCTGAAAGCCTAGGGGGACTGAAGTGCCAGGCAAGACATGAGCAACTAAATGGGAGCCAGAAACATACTGCCGTGAGAGCGCATCAGCGTTCCTGTTGCTGCGATCTGAACGATACTTGATGGCAAAGTCAAAGTCGGCCAACTGAGCAGCCCATCGTTGCTCTGTGGCCCCCAATTTAGCTGATTGAAGATAGCTCAACGGGTTGTTGTCGGTATAGACAAGGCACTTATGCCCCAACAAATACTCCCGGAACGTCTCCGTCATGGCCCTCTTGAGTGCAAGGAATTCCAGCTTCATGGAACTATAGTTTGACATGTTGCGCTCGGTGGGCCGAAGGCCTCTGCTTGCATAGGCCACAGGTTTCACGCCATTGTCAGTCTGCTGTGAGAGGACAGCCCCAAGACCACTATAGCTGGCGTCAATTTCTAAAATGAAAGGCTGCGAAAAGTCGGCGTATATTAGCACTGGGGACGAGACCAACTTTGACTTCAAGGCCTCAAAGCTCGCCTCACACTGAGGTGTCCATGCAGCACCCAAAGTTTGGCCTGGCCCCTTCTTGGACTTGGTAACTGCCAGCTCGGCCACTAGTTTATGCAGCGGGCCAGCCAGCTTTGCAAAACCCTCTACAAAGCGACGGTAGTAGCTGGCGAAACCCAAAAAGGAGCGCAGTTCCGATATGTGACGGGGGCGCTGCCAATTAGCCACAGCCTCGATTTTCTTGGGGTCTGTGGAGACTCCCTGGCTTGTGATGACATACCCCAAGTAACCAACCTCCCGTCGAAAGAATGCACACTTTTCGAGCTTTGCTTTTAGGCCTTCCTTTTGGAGCCGACCAAGCACTATTTCCAGCCTCTGCAGATGTTGTTCAACAGAGGAGGAGAAGACAATAATATCATCCAGATAAAGTAGCAAGGACTGACCCTGCTCATTACCAAACATCCTCTACATCAGACGCTGGAAAGTGCTTGGGGCATTACACAAGCCAAAAGGCATGCGATTGAACTCGAAAAGGCCAAATGGTGTACAGAATGCAGTTTTGGGTCGGTCCTGTTCTGCCATATGGACCTGGTTGTAACCACTGGCCAGATCGAGGGTGGAAAACCAGCAAGCCCCAGAGAGTGCATCCAAGCTCTCCTCGATGCGAGGCAGAGGAAATGCATCCTTTCTGGTCTTACTGTTAAGGAGGCGATAATCCACGCACAAGCGCAGGTTCCCATCCTTTTTCCTTACCAATACTATGGGTGATGCATATGGACTACTGCTCTCCCTAATGACCCGGGACTCCAGCAGCTGATTAATGTGAACCTTCACTGCTTCGTACTCTGAGGGAGGGATACGCCGGTACCTCTGCCGGACAGGGACATCATCGAGCAGAGGTATGTTGTGGGAGAGGAGGTTGGTGCAGCCCAAGTCGCCTTCATGGGTTGAAAAGACGGATTGATACTTTCGTATTAGAGAGTTTATATTGGCTTGCTCATGCTCAGTCAATTCAGACAGATCTAGTGACTCTAACCTATCTGACACTGAGGGGGCAACTGTATGGGAGGAGACAGTTGCCAAGGTTGACCTCTCCTCAGTTATACCTGCAGGCAGGCTGACAACCTGGGCGGCATTCAAGACGCCCAGACTAGTCCGTGGGTAAAGGAGAACCTCGGTGGTCCCAACATTGACCACTGGGACGTACACTGTACCCCGGACAACCTGTATAAGGCATGGTGAAACTAGCAACCCAGCTGGTAAACCTGACTCAGGGGGCTCAAACAGAGCACTTTGTCTAGTGAACTGTTCTGGACAGGTACTAGCAACCAGTTTCATCACCCCTCCAGGTATGCGCACCACTCGCTTGCCTCGGACTCTCACAATGCCAGTGTGGCCCCCTGGAGCCTGGGCGGCAGACTGATGGCACTGCTGCAAGGCCGCAATAACGGGACCAGGCGCCTGCGACACCGAGGGTGAATCAAAAAGAGAGGGCCCGAATGCGCCGAAGAGCTCTCGATAGCATTTGCGTATCACATTCATCCCCAAGATGCCAGGGACAGAAGACACAAAACCAGGGGGGTTTTTGACAACAAGAATCCCACAACGGGGCATCACCTTGCCACATAGTTCCACATCAAGCTCCAAGTAGCCTATATATGGAATTGCTAGACCATTCGCTGCTCGCAGCTGTAGCCAGTGACAAGACCGAAGGCGATCGTGGCCCCAAGGTTCAAACTGCTCCAGAAAGAAGCTTTCAGTAACTGTGGACACCATGGAACCAGTGTCCACCAAGCATAAAGCAGTGACTCCTCCAATCAAGACATTAATGTTTGGACAAGCAGCAATTAAGTCAGCTGTTACACCTTCCCGTGAGCCTGTAGACTCCCCAACTGTGCTGTGACTCTGCAGCTCAGTGGGCTTCAGTTTTCCGATTGTCGGGAGGAATGGGACGGTACGGTGGTGCGTGGGTTCGACCCAGCTACTGAATTAGCAAGGCGTCGAAACGAAGCCCGCTCACCATCACACTCCCGAGCAAAATGTCCAGGCTGCTGGCACCTTCTACAGATTAAAGGACCACCACGAAAAGTCTGACCTTGGGAGCGAGGGGCCTGCAGAGAGGCTACTGTCTGGGTGAGCTGGTTAAGCTGCTCCTGTTGACACTTCATAAGGTCCATCAACTCACTCAAACCTGGCCCCGGTGGAGTAACATGAGGGGCGGGTTGAAAGCGACCCTGCACTCCATATTGGAGACCATAAGCTGATGGCAAGGAGGAGCTACGCCCCCTATCACCCCCTGGAAGACCTTCCCTCTCCCACCTAATTGCCTCACCACGAAGCTCCAGCAAGGTGACAGTAGGCTGGCGTCTGACTAGTTGCTTGAGTTCCCGGCGAAGGGAGCTGTCAAGAACATGCTCAGTGAACTGATCCCTGAGGAGGACATCTGAATTAGGCATCCCATCAGGTGCACACTGCTTAACCCGTGCCATTGAAGCCATGAGAGCTAAGGAAAACTCTTGCAACGTCTCTCCTTCGAGTTGGCACCGAGAAAAGAAAGCCTGCTGTAAGGTCACATACGACTGAGCACAACCATATAGCTCCTTTAAGATGGCAAGAACCTGGACTGGGTCTCGCCGCTCTGCACTAGGGCGAAACTTAATCTCCTCCTTTGCCTCTCCCTCCAAATGATCAAACATAAAAAGGGCCTGGTCCACAGCAAAAAGATGGCGAGCACGCACACATGCCTGTATCTCCTCTATTCACTCAGCTATTCCTATGCCTGCCTTGCCATTAAACATGGGACACTTACGGTCTCTAGGAACCACAACCAGTTGCTCTGTGACAGCGGCGGCTACGCTTGCAGTCGGCGCCTGACTAGCTGCAGCAGAGGGAAAGAAAACAGCCCCACCGGGGTCCAACGGAGATGCAGCACGCGCCTGCCGAAGTTGTTCGTTATCTGCCTTAAGCTGTAACACAAGCTCCCTGAGCTGCTGAATCTCCTCCTCCATACTGACAAGGTGAAACGGCACCAAAGCCTGACAAAATGGTACGTTGAATTAAATCAGACTAAACACTGCTGTTCTGGCTTTATATAAACACACACACAACACTCAACCCACAGAGAAGACGCCCATCAATACATAGTTCAACAAAATAACAGGAGAAAAAAAAACTAAAACACATCTCTGCCCCTTTAACTGTGATACCCTGCCAACAACGCCAGAATGTAGCGAGGTGGGGAAAGCGGGGATAGTGAAAGGTTGCCACAACGCCACCTGGGGAGTTCCACCACCAGGAAATACTAAAATACGGTGAGTGCAACAGCACAGGTTTCGTTTGAATCACGGGGCAGGAGACGTGTTGTACTAACAAGAAAGAACTTTAATATAACAGGAATAAATACAAACAAAAACACAATGAAACAAACAAACAGAATAACAATTTAACATAAGAAATAAAACACTTTTGACATGAGCAACCAGGGACAGGGCTGGGACTTACCACAGCGACGACAACCAAAGAAAAAGGGGAAGGATTAATAAACTCGCCACCCGTGACACAGCAAACCAACAAAACGGGTTGTGAAGAAAACCCCGCCACCAGGAATTGGGTCGCCGCCTCAGGCCCACAGCACCTGACCAACAATAAAAGGATAATTAAAACATGTCAGAATTGAAAACAACAAAACAAAACAACAAAATAAGCCAAATACCAACCAATATGAACACAATGTAAATGGGATTAAAGGTTGCTAAAAACTAGGCGTCCCTCTGTGGTGATCACTCCACGCGCCGTGAAGGTGTAGCGTGGAGAGCTACAGTGCATGAGACAATACTTTTTAAGAACGACACACTTCTCCAGAAGTCCTCCAGAAACTTTTCCAGATTATGAGACTGATCTTTACAGATTGATTGTTGGTCCCTGATACCAGGGTGGTGCCCCGTCTTTGATAAATTGTAATTACAAATTTTATTATCCTTAATTGATAATTTTATTGTTTCTCATTAATTATTTCATTATTCTTAATTGATAACTTTATTGTTTTTAATTAATAATTGTATTATTTTAATAAATAATTTTATTATTTTAATAATCATATTTTATGATTATTAATAATTAGCCAACATCAAGTCTACCTATTATTGCACAACATTTAGCTTCGTATAACTTTGTCCTCTCACTGTCAGCGGCCACAGCCAAATCACCCTTTAGCACTCCCCTGTCCTATTGTTGATGTGCCCTGTTAAGTATTATATATACACTACCGTTCAAAAGTTTGGGGTCACCCAGACAATTTTGTGTTTTCCATGAAAACTCACACTTTTATTTATCAAATGAGTTGCAAAATGAATAGAAAATATAGTCAAGACATTGACAAGGTTAGAAATAATGATTTTTATTTGAAATATTAATTTTGTTCTTCAAACTTTGCTTTCGTCAAAGAATGCTCCATTTGCAGCAATTACAGCATTGCAGACCTTTGGGATTCTAGCTGTTAATTTGTTGAGGTAATCTGTAGAAATGTCACCCTACGCTTCCTGAAGCACCTCCCACAAGTTGGATTGGCTTGATGGGCACTTCTTGCGTACCATACGGTCAAGCTGCTCCCACAACAGCTCAATGGGGTTGAGATCTGGTGACTGCGCTGGCCACTCCATTACAGACAGCATACCAGCTGCCTGCTTCTTCCCTAAATAGTTCTTGCATAATTTGGAGGTGTGCTTTGGGTCATTGTCCTGTTGTAGGAGGAAATTGGCTCCAATCAAGCGCTGTCCACAGGGTATGGCATGGCGTTGCAAAATGGAGTGATAGCCTTCCTTATTTAAAATCCCTTTTACCTTGTACAAATCTCCCACTTTACCAGCACCACAGCAGCCCCAGACCATCACAGTACCTCCACCATGCTTGACAGATGGCGTCAGGCACTCTTCCAGCATCTTTTCACCTGTTCTGCGTCTCACAAATGTTCTTCTGTGTGATCCAAACACCTCAAACTTTGATTCGTCTGTCCATAACACTTTTTTCCAATCTTCCTCTGTCCAATGTCTGTGTTCTTTTGCCCATATCAATCTTTTCTTTTTATTGGCCAGTCTCAGATATGACTTTTTCTTTGCCACTCTGCCTAGAAGGCCAGCATCCCGGAGTCGCCTCTTCACTGTAGACGTTGACACTGGCGTTTTGCGGGTACCATTTAAAGAAGCTGCCAGTTGAGGACCTGTGAGGCATCTATTTCTCAAACTAGAGACTCTAATATACTTGTCTTCTTGCTGAGTTGTGCACCGGGGCCTCCCACTTCTCTTTCTACTCTGGTTAGAGCCCGTTTGTGCTGTTCTCTGAAGGGAGTAGTACACACCGTTATAGGAAATTTTCAGTTTCTTCGCAATTTCTCGCATGGAATAGCCTTCATTTCTAAGAACAAGAATAGACTGGCGGGTTTCACATGAAAGTTCTCTTTTTCTGGCCATTTTGAGAGTATAATCGAACCCACAAATGTGATGCTCCAGATACTCAACTAGCTCAAAGGAAGGCCAGTTTTATAGCTTCTCTCACCAGCAAAACAGTTTTCAGCTGTGCTAACATAATTGCACAAGGGTTTTCAAGGGTTTTCTAATCATCCATTAGTCTTCTAAGGCGATTAGCAAACACAATGTACCATTAGAACACTGGAGTGATAGTTGCTGGAAATGGGCCTCTATACACCTATGTAGATATTTCATTAAAAACCAGACGTTTCCACCTAGAATAGTCATTTACCACATTAACAATGTATAGAGTGTATTTCTGATTAATTGAATGTTATCTTCATTGAAAAAAACAGTGCTTTTCTTTGAAAAATAAGGACATTTCTAAGTGACCCCAAACTTTTGAACGGTAGTGTATATATATATATATATCATCTATAATGACACATGACAGTAAAAGATGGACTGAGACTAGGAATTCCCCCAAGATGGATTTTTTTATTACAATTTTAAGTTTCTTGTATGGATACAATTTTCTGTTTTAAATATTATGTGTAAATTGTCAGTTGCTAAATAAATGGTTGTAATCTTGGGGAAATTCCTAGTGTCAGTCCATCTTTTACTGTCATGTGTCATTATAGATGATCTGTGGGCCTCTAGTTGGTTTGAGTCAGTATTAAAGGGTCAGTACACTATAAAACTTTAATGAAATACGGGCCTTGACTGGGCCCTTGCTGACATATAGTAAGTACTTTTAGTTAGTTTGTGTGTTTTACCTTTATTATTTGAATAATAAATGTTTTTCTTTAACACATGCTTTTGTCATTAATGTTGAATAAGTGTGAATTTTGCCAACCTATATTCTGCCAAGAACTCCATATCCTTCAACTTTACTAACTATTGATGTTTTTTTTGGTTATAGTTATTATTTAATTATTAATCAGAGTTCCAAGTTTGTAGTTAGTAATTTCATGAGACTAAAATCTGTAAATTGGCTATCTTTTCTCTTCCTTTGAAGGGTGCCCAAGAGTTATAAAGTTATTATTATGTGTGCCTAGTGGTATATATACCACTAGGCAATGTATTGCAGTTTACTGCAAGTACAGTACAGACCCCTCCACTGCCAAGATATGTTTGGAGGACGGATACACCCACTGGCTCCCGTTTTCCCAGCTATAAAGGTAGGCTTTCTTTTTTTTTTCTCGACAATTAATAGACACAGGACACACATAACGTCATCCAAAAGTATTTTTCCACTTCTGACAAAATCAATGACAAATACAATTCACATCTGAAACAAAAAGATGACAGCGCTCCTAAAATTGTCGCTTGCTAATGTACTTGCACCGAGATGGGCCTTTAAATGAAGGTGTTTATTTTGTGTGTGTGCGTAACAAGACTAACCTAATTAATTAAAAATGTATAATGTAATAATAATCCTTTATACCATACTTTGATCAGCTTGATCACTGGGCAGATAAAGACCCACAGTTTGAGATGCCAAACAGACAGAGGTCCAATTTTGTCAGTGAGGGCAACTCACAGTCAGAATGATGAGAGATACAACACATTCTCCAGATATCATCAGTGTACCTGTATGGCTGTCACATGTTTGGTCTACCACAACGAGGGATTACAGTTCAACACAACACACTGCTTGAACAGGGAGATTCACTCTATGTTGGAATCAAAAACCAGCTTGTGTTGGATCAAAGGTATGCAGATGACCATCTGACAGTAGAGGAAATGCCGAAGCAAGTTTTAAAGGGGACATAGCATGCCCATTTTACCACAAGTTGATATGGTTCCTTGGGGTCTTAATGAAATGTCTGTAACATACTTTGGTCAAAATACCACAAGGATCATTTAAAACAGCACCCTTTTTACCCTGTATAAAACAGCCCTCCACAGAGTGACCTGTTTTGAGTGCCTGTTCCTTTACATGCTAATGAGCCAGCTCCCCCCTCCCCCTCCCCCCTCATGATTTTAAACGATATAAATTACATATTTTATATGATATAAATTATCAAATATGCATCCCATACTTTGTATTCCCCTTCTGTTGTCCTGGAGTTTTAATTTTCCCAATCACATAATTAAATGTCCCCCTCTGCCCATCCACTACAAGCACACAAGCAGACAGACAGAGAGAAAAAGAGAGGGGTGGGGGGGGCTATGAAGACCATCATTTACCCCCGAACCCCGACATTCAACGGGTACAACAACAAGCGGAGAAAGCAGAATCGCGGGCTGACCTTATATATACAGTCTATGGGGCTGACCAGCGGAGAAATGCACGTCCCGTGTGAACAGCCAGGCGGCTGCGTGCTGGAGAACGGCGCTGCGCTGCCTCGCAGCAGCGCTTCCGCGTCAGGTGTACCCCGGCGTAACGAGTGGGGGGGCTCGGTGTGTTTGTACAGTAGTGCTGAACACTGCGGAAGTCTTCCACACTGCTGGCTGTGTGGCGCTGACACAAATTCCAGCTCACGCATGGGAGAGCGAGCGGTCGTGCCCGAGCAACTGCTGCAGCCTCCCAGTCCCAACGATCCAGACAAATGCCACATGTGAGTGAATCGCGGGCTGACCAGCGGAGAAATGCTCGTCCCCTGTGAACAGCCAGGCGGCTGCGCGCTTGGGAACGGCGCTGCGCTGCCTCGCAGCCTCGCTGCGTCCGGTGTAAACCCGGCGTAACAAGTGTGGGGGGACGGGGGGACGAGGGGGGGTGAGGTGGGGGGTGGGCCAAGACCATGTAGGGAGACTTCCAGTGCCTTGTTACGCCACAAAACTCAGGAAGCTCAATCGAGTCGCTCAAGCATGACGTTTCTGACTTAGAGGAACCATAACAAAATGCGCGAGTGTTTTTTCCCCAGAGTTTTTGGGTTGGTAGACATGCCAGATACCCACATTAACGTGTAGAAGCACTAACAAAGTGGAATTTGCATGCTATGTCCCCTTTAACAGACACAGATATCTAGAATGTGCGCATGTCTTCAGTCAGATGTGGATGCCTTAAGGCCCCAGAACAAAGTGCTGTTGGTAGTTTGCCTCTTGCCAAACGACTTGAGGCTCTGACAACAGAGGTCAGCCATGCTGCACTCCTAGTATCTCCAGAGTGCTTTGCAGTGTTCCGCGACAGATCAGGGTGCTATGGACTCTTTGACTCTCACTCGAGAAATTGAAGCAGTTTCCCGAACCCAGAAGGAACAGGAGTGACTTGATCAACTACCTGCACAAGCTGTTTAAAGACCATGGTTGTTATGCCAGCTAAAAGTTTGTGCCCATTTCCTTTGAATCTGTCAATTCCAGTGAACACCCTTGACAGGCAGCTGATGTGGAGATCCCAGAAAGTGCTACAGCTGTACCTCAACCAGACACAACTGCACAAACCCCAGAAAAAAAGTCACAAACAACTTTCTACATACCGGAAGCAGAAACTGCTGAGATCTCTGATCAAAATGTGCACATGCTCAACATTTCTTCAGCTGTCCCACAAGCACAACTAAGTGTGGAAGCTCAAAGCCCAGAGAACAATGCATGCAAAGCACAACCCAAAGATCTGGAATTGAATCTGGGGGCAGATAAAAAAAACAAATCAGTAAGAAATGTGTCAAAACTAAACGAAGAACTTCGAAAAAAGCAATGCGTGCAAGTAAATGTACTCCCTGTGAACTGACGCATAACCAGAAAACAAAATGAAAGAATCAAAGATGCCAGCCGATCAGAATTTCCGATCAAGAAACTGCAGGCTATGAGAACTAAATATAACCAAGACTGCCATTACCGTAAACAAAAGCTGTTATCATCTAAACATCATTAAGTAGATCCTCGTGTTAAAGGCAAAAATATATCATACAATGTCATCAGATACAAGACAATTCCTGAATTTCAGTGCAGACAGAAAAAATACATGGCCCAG
The DNA here is from genome assembly GCF_009819705.1 of Hippoglossus hippoglossus. Lineage (NCBI taxonomy): Eukaryota > Metazoa > Chordata > Actinopteri > Pleuronectiformes > Pleuronectidae > Hippoglossus > Hippoglossus hippoglossus. The sequence goes on along the minus strand of NC_047157.1, from coordinate 1,168,450 downwards.
AGATATAACACAGATTCATATTTCAGAAAGACTAAGAAAAAATACATCACGTTAAGATATGCACGTGACCAGGACTACAGGAAAAAACAGAAACAACAGTTTCAAACCAGGTATTACAATGAACCAGAAAAGAGACAAGCTGGCTACAAATGCTGTCATTCACATCCATCACAAGTTGCAATATGCACTAAGAATAAGCAGAAAATACAGACGGATTGTTATCCACCTAACTTCACAGCCTGAAGTTCAACCCCAGCCTGTGATCAACTGTGTGATGAAAGCTGTAATATCTGCATTCTGTGAAAAAAATCCAGGATGGCCCCACCTGTCTGTACAGTGTGCCACAGGGCACTTTTTCCTAATCAAGTTGTGCATGACTTCAGGGGTTGTTTTCTATGAGTTTTATATTCTCTCTCGCTTGCTCGCTCTCTTGCTCTCTCTCTCTCTCTCATTTTTTAGGCATTAAGACTATTTGTTTGTTTAACTTGATGGTTAGAATGATCTGTCCACTCCAGTTCCAAATGAATTGGCAGCACACGTGTTTTCTAACACAGACAATTACTCATATTTCTTTTTTAAAGATGTTGTGTTCTCAAATAAAAAGACCACAATCTCTTTCCATGCAAATGTTATCTTTAATGTAACATTTTTTCCAACCCTGCCATCTCTCTTGTAGCAGTTCGCTTTAAAAGAATGCATTAAATGTAATCATCCATTTTGCAATACCCATAATTGACCACTAGATGTCCATTCATTGAGGGGTCATTCGTTATCCAGTCATGTGACTGACATTACACTTTCTTCAGTTGTCTACAGACTTCCTTAGCACACATGGTGAAAGGTTATCAATGATTTAATTTACTTTACTAGGTAAATACAGTGATTTAGTTGAAAAGTTGCGCACACATTCGCATATCTTATATATTTAGGGCAAGAGGATATACAATATTTGAGAACGTAATTAAAGTTAACTGATTAGTAAGCTAACTGTAGGACAATTATTAGCATTATTAGCTATTTGTGACAGTTTGATAATACTAGTGACATCATGTAAAATACTTACCTGGTCCTTCAGAGCTTGAAGTCTTAGTTCTTACAGACCAATTGATGAAAATCCCAATTAACCATTGTGTAAAAGTGTTACAAATATTGCTGTTTTCTTTTTGTAATTTCTGCAAACCAATAACAATACAGAGAATTGCTACATAGTAAGAGATTGGTAATATGTTTATATAAGATATCCCTTTAATTGAAACCCTATGTTGTACATAGGCTTATATTATATGTTAGGTTATTTAGACCTCATGAGATTAGGCTTAGTTTATAGTTTAAAGAAGGGAATAATGTAGCTTAAAGGGTTGTAGCAACTTTGTTGGCACTTTCGAGTTTGGGGGTAAAAGTGAATACACATCAATTCAATACAAACTTGAATGTCTTATAAACCATAGTACTCTTATTAGAAAAGAGGGCATGCACCGCCTGTAGTTTATCAAGACGAGGGATTGACACTACAGCACTACAGTAGGGATAAAAAAAAAAAAGAGATTAGGCTTAGTCTTTTAACACAATTGCATGCATTTTACAGATCTGGAAAAATGAGAATAATGCGAACAATCTTTGTCCTCTCCTGTATCATTTGGGGATGTACAGGACATGGACAGAGAGCAATTTCAGATGAGACCTATAATGTGATACTCAAGGCACTCAAGGGGGAATTCAATGTCCCTGTAGCAGAGATCGAGGACCCAGCGTGCTGCTCTTGTTCGATTGGGGCGGAATAGGCAACATTACACTCTCAGTGATGAGGGCCAGGCGATTACATTTGCTGGGAAATTGGTAGCTAGGAAGTCAACTATCTCTGCAGTTGTTAACAGGGCTCTTGATGAAGCAAAAGGCTCTGGTGCAAGAAAGGTGAACATACACCTTAGAGAAGAATACTATGGTATCAGTCAAGCTAGTGTGTAAGACACATTGGATAAGTCAAGATGCTATCTATGCATAAAGCGACATTTGCAAACAAACCCATTCCATAATCCACTAAAGCCAAAGCAGTTCGACCTTCTTGACATGGGGAATTGGAGAGTCAAGCATGGCCAAGCCACATGTAGGTACATCCTGACCATATTAGATGTATTTAGCAGATACTTATGGTTAAGACCATTGAAGTGTAAACACAGCACTGATATTGCCAAACATCTTGAGGATATTTACACTGAGCATGGTCCACCGAAGGTTATACAGCATGATCAATGCAAGGAATTCAAGGGTGCGGTACAAAAACTCATGGAATCTCTTCAGGTGAAAATAATTCAAAGCTCGCCATATCATCCTCAGAGCCAGGGTAAAGCCATCGTGTACTGAGGAAAAAGATTATGTATGACTTAGTCAACTATCAACAAGGAGGGGTCAACTGGGTCAAGCATTTACCAGTTTATGCCAGGGTAATGAATGAAGACCCAAAGGAGGTTTTGAGTTGGATGTCTCCTTTTCAGGTGTAAAAAAAGTCATAGATTTTCCAATCGGTTAACCTGTTCCCCAGCTAAAGTTCATTAAGAAAATGGTCCACCAAGACACAAAATACTGCCCACCCAAAGGCATAGGCCTTTGTTTTAGGAAAAGTGAAGAAACTTTAGGAGAAGGGTGAGAATGGCAACACAACGCTGCATACGGCTTAGGACTTTATATGCCCTCTATATACAGGGTAAATGACAATGTGTTGGTCAGGGTGAAGAGTGGCAATAGAGTTTCACAAAGGCATTTTGTAATTCCAGGTATAGTTTTCAGTGTCTGATGTGACCAGTGTGACAAGACTACAAGAAAGGCAGCGTTCAAAGTCCCAGCCTAAAAAAGTTCAGCAATGCACCTGCTAATTCCTTACACACATTAGGAGAGATGGGAGTCTTTTGAGTCATCAAACCTAAACATTTGTTTAGACCAGATGCCAGATGCCAATTGGCTGCTATTGCAGACCAATTGTCTACCATTGGAGTTTTCCATTCTGCATCAACATTGCGCCAAGACATTGTGGCTGTTCTAACATTTCATCCACATGGAGTGGATGGCATACCTCTCTCTGAGTATGTGGAGGGGACATAGGGGGATTATTTAGAGAGTATGGCACAACATGGCACATATGTTGACCACCTAAGTCTTCAACGAGCTGCCCAGATATTCAATGTTCAGTTCCTTATTGTGTCAACTCTTGGTTTGGATGCAACCACTTATCTCACCATCTGGTTGTTATTGTGAAGGCGTGCCTCTTTTGGTTCTTAACCATTTCGCTGAGGGACACGGGGACGCAGCAGTGGTCTCATCACACGTTTAAAAGAGTTGTTTAGTAAGGACAACCGATGGATGGAAGCCTGGATTCTGCTCACTCACGTAGCCTTTGGACAGTACAAAGTTAAGGACATCTAGTGGAAGAATTAATGACCATTTTTTGTACGTGTTTTTTTTTTCTTGTCAGCCTATAATTTCATTTTGATTCTTTATGGTTCTTTTTTATATTTGTAAATAAGTGGTTACTTTTAAGTTACTTTTCATTTGAAATTGAACTTTGCCTCCTGCATCTTACCTCCATTTTGTGAAATGCACTGCACATTATGAGAGAATGTTTAGTTCTTTAAAAAAAAGGACAATAACCCACTCTTTATTAATCTCAAAGATGTGTTACCAAAGTTATCTTTGTAGGTCATGTTATATACTTTATATTTATAGTTCACAATTTTTCAGAGGTTGAAAGTTGAGCACAAGGGATAATAATAGTGTCAGTTCAGTTATTTAAGTTGATTAAGGAGAGGACTGTATAGCTGTAACAGTTTGCCTGAAAAAGTGTTAAAATGTTTAAATAAAGATTGCATTTTTCATGGAATTTTTTTTAAATCTTTATATTTGAGAATACAACATCCTCAAAGAGAAATATGAGTAATTGTCTGTGTTTGCAAACATGTGTTGGAACTCAAATGACTGAGGAGCAGAAGGCAGGGCTGGAGATAATTCTCATCATCAAGTTACACAAACAAATAAATAGTCTTAATTCCCAGGGGGAGAGAGAGAGAGAGTAGAGTGTTTGTGTGGTCAGGTCTTTAAGCAGGTGTTTGAAAGAGGAAACAGCAAGAGTAAGTGTCATGGAAGTGGCATGCTTTATAGCCAATGAATCAAACTTAAATAAAGTGATATAATATATTATTACATTATCGGCTACAATTATTAAATTTTTAAAGGATTTTTTAAAACCCAGCCACTAATGTAACAACCAACCAATAATGTAATAACTTATTACATTATGGGCAAAGAGTGATTATGTTATTGGTTGAGAAATGTTATTACTTTATTGGCAAGTTACTACATTATCAGCTTTTATTACATTGAAAACTGGAAAATTATTATGTTATTGGCAGATATTACATTATCAGCGGTTATTACATTATTGGCTGCTACATCGTATTATTATCACTCGGGCTGCAGATGCATTCTAACAAGACTATCATCTATATATCTGATAAATAAGTATATTTCATAAATGTTATAATTATCGTCTATTCTTACCAAAGCATGGGTTATTTAGCCTAGAATACTACATCACAAGGTAAGACTCATTATAATCTCACTTCTCCCCAAAAATCATCCACATTCTTCACTTTCTTGAAAGTGTGTTTCTTGAAAACGTCATGCTTGAGTGACTCGATTGAGCTTCCTGGGTTTTGTGTCGTAACAAGGCACTGGAAGTCTCCCTACATGGCCTTGGCCCACAGGCACTCTAAACAGGTCACTCTGTGGAGGGCTGTTTTATACAGGGTAAAAAGGGTGCTGTTTTAAATGATCCTTGTGGTATTTTGACCAAAGTATGTTACAGACATTTCATTAAGACCCCAAGGAACCATATCAACTTGTGGTAAAATGGGCATGCTATGTCCCCTTTAAGTTTTCTATAAGACATTCACTAAACTAGCTTCTCTGATTGATAAGAAATACTGTGTGAAATTGTGGCTAATGTATGGCTATCATGATGTCAATTATTATGCATATTTACAATAAATATATCAACTGGTTATTAGCAATGTTAACTTCACTTTCTTCCAAACTGAAGCTGCTGGCTAAAGCTAAACGTAAATACAGTAAGATCGTAATTCACGTCGGCAGCAACGACTCCGGGCTTCGTATGTCGGAGGTCACTAAAGTTAACGTGGAGTCAGTGTGTGCTTTTGCAAAAACGATGTCGGACTCTGTAATATTCTCTGGACCTCTACTCAAAACAACCAGTGATGACATGTTTAGCCGCATATGGTGTCATTTAACCGCTGGCTTGGTGTTGTGCATGAATGTGTTCAATAAACAGTGTTCAATTAACACGTTATTATTTTGGGGGGATGCTAAACTGAACAAATCAGTTTACAAATGATGAATGTGAGTGGCGTTCACTCCAGCGAGAGTATAGGCCATCATGTGAAATACCAGGAGCGAGTGAAAATGTGTGTGTGTGTGTTCCCAGACTCCTGGGAGGTCCCCCCCCCACTCACTTGCTCAGCGACACAAACAGTGAGATAGGAGGAGCAGAGCCCATTAACATGAAGCAGTCGGTAAATGACTTTGTTGAAGAACAGTGGCAACAAAAAGTGAAAATACTGAATTTCCACGACGGTCCACACCTGCACAATGATCAAAAGGTTGGTTTTTACCGAGCTGGAGTTTGCTGTGTCCTCCCTCCACTCTCCTGCTGACCTGCTCTCACTTTAATTAATAAACACTCATCACAAGTTATCAAGACCTGATCAGTACATGAAGATAACTTAGTGTTTGTTTGATTCGCTCCAGAGTTTATGAGGTTGCATTTAAATATAATGAAAAACTAGTCATTAACATTGTGTGCGCTCAGTATAATACGAGACATGATGAGCACAACCAGGAGTCAGTGTTAAAGTGACCGGAGGATCAGGATTCATGATCTGACACCATCGATTAATAACTAAATACATGATCATAAGTTTTTATCTAAATCATAACCATTCCATTAAAAAAACGAAACTAATTTAGTTGTTCAAAATTTTAAAAAAGTTACTATGAACATGAACTAGTTCATTTTCATCTGTATGAACTGAACTATGAACTAGTTGTGAAGTGTGAACAAGTGTGAACTGGCACAACACTGGTGGGCTTTGTAGACAACTGGCTAACTTTTTGGAGGAAACCTGGTCTCGTGAGGAGAGTGTTCATCCCACTTGGGATGGAGCAGCTCTTTTATCTAGGAATATAACTCAGTTTATAAACCCAAATTGACAACCCAGAGTTGGGACCAGGAGGCAGAGCTGCAGTCCTACACACTTCTCTGCGCTCCCTTTAGATCAGTCACACAACCACAACCCCATAGAGACTGTGTCTGCCCCCCAGTCCCATTAAATTATTTAAATCAAACATTAACAGAGGGAGAATTCCACACAACAATCTAATACAAATGAACACAACCTCTGCAACAACACACAAACACACACACACACAAATTAAGTGAACACATATTTACTTAAAGGTTCAGTGTGTAGAATTTAGTGACTTCTAGTGGTAAAGTTTCATGTTGCAGCTGAATACCCCTCGCTTCACCCTCCCCTTCCAAACATGAAAGAGAACCTGTTGTAGCCTTCAGTTGTCATAAAAACTTAAAAGGTGTTTAGTTTGTCCAGTTTGGACGACTGTAGAAAACATGGTGGCCTCCGTAGAGATGACCCACTCCTTATGTAAATATAAAGTATTTAGATATAAAGGCCCATTCTAGGGTTGAGAAAACAACAATTCATACAATTTAGATGAAACACCAGTGAGAACATCACTAGGATTATTTTGTATTCAATTTCTGCCCATACATCCCTTTCACATAAATCTTATACACTGGACCTTTAATGGAATGAATCAGCACACACACTCAGCTGACAAAATGTTCAAGTGTGGAGGTAATACATTCAAATAACCATGGGAATGTGTGTATGCTTGACCATCTGTAGTTTCAAAGAGCTCAGTTCAGCTGCAGGACCCAGTGCATTTGGGGAATGACCTTGATGGACAGAGCTGAGTTCATATATTGTACCTCTCTGTGGAAAGTGATGTAACATAGTGAGCTTTTTCCAGTTCACTCCTAATGTACTGCCCACCAGCAGCCAGGCTCTTATGCAACCCTGTACTGATCACCTGACAACTGTGAGAGAAAGTCACACGTAACTTGTTTTTTTTGGAAAGGAAGAGGAGTTTGTTTACATGTGACATCACAAGAACCTTGAAACTGTTGTTTTAAGTAGCTCTCCTGCTCACTGCTTGCTCCCACATTTACTCACCTCTCCCCCACCTGTTCCTGAGACACTCCGTGCTTTGCTGCTGGGCTTCAAAAACAAGTGGTAGTTATCTACCCTACCCAAACTACAGCTCTGACACAAGGACGACAAACACACAGGTTCTCCCTCTGTTTCAAAGAGTCACCTTGGCCTGTTTCTGGAGGTAAGTCACTCCATTCTTCTGGCTGAGTTGGAGCTACTATGCTAACACGTGGGCTGAATCTTTGAGAAGGTCTCCTCAGGATAAGTGTTTGACTGTGGGAGAGGAGCAGAACTTTGTTCAAGACACCAACTAATTTTGGTCAGATCTTGACCCTAGTCATTTAATGTTTTGATACTGCCTAATATAATAAAAGTTGAATTATAGATGTTACGTTAACTTTTGTTAACAAATTTGGTAGCAGTAATTTTCTTTTTAACAATATAAACTTGAAATGATAAATGACAAGTCTTGATGTAGAAATATTTCATGTTAAATTATTTTTGGAATAGGAAGTGAGTGGAACATATGTGTGTGTGGGAATGCTGTAATGCACTCATTTCGTTTTGATGTGTCATAAACTAAGAAATAACACAAACAAAAAATGTTGCTAGTGTTGTGGTTAATATTTGTGTCAGCTGATACTGTGAGTCTTGATAAACATTTCATATAGCAGCCAACATCTATTTTCTATGTAAAGCTATACTGCAACCTGAGCAGAGAAGGAAATCTCTGTGAGTGAGGTTATCCAAACTCCTCTTTTCTTTCATTTCCAGTTCACTTGAAAAATATGATGTTTGGATATATATATAAATCTCATAATCTATGATAATGTCATAAATATAAGTTTCTTTTTATGGCTGTGAAAGGGTCTTTGGTTAAAAAGCATTGCAAAAAGCAAGAAACTCTTGAGTGTGATTGGTGCTCAGGATGGGCGGGTGTACCTGCATCACAATAAATCAGATAGTGTCCAGTAAAGTTAGACTTTGACTTTTATTTCCTTTCCTTTCAGAGACTATTACTAACAACAAAGGTGTTAGATGCATTGTAGGTTAAAACAACAATTCAATCATGTCTAATAATCATCTGTCATGTTTGCTAAAAACAGATATGCATCATTCATCAAAGTTCAACAAATTAGACATGGAGTACATTCAGTTATGAATTTAGAGCCCCAATCAGGCTAAATAGTTTCCAGTAAGACCACTACTGACACATAGCCTTTGAATGGACAGACAGATCCTGATCTTGATCTGAATGAGAATTGTTGCATATAACTTATTTCGAGGGTAAAGACAATGATATAACGTACATACTAGTCTTTGTTGTGATGTTCAGATTGCCCTGAAATGGCCTGGGTGATTTCATTACAAATATTTATTTAAATTACTTTTATTTTACCATGGTTAAATGGATTTTATTTAAAGTAAAATGTCCCTCTCCATTGAGACAGTATTTACAAAACCACGTGATAAGTACTGTACATAATGTCAACGCTCAGTCATGTTTGTGCAGGGAGTTCATTCTCAGCTGTTATCTCTCTGTCTGTCATTTCTGAGGCCTATATGGAATGGACATGAACTGGAGCAGACTTGGTTTCACATTAACCTCTTATCAATAGAGCTTTGTTGTATTTCAGTGGAGTTTTTAAATATTTTGGCCCACCAAGCAGAATTTGAATCTATGACATATTATGGCTAAGGATAGGTTTGTTAGCCTATCATATTATTTTTATTAGGAAAGAGCACTGTACAAACTCAAATGCAAATTCAGCTGAATAGGACACCTGGAAATGTAATTTTTTTGAATGGCAGTCCTTTTTTCTTAAATATGTATAGTCCGTCCTGGGAGAGGGATCCCTCACATGTGGCTCTCTCTGAGGTTTCTACGTTCTTTTTTCCCTGTTAAAAGGGTTTTTTAGTAGTTTTTCCTTACTCTTGTTGAGGGTTAAGGGCAGAGGATGTCACACCTTGTTAAAGCCCTATGAGACAAATTGTGATGTGTGAATATGGGCTATACAAATAAAATTTGATTGATTGACTGATTGATTTTAATGACTAAATAAATACAAGACACAAAAATGCTGTCCATGGAGATTCCATGCAGGAAACCTGATTTGATAAACTGCTGTGAACCTGCAGGTTCTGATGAACCCTACTGAAAGTTCCTCCAGTGATATTTGTTTGATGTTTACTTTGATACTGACATGGGGTGAAATGTAACTAATGAACTGCTTTCATTACTGTCATTGAATTTTACTCCTCATCTGTCTTCTCTCTCTGTATGCTGTTTAATATGGCACCTTCGCCTGAAGGTGAATTTACTCTGCACCCAATTTAGTTTCCAAGAGCATCATTCAGCAGAAACGGCAAACTGCGTTTTTGCAAATCAAAAGCTATCTTGACAAAAGTGGTGTTGGTTATATATTGTAAGTGACACAGTCAATCACTCTGTTTTACTTTCAAAACTATCTAAGTGTAACTCATCTGCCAAAGCCTTGACTTGGATGTAATCCGTTTTAAATCACTTGGAGATACTTGGATTAAATAGTTGAACAAACCATATTGCCATGCACAACAGAGAAAGTGATGGTGAATATTAAAAATCTTTGTGTTTTAGACCCCTATGGAATTAGAGGGGGCGAAGCAGAATGTAGAATATTTATCCCTTTTAGGGTCTAGACCAGGGGTAGGCAACCTTTACTATCAAAAGAGCCATTTTGCCGCCTCTTCCCACAAATAAAATGTGTCTGGAGCCGCAAAACATATTTGATAACACTGCTTATAAAGTTTTATAAATAGTTATACTATATATATTAAAACTATAGTTTGTTGCATTTATGAAATTATAAAACAACAATAAAGAAAACTGCTTTTTTTACCTGTTACAACAAAGGAAAACACCAAACCCTTATGAAGGCCTACTTTGAAAGAAATTAAACACAGAACTGTGCAGGCCTATTTGAGTCCTCCCCATATATGTGGGAAATGTATAAATAAGAAGTACCCTATTTTGAAATAAATAAAAACAAATAGCTGCAGCCTAATAGCTAAGAGAAAAGATATATTTTAGTTGACGAAATATTAAAACAAAAAGTGAGAGCAGGTCAGACTGGAGGCAGACACAGAAGTGTAGAGAATGACCAACTGAGAAGATCTGAAGGAAGTGCATATTGCAAGTCGAAAAGATGCTTATATTACTTCCAAAATGAAAATGAAAGTCCAAGAAACCAATTTTAAATAAAAAGCCAAAAGAAATAAGGTCTGTCAACTGAACAGAAGTTTAAGTCAGCAATGACAAACCGAAATTAAAATCTGAAGGCTAAATTGAAAATACAGTGAGCAATTCATAAGGTAACAAAGACCATACATGAAATGAAGTGTTGAGAATGGCCAACTGTGAAGATCTTAAAGGGCCCATATTGTGTAAAATACATTTTCTGGGCTTTTACTATCCATAATTACTTGAAGGGGGTCAGTAGGTACCCTCAAAGTATGAAAACAGTCACTCTGTGGTCTTTTTCACTCAGTCCATTCTAATCAATCAATCAATCAAATTTTATTTGTATAGCCCATATTCACAAATCACAATTTGTCTCATAGGGCTTTAACAAGGTGTGACATCCTCTGCCCTTAACCCTCAACAAGAGTAAGGAAAAACTAAAAAAAAACCTTTTATCAGGGTAAAAAGAAGGTAGAAACCTCAGAGAGAGCCACATGTGAGGGATCCCTCTCCCAGGACGGACAGAAGTGCAATAGATGTCAAGTGTAAAGGAGAACATCAGAAAGATAAGGGTATTTGCAGCATTGATTAGAATAAACACTTTGTAGCATAATGGAAGGTCAATGAATTGATGGATTATTGTCAGTAATGGTCGAGTATCTGAGGAGACATATTGTATATCAAGCAGTCTTGTTGTAATCATAGTCTATGGTCAGCAGCCACCACGATCAGGATCCACCATCAAGATTGGATGCCACTATAGTCCACAGTCATTGTCCACTGCCGCCATCAGGCTCCACCATCAGCTGCCACCTCGGTCGTGGTCCACCACCATTATCAGAAGCCAACATGATACAGGATTCGCCATTATTATCACGATCAGCCTGGACCGGCTGGCTGGAATGGTAACGTGGGCCTGAAATACAGTGATATTTAACAGCCTGCAACAATCCACACAATGCACTGTGGAGCACGCCACATACCTGAACCCGGAAACAGCAGCGGAAATGGGGTAGGAGAGCAACTTCACTCTATTTAACACCGGTGTGAGATGCGGACACAACGGTGATTGAATAATTATTTACCTGACGCACACAAGAAGAAAAAGTGCATTTCCTTGTTACCAACCAGTTACACTTAGAAGAAGAGAGCCCCTTATTGAGGATATTGACTACAGCTTAAATGTCACATAGAACAAAGATGTGTTTGCGTACAGCAATAGGAAAGATCTAGAATACAGCGATGATGAGTTTCAACTTGGGAAGGAGGGAGGCCAACATACGGTGGCCCTGAGAGCTCAACGCACTGCAACTTAAGAAAACACATGGAAGTGGACAAAACACAAGCAAAGTAAGAAAACATCTTCATCAATTTGACAACATAACGCAACACATTACATAAACACGCTACAATTACAGAAATGCGCTGCAAATACAGAAACGTGCTGCAAATACAGAAAAGTGCTGCAAATGGACACGTCCGGTTGTTGTTGCTGCCACAGTTTGGAGTTGTTAAAGTCGGTGTCCGTCAGTAATATTGGAACATTTTATTACTGCAGATGTATCCTGTTAACCCTCTGAGACCCACTGGGCCGTATACAATCTCAAATATCATGTTGTCTTTAGAGCGTCATGACTCCTCAACGGTCTGAACTAGAGACATGCCGTTTTTTCCTGTTAAACTGAATAAACAGCACTAACAAGCAAGCCCCTGTTTGTGAGTAATTTACAGCATTTAGCATTCACATTCTTCCTTTTCTCCAGGCAATGTATTGTCCATATTATGGAACCGAATTTGTTGGACCTATTGGACGTTTTTGTGGCTCCCGTGGCAGAAGTGTCCATCACTTTTAGGTGTCCCCTGGAAACCCTTCCGTTGTCGTTTTCTGTATTTGCAGCGCGTTTCTGTATTTGCAGCGCGTTTCTGTAATGTGTTGTGTTGTGTTGTCAAATTGATGAAGATGTTTTCTTACTTTGCTTGTATTTTGTCCACTTGCATGTGTTTTCTTAAGTTGCAGTGCGTTGAGCTCTCAGGGCCACCGTACCAACAGCTTGCGAACCACTGCCCTTGATAACCCTTCACAAAACCCACACAATGGGCAGCATTTGTGAACAACTTCAGGGGACCAGAGGAATGCACTAGCTCTTCATAGAAGAAAGTGACTCCATTTAGTAATCCAGTAGACCAGACCAGATGAGCAAGTCGGATCGGTGCCTTTCATCTAGCGATATGGTATTGTGTAAATTTGGCCAAGAAGATGCCATGTCCAATTAATGGGAGCTGAAGGAGCGCCCTTGAGGGATGATGCACGAGCAAAGTTCAGGTGGCAGAGAGGGTAGAGCAACGGCTGCTTTGTGATATATACACAAAGTTTAATTTTGGAGAGGGACATTTAACAGGGAATCTGAAATTGGCAGGAACTCTGACTCTTCAACGCGCTTCAAAGAAATGGTAAGAATGCTCGGGCTACTCTACACCCAAAAGTCAGGAGCACCGTAAATATAATTTTTTTAATCCCACCGGATGCCACACTGATTCCACTGAAAAGGGTGTATGGGATTGATTTTGAAAGCGTTGGTAATGTCTGCTCTTGTAAGCCAAGCTCCTTGACCTGCAATCTTTATCAATTGAATTGCATTATCGACTGAGGCATAGTGAAGAGGGGAAGTGGGAGCTGTTTTGCTCCAAGCTGGGGAGGAGTATCAGCAAGCATATTCAACAATTGAGAAAGAGGCCCCAGCATTGGTTCTACCTTTGTCAACTGCTGGAGCCGAACATAACCAACCCGACATGTAGGTGCAATGTGCTCACAGTACCACAGACTGTCTGCATTGATCTACGTAGGGCCGGCCCTGGCAATGTTGGAGCCCTAGGCGAGATTTCAGATTTCTGTGCTGTCTGCCCCAATTCGCTCGCGGTGAGCGGAAAAAATAGAACAGACCCTAAAACCAACGCTGTAGATCGTGAGCTGGCCGCGGGGCCTCCCGGCGTTTCGCTGCCGGTGCGAACAGCCCGATTGATTAACATGGGTGCGGAAAGGAGGCGCACAGGTTTTCGAGGCGCTTTGCGGCACTTCTGCCTCTGTTGTGTCCCCGGGGTTAGAGGACAATGGTGTGAGTCCTCAGAGTCAGTGCAGACAGTGTGTGTCAAACTAAAGCTCATTGTAGCTGTAACTGTGTTTCCTTTAGTCTGGATAATGTGTTTGTTCTCATCGTATTTTTCTTCATCGCAACAGTTTGATCCTCATTTGTGAAAATATGAGTCTCTGCTGCCAGTCAAACTTGTTCAAGTCTGTGCCGTAAACACCGCCCCTTTTATGTGCAGGCTCTCATATCTAGAGTAAGAAGCCTGGGTGAGTTGATAACCAGCGTTGTGTGACGACTTAGCCTAGTTTGTTAGGTTAAGTCAAGCCACGACTTACGGAAAGATATCCGGCCTATGTTGAACCTACTTCGTAGTTTGGCCCAGAGGACAGTTACCAACAACAACTACAAACATACCAAAAATGATTCAAAAGAGTATTCAGTTTTTCACTGTTGTGATTAATTGCAAAATACATATAGTAAGAAAATGAAATGCAGAAGTCCAAAGTCCATTTGTCAGTTTTTGAGTTTGAGGCTGCAGCTGAGGATAAGGCTGAGGTCAATGACAGTATCTGTTGTCAACCACCTTCCCCTACATGCATCATGCTTGCCAAACTTACAGACTAGTGACCACCATCATCCCCTGAGGATGGAGGAGGGTGCATGACATAAATTATAAATAAATAAACTTCAACACAGCTCCTACATACCCAATGATCTGAAAATTCTGTTCTACAGCTTTCTATCAATTTAGCTGTAATTTTCTTCTTATTTCAAAACAAAACTTGTGATTTTAAAGGTTTTGTCAATATTTAAATAAATAATTTTCTGTACACAATGTTGAGTGTTTTTAATGACTTTCTACACTTTACAAGAATTTGAATGGATGTGTTTAGCGATGCAGGAAGTTGGGTGTGTGTGCTTGTGTGGTGTGTTTTGCTTATTCTTTTTCAGATATCACCTATTAATAGAGTACCTTTCCATTCTGTTGCAAATTTCTATCTATCTGAAGGTAAAATTACTGAACCTGTCAATTGTAGTATGGAACTGCAGAAGTTATCAAAAGGTAATCAACACCATGAAGCTGATGTGCCTAAGGAGGGAGGGTATGTTTCCTGCATATGTCGTACTATTCTGTATCACTATGAAATAATAATTAATTAAGTATATTTATTATTTTAAAGTTGAAGAAGTGTTTCTTTTTTTTAATTTGTGATAGATGTTGTAGAGTTCCACCAGAGAAAGCAAAGTTCCTGCATCACAAGAGCGATGCACCAAGTCAGTTTACAGATGTGAGTATAATAGAGGCAGAGTGTATGCTATATGTGTCTGTGTCATTTGCTACGAAAGCACTGGACTTAAGAGGTGGTGCTTGAGGAGTTTTTTGAAAATGTCGAGTACCTGACACATACACACAATGCAGGAATAACTAAACTGAAAAAATGTGGGAACATGATGGCCTTGGATATTTTACTGTACTTGGATACATTGTGATGAAATATTTAATATGCAGCCAAAAAAATTAAATATATGTTTTTGTGTCTTTGATATTAATAATCCAGTCTAACATATTTTTCAGTTTGAGGGTAAAACCTCCTTTGCAATGTCTGTCTTCAACCTGAGTAATGCCATCATGGGCAGTGGCATTCTGGGTCTGTCATATGCCATGTCGAACACTGGCATAGTCCTTTTCCTGTGAGTACTGGGGTATACATACACAGAGAACACTAATGAATTTGATACACACACCCACACAGAGATGTTTTGTACCTCAGTGGCTCCCGAATATGAAAGATATTAGACAAACAGACTAATCAATAGAACATCCTAATGGTGTATAATGAAGGCTGCAAGGGATACACCAGCACTTCACATTAACACTGGCTTAACAAGCCCTCAGCTCTCATTCACTTGCCCTCAAGAGAATAACTGTTGTCATGTTCAGTGACTTGCTCATACTAAAGTGGATCTAACACAGGGCTGAGAATTAGACTAATATGATATTTTAAGTTGATGGGTGATAGAGAATCAGCATCTGTTGATATAAATGTTTATTTTACATTCACAGTTTTTGTTTTTGTTGTATTCTAAGTTCTCAGCTTTAACTGTGTTCAGCAATCGAAAGCAGCAATCCATGTTGTATAATGTATAAATCGTTACTATGAAAAACATTATGCATTTATCCATTATCTATACCGCTTATCTTTTAAGAGTTACAAGGGTTTGCTGGAGCCACCTTGGATGAGAGGCGGGGTAGAGGCCAGTCCCTCACAAGGCCAACATACAGAGACAAACAACCATTCAGACTCACATTCACAGCTAGTCCATTTAGAGTCTCCAGTTTACCTAAACCTAATCTATGCTGAGCTGCAGAGATAAAATAGATTACAAGAGCAAAACCAATTGTCTATGATTACCTATTTCCGTAAAACATGTTTAAACTTGGCTCCAGCCTTTTTGTCATGTTGGTTGAACAACTGAAATGTCGTTTTTTAACTTAACGCACATATATCCAATTGTTTTCACAGTGTAATTACTGACTGTAGCTTTTAGAATTCAGACCCAAGACTTTAAAGCTGTGCAAGAACAATATTAAAATGAATCACCATGTAAGAAGTGACAATGATAACACTATCTAAAATATCTGATGTCTTTTACAGGATCCTGTTGACATGCATTGCTTGTCTTTCATGTTATTCCATCCATTTGTTGCTATGCAGTGCTGGAGTTGTGGGTAAGGCTTCATTGCATATAGAAAATACTGTCAAAAACCTGAGAAGTTTCCGAAGTAAAATGTTTTACAAGGCCAGTGTCAATGTCTCTTCACTTTACCTCTTCTGTATATTTAATTCAATTGAGTTTTATTTGTATAGCACCAAATCACAACATACATTATCTCAAGGCACTTTATTTAGTAAGGTCAGGACATTACATTATTATAGACAAACCAAACAGTTCCCACAATGAGCAAGTAAGAATTAGGCCCAATCCCATTTCACCCATTGGCCCTACCCCTTGTTTTCGAGGGTTATCTTGCCCCTTGAAATGGAGTCACAAGGGGTAGTGGTTGAAATCTTCCCCTACGAATTGGGACAGCCATTCAAGAAGCCCTTACATCATCAGTAGTCATCGCGAAAACTAGTCACGTCATCAGTAGTCGATGCGGAATACGGGATTATCATGCAAAAAAAGATCGCTAGTATGCTAACGCTAGAGCGCTCGCAATCTTTTTTTTTAAGGTTGTTGTGAAAAAAGTGAACATAATGCATTGAAATGATATTAAACTGAGATATTACAATCATTATCGTAATTTTTAAATCCTTATTAATGGAGAAAATACTACATTTGTGGGTCTCTCTCCCAGCTTGCCGGTGATTCGCAAGGCATTCTGGGTACCCCTCCGTTTGAAGTGAGGGTCTGAAAAATCTCCGTTAGGAGGGGTCTAGAGCCCTACCCCTCGGCCCTACCCCTCCATCCCAACAGGTATTGGGACAGCCTACGCCTACACCTGAACGTGCAAAACGAAGGGGTAGGGCCAAGGGGTAGGGCCAAGGGGTGAAATGGGATTGGGCCTAAATGTGGGCGGCCATCTGCCTTGATTGGCTGGGTGGAGCGAAGAAAAATGGGGGGGGGGGGGTGCATGATGCTGATAGATGTACTGATGCTTTTATTGATAGAAGCATCAGTTAATAGTAGTATTAATGATGATGATATACAGTAAACCTAGTACACATTGTAATCTTGTTAAAGTGGCAGAATGTCCACACTTATTTAACATGCTACTTTCTTCTTGACGTGTCAGGTATCAGAGCCTACGAGCAGCTTGGTCTCAGAGCTTTTGGTCATTCAGGGAAGATTCTAGCAGCTGTCATCATAACATTACATAACATTGGAGGTAAGATTTTAAATAGGTGTGCTAAATGAAATGTTTATGTCGCATGTCTGGGTGGAGGAGGTGGTAAAACATTTTGCCACAGGAACCACATTTTCCAGAACATCATTATTTTGAGGGAATTAATATATATATATATATACTAATTATAGACATAGACACAAATTTTCTCACTTGTTCTGTTTTTTCTCCTCCGCAGCCATGTCAAGCTACCTGTTCATAGTAAAATATGAGTTACCATTGGTCATCCAAACCTTTCTTGGCCAGTCAGCCAGCTCTGAGTGAGTACTGCCAGCAACCTTTAAATCAACAAAATGTATAAAATTCAACATCAGTTGTGTGTCCATTTAACGGGTCCAAGATGAAAAAACACCAATAAGATTCTGGTGGTTTTAGTATATATAATTTTCTTTTTCTTTTCTTTTTTTGATTAGTATCTGCTGCTATAGGGGTTATAAAAGAGTTGCAAATATTTTTTCTATGGAAACTGCAATGTAGCAAAAACAGAGCTGGAGATTTGTTTATAACTTCATCACTGATTCATTTTTCAAAACAATATATTTTATGATTGACCTAAAATAGTGGAAGTGTTTTGAAAATTCTTAAAGACTTGTCTTAAATGTTCTATTGAGCGCTTAAAAAGAGCTCAGAAGTGCTTCTTTGGGAGACTTGTCCTAAGGCCTGTTGCAGAAAAGTAGGAAACTGTATTAGGGTTCGAATTACAGGGGAGCTAAGGGGAGCTCGGCTGCCCTGAAAAGGACTTGAGCTCCTCTGAAAGCCTTCCCTGAGACGTTATGGGTAGGTCAAAAAAATGTCCACTTTTGTGTCAAAGATAATATTTTATTTTACGTACATTAAGGTTCCTGAAATAAATAAATATAAGAGTAAATGTCAATGTTGTGCGTTTATTCATTCATTACATTACATTTGTCTCCACTATTTAACTCTATTCCTGCTGTGGTCTTCTATGTGTGGTGGCGCTGCACATAAAGCACCTGAATTTCTCATCTCTGAGTTGGGGCGTGATATTTGAATGGACTGTAAAATAAGCAGTGTTTTTATCCAGTATTTTGGATGGTTTACAGATAAGTCAGAATGTCAAAATGGAAAAAAACAGGCCCCAGACAATTTAGATTCACTAAACAAGCAAAGACAACGAGTGATGATAACAGTGCACCAACTACAGCTAGCAAGGTGAAGCTAATGGGTCCTGCTGGCAGTGACAGCTCCGCTGCTGAGGGAGAAACTTCACCTGAGTCAGACACCACCACTGCCACCTGCAGTATCGAACCTGGGTCTGAACCTGATGATGCATCACTTCCTTTCAATCGGGCAAAGAAGCAATGGACTGACTGAAAAAACAGGAATACATGGCTGTTCGCTCTTCTCTTGGCCCTTTTATTGGTCACAATCCACAGACAGAAGTGAAACGTCGGGAAATGAACTGACAGTGACAGTCAATGACAGAGCAACAGAGAGGGAGAGAGAGGGAGCTGCAAACCGCAGACAGCTGTTTTATTTCGTTGTAGTTAAAAACAAGTTTGATCAATAATTCTGAGTACTTTTTGCTTTTATGATTTTGTTTTTTGTTTGCTCTGAGAAGGAAATTTGATTTATTCCTTGATTGTTATGTTGTTGTTATTTAACCTGTTTGAAATGTATTAACTGCCTGTAGTAATAACAGTAGGATGATTTTCACAGTAACCCTGACTGCACTGCATGCTCATGCATGTGACATGTTAAGTACTGGACTGGTCCGCACCGGAAAATAGGGCTCCCCATGAAAGCCACTGTGTAATTCGAACCCTGTACTGTATTTTGCTCTACTTCCAGCTTGCTTAGATGTTGTTGATATATCATTGGCTCACACTGGTTGTTCCATTACATTGTGAATGATGGGAATGTGAGGCTTCAGTGTCTTGTCCAAATCCAGGGAAGTTGATTCAGTACTAAAAATATGGTCCAACAGACTGTGGTTCTGGGATAATATTAAGTTTTCTATTTCTATGCCATATGTCAGAACACGAGTGGGTGGGTTTATTTGCACTTTGAATGAAACCAGATAAGTCTCTCAGTGAATTAAATGCAGAACTAGGGCTGTCATTGGCAACGTCTACATGAATGTTGAAATCACCAACTCCAAAACTGAATCAAGTAGAATTCCAGGTGAAAATCCCACCAAGTTTTGTGTAAAGCTGTCCATAAGTTTATACATTTATTTTCTACGGGCACACTCACACACTCACACAGGTGTGAAACATAATCAATAATCCAAAATTGTAATCCAATCAAACCATGCCAGGGCCAGCCCTGCTTGATCCTCCTACAATTTTTGACCCTGCGAAGGCTTTAACAATGTCAGAATTTAAGGTTCGTGTTGAGCAGTTTGCTGCCAATAGTAGATTTTTCACCGTGTTTGACATTATTCTTGTGTTGGAAGCAAAATAAGTTAATGGTGTTTGAGTCTGTTGTGGGGACTGGTACTTTCATTTGAATTTAGTCTTCTTTATTCTGGTAAAAGCAGCAGCTTGTGCTCATCTCCATCAGGAACAAAAAACCAAATGTTAGTATATCACTTAACTACATTTTTGCCACTTACAGGTTCAGATTAGATCAGCACGGTGGTGCAGTGTTTTCCCCATGTTTGGGTTTTCTCTGGTATTGCAGCTTTCTCCCAAAGTCCAAATACTTGGGGTTAGGTTAATTGACTCTAAATTGTCATAGGTGTGCGAGTGTGAAAGGTTGTTTCTCTCTGTCTGTTGGTCCTGTGATGGTCTGGCCACCTGTTCACGTTGTACCCCGCCTTTTGCCTAATGTCACCTGGGATTGGCTCCAGCTCCCCCTGCGACCCTCAAAAGGATAAGCAGTATAGATAAAGGATGGATGGAAGGCTCAGCTTGTTATTATTAGTTTCTAATGACATTATGGACAGGATTCCAGTGATAAACTCAATTGACCACATATTAAAAATGTATAAATCTTAATAGTAACATGTCCAAAGAAATATTACTCTCCTTTGTGTCAAAATCTTTATTTATGTTTACAAAAGAAAGGACTGTAAATCTTGTAGTTTCTTCTATGTGAACACAATGGAATCAGGCAATTATGTGAGTATATGATCATCAAGTGTCGGCCTTTTTTGCCTGCAGAGGGAATTTACTGCTATTCTGCTAGTAGCTGTAAACATTCCCCCCAGCCCCAACAACATCAACAGAGAAGTGGCACTCAGTGAACTGTACCAGGCTGTCAGTGAGAAACAGACAGTCCACCCGAATGGATTCCTCATTCTTGCTGGGGATTTCAACCATGCCAACCCAAAGACACTTTTACCGGAACTCCACCAACACGTTGATTTTCCAACCAGAGCAAATAAATAACACACTGGACTTGGTTTTCACCTACAACCAAACAGTATACAGAGCTGCCACCCTCCCCCACCTCAGCCTCTCTGATCAAGTCACTGATATGCTGAAGCCAGCATACAGGCCGTGGGTGAAAGTGACCAAACCAATCCTGAAGGAAATACGGGTGTGGCCGGAAGGTGCCACTTATGCAAGAGTACACAGAGTCTGTGACAGCTTAGATCTTCAAATGCATCAAGGATGTGACTGTCACCAAAGCCATCACTCTGGCTAACCAGAAGCAATGGCTGACAGCTGAACAACTACTTTGCATGTTTTGACGCACTGAACAACACCACTGCACAGAAGTCACCAGCCCCCCCACCAACAACCATGTGTTTTGTTTCGCTCCAGATCAACGTGAAGAAAACACTCTCAAAGATCAATGCTTGCAAGGTGGCTGGTCCAGACTACATCCCTGGACAAGTGCTGAAAGACTGTGCAGAAGAACGAAAGGTTGTCCTCACGGACGTTTTCAACACTTCCTTTAGTCAGGCAGTTGTCCCCTGATGCTTAAAAACCACCACCATCATACCTGTGCCAAACAAGTCATCTCCATCAAGCTTCAACGATTACCGCCCGTCACACTGACCATCTTCACTACCATCATGAAGTGCTTTGAGAGGCTGGTCATGCATCACATCAAATCCAACCTTCCTCCCACCCTGGACCCCCTTCAGTTTGCAAATCAGGCCAACAGGTCTACTGATGATGCAATCTCTTCTGCCCTCCACGTTGCCCTCACCCACCTGAACAAGAAAGACTAGTCTGTAAGGATGCTGTTCATAGACTTCAGTTCAACATCACCAGCTGATTGGAAAACTGGACCAGTTGGGCCTCCACGCCTCACTCTGCCACTGGCTGCTGGACTTCCTCACCGAGAGACCACAGTCTGTGAAGATCGTCAATAAAACATTGGGCACCATCACACTGAGCACAGGGACCCCGCCAGGGGTGCATGCTCAGTCCCCTGCTGTCCACCCTGTTGACCCACGACTGTGCACCAACACAGCACCTTTTACTTAAGGGATATCTATAACTACTCAACAAGTCATCAAAACAATTATATCTTGCTATGCATCAAGCATTCAGCATCGCAGACATTATACTACATACCAAGCTCCCAGTCCCCACGTCCCCTTGTATGTATTTTTTCTGCGTTATCTAAAAAGAAAATAGATTTGGTCATTAAGTAATGTTACAGAATCACAATACTAGTGACAATATCATTTCAAATACGTATCTATACATACCTCAGTGAAATCACATTGCTCCTTTGTTATGACATTCTGTAAATTAGGAAATAGATTGTTGTGATGTAATTATTGTTATTGAAAAATGATAATTCCCAGGAATATAGCTTTTGGATGTTCAAAACTCACAGCATGTCATATCAACTCTGCATGAGTTTGATGTAGACATTTTTTATGTAGCGTAAAATCAGTTGCAAATAGGTCCCTAAGTGTCCAGAGGAATAATAAAGAAGAGTAATCATTGAGCAAACAATGGAGTGCATAGCATGCTGCAAGCATTACACATTTTCATCTGTTATTACAAAGAGAAAAGGACTACTATATTGTATACTGAATGCCCAGCATCTTACCATCAAATCAAACACCCCGCTTGACAGAAAAATAAATAGCATATATCATATATATGATTTACATATTTTAGAACAGCCTCAGTACTTTCTCAATAACTTTCAGACAGCTGTTCATGATCTGGCAGAATACAACATGTTTTCTACACTTACCATCCCGTCCATATAAAATGTATTACTGCACTGGTCTAACGTGGTTATTATATTGTAAATTATTTAATTATTCAGTCAGTGCCACCTACTTCCATTGTCGATGTTGTAAATCCTGCATGTCGGTCCAGTCTAGTCAGGAAGGATCTATAAGCCCTCATCTCCTTAGCAAAGACTGCCCTGTTCTGTTTTTACGTACTTATATGTTCTGTCTACTTATATGTTTACACCAGGGATGAGAGGGAAACAGCATTTCAATCCTGTCTATGTGAAACATCCTGCTGTAACCGACTGTAAATATAATGCTGCTCTTCTATAGCTGCAAACATAACAACTTGACTTTCAGCTCTGTTTACCAGAGTGAATAGGCCAGAATGAGACTGGTGATAGGCCTGGTTGCGTGTCACTCAAAGTGCAGTCAGCCAATCAGAGGAGGGGCTCAAGAGGCAGGTGAAAACAGCCTGTCCTGTCTGCAGCTCCAGAGAGAGGCAGAAGAGAGGACATGGAAATACACATTGCAGCAGTTTTTTTCCACTTTAAAACCACTGATATATCATCTTATTGTACCAATAACTCAAATTAAATCCCAGAAAGGTGTAAAATATGGAGCCTTTAAGTCAGTGCCCCTTTTCTGTGCATGGGTTGAAGACAAACAAATAAATAACAAGCCTACTTTCGACAAAAAACACTGAATACACAGGATTTGTAAATATGTGTTACTCTATGTGTGTGATGTCTTGTGTTCTGCATCCAGCAACTGGTTCATGAATGGAAACTACCTCATCATCATTGTCACCGTCTGCATCATCTTCCCGCTGGCCCTGATGAAACACCTGGGTAAGTCATCTGATTCAACATCTTCTCAGTTTGTGCCCAACAAGGCCATTGATTATTTCATGTCTTAAGAAAGAACTCAACAGCAGTGTTCATTTCGACAGCAAATTGTAATTTATTTTTTAGGGTTATGCAGTTTACACAGTTTCCCTTGAATTTCTGAAGTCATTATTTACACCTAGATGAAATTAAACCTCTATTAACCTGTTATGGAATGGTATTAAGGTGTGCAATACACACAGACACTGATTTAGCTCTTGGTATTTGAAACATCAACATGACTTTACTTACGTAGCCTTGCTTTTTCATTAAAGAGCATCTCAATAACAATAACAAAATAACAATGAACAGTAGATCTGCCCTCCCTCAATAAGATATGCATTGTTCATAACAAAATGCATATGACATGCTTCATGAAATTTAATACTGTAAAAGCAGCAGTGCCATTAGGGAAACAAACAAAACAAACGTATAACAAAACATACTATAATTTAGTATTCAATGTTAACTATTTAGCTAAACAGGTATTACAGCTAAAAGTGCAAAAGCTATAATACCATCAGGACTGCTCTCCCTGAATAATAATTGTAACTCTCTAGATGTATTAAAATAACAAACTTTATTTGTTGCAATTTACTGTTCACTGTATTTCAGCTGATATTCTCGAAAAAGAACAAAAAATACCTATAATGCCATCAGAGATCAAGAAAAATAATGTCTACAAATATTGAAAACATATTTCTCAAAGTCTGTTAGTAGCAGGAAGTGTAACTACTCCTTTTCAGCATTTCAACATCAAACTAAAAATTTCTAAGCTAAAGTTCAATTAGTGCATGGAGCTAAAAATAAACTCTGCTTTCTCTCAGCATTTACAACAGCAGTAAATATCCCATAAAGAAAAACAAAACACATCAGTACCTTACAATTAGATTTTGCATACACCAGTAGCTCATGAAATAATGTTAGCTTTAGCATGCTTACTTTTGCATGGATTTCAGGATGACTGGCCTACAAATGTTGCTTCAAGTTTGTTGTGTTTTTACACAGTTATAAAGGAGAGAACATGTTTTTTTTTCTCTCCAGTATGATTAAAAAAAGCTTATGGAAATGCACCTTAAATCTGTACTAACTGAGGGTTGTTTTCTTCAATTCGGCAGGGTATCTTGGTTACAGCAGTGGATTCTCTCTTTCCTGCATGGTCTTCTTTCTGTCTGTGGTGAGTCTGTGGGTCGACACATCAGTTTATGACTATTGACATATCACAAGAGGTCAGTTAAGAACCACTGTGCTATAGCTGTTACTCAGTGACAAAAAACAGGGGTCTCAGATTCAAATTAGCTAGGGACAACTGGTGGCAGTGTCATCTCATGGGCAGGTCACTTCAATGTTCTACTAGTACTATATTATATTTGATTTAATATAAAATATTTGTTTTTATATTTCACAATATTTAAAAAAAACTTTATTTCGGTTAGTAACATAATGTGCAAAATATAAAGAGCTGTTTTTCATGATAAGTTACACAATAGTTTAAAAAAACTATCCCAGAATGCTGTTGTATTTTATGTCTTGCCAGACGATTGACACTGCTTCTGCTCATATTTTCTTCATACTTGACAAACTAATTTAAAAAATGTTTATCCAGTAAGTGCATATCTCTTTTTTATCCATAAAATAACATAAAAACCGTGCACTGTAATAACAGATGAAATACCTGAATACATTCATGTGTTGCCAGTCATCTGGCAGTAGTTCTGCTCACACAGCAGAGCCACATTTGCCCTGAGGGAGGTCGCAAGTTGAAACCCTGAGTACACCTTCATGGTGGGCATCAGTGAGCCTAGACCTGTCTAAAACAGGGGTGACAAACCTTTTTTTCTATCAAGGGCCATTTTAATTTTCATAACATCCTTTGAGGGCCATACTAAATTATCGATTATCATTAACACATTATCCTAACATGGCTCCAGACTAACTCTTCACATTGGTTGCACTGGTGCGCCAAACTGATGCACAGCACATAACATAGGTGCACCCAAAATGTTTCACTGTGTCTTTTTGGAATGCAATAATAGACCTATTTAACCTTTTCTTGTCAGTTCCCATATACATTGGTAATTTCTTAACTAGGGCTGGGTATCACCACTGATTTCCCAAATCGATTCAATATCGTTTCAGTTCAGGATATTTCATTGTAGAATAACAATTTTGCTTGGATATGTGCAAGGAAACCTCTAACTTGGTGCATTATTAAAAATATTGTTAGAACTTAAACTTAAATTAATATAACGTAAATATATATTTCCCTCTTTCCCAGCAGTGTTTTCATTGCCACTCTTCTCTAGAGGACACTGGTCTTCTGTGTAGGATGTACATCAGCTGAACTAACCCCAAAGCGCTCCTCTTCTCTTGTGTGCTTGTGCTGTAATTTTAATGTCATCTCCTGCCTGATGTGAATTTTATCCTCTCTTTGGTCCTTTACCTGAGGTCCTCTGGCACCTTTCTTTACCTCTTCTCTGAATCGATGATTGTTAACATGGTTTGTAGTTTCCTGTCTCCCCTTACACTTGCTTCCAGAATTGGGTCCACGTCGTTGTCAATCTGGTTAAGTCGGTTGCAACACTTTAGATTCCAGGCACTAATGGGTGACTCCAGGCCGGGCCTCTCATGCCAGGTTGAACATCTGTGCGTTGTGTTGCTCCTGTTCCTTCCACAAGCACTTCATCCATGCTGGGTGGATCTTAAAGCCTTATTCATTCGTTGCAGATTTTACCACATTCACACTGCTTGCTTATAGTCATTGCCTTGCCATTGCCTAACCAATTGGGTTTAGGCAGATTACGGACTACTAGGTTCGGTGGGAGCCCAATGTATGAATGTTAAGACACAGGAGACACAGGTAAGTTTTAAATAGAATTTGTATTGCACTTAAAACAAAAAAAAAACAAACAGTAATACAAACATTCAACAAAAATAAATATTTCTCAGTTCATTTCTATTTTCAGTTCAGTCATATATTTTCAGTTCATTCACATAATTTCAGTTCATTAATATAATTTCAGTTGGTCCAAGGATATTCCACGTTGGAATGTCAATCAATCAAATTCAATCAAATTTTATTTGTATAGCCCATATTCACAAATCACAGTTTGTCTCATAGGGCTTTAACAAGGTGTGACATCCTCTGCCCTTAACCCTCAACAAGAGTAAGGAAAAACTACTTAAAAACCCTTTTAACAGGGTAAAAAGAAGGTAGAAACCTCAGAGAGAGCCACATGTGAGGGATCCCTCTCCCAGGACGGACAGAAGTGCAATAGATGTCAAGTGTAAAGGAGAACATCAAGATAAAGGTTTTAGCAGCATTGATAAGGGTAAACATTTTGAAGTATAACTGAAGGTCAGTGAATTGATGGATTATTGTCAGTAATGGTCAAGTATCTGAGGAGAAATATTGTATATCAAGCAGTCTTGTTGTAATAATAGTCCATGGTCAGCTGCCACCACGATCATGATCCACCATCAAGATTGGATGCCACCATAGTCCACAGTCATTGTTCACTGCCGCCATTAGGATCCATCATCAGCTGCCACCTCAATCGTGGTCCACCACCATTATCAGATGCCAACACGATAAAGGATCCGCCATTATTATCACGATCAGCCAGCACGATACAGAATCCGCTATACTGGATCCACCATTACGATCTCTGATACGCGATCCACAGATCATAATCCACGATGTGGAATGTAAAAGGAAAACAAAAAAACCTGACCTACAAAAGGTCATGAGGAAAAACAAATAATTCAAGTTTGTTCAGTTCAAATAATTCTAAATCTCATAAAGAAAATTAAGGATTATAGATACAACATAGACACATTTGGCTAAGGCTAAAATGTTAATTTATGAAATAAATTAACCATTAACAAAGACCAAAACATTCAACCGAAATGCCAACAAATATGTCCAGGGCTATTAGGTACAAGCCTTACAGAATAAATGCATGTAGGCGCAGGTTCGAATCAAACAAACACTAAGTGACTTCATGTGCTGATCAGGTCCTGATAACTAGTGATGAGAGTTTATTAGTTATAGTGAGAGCAGAAACTCCAGCTCGGTACAAACCAACTGCAGCTTCTGCTCTGATCACTGAGCAGCTGAGACCAGAGAAACTCTGTGTTTCACTGTTTCCACTCTTCTTCTACAAAGTCGCTGCTTCACGTGAACGAGCTCTGATCTCACTGCGTGTGTCTCTGTGAGCGAGTGAGTGGGGGAGGAGCCCCGGGCCCTGTGTGTGTGTGTGTGTGTGTGTGTGTGTGTGTGTGTGTGTGTGTGTGTGTGTGTGTGTGTGTGTGTGTGTGCGCGCGCGCTGTCTGGGAGCACCAACACACACATTTTTCTCTCGCTCCTGGCATTTCACATGATGGCCTGATATGATGATGATTTAAAAAATTTAGGTGAATGTTCACTCTCGCTGGAGTGAACATTACTCACATTCACGTTCATCATATGAGAACTGACTTTTTCAGTTCATCGTTCACGAAAAATATGAGTGCGGTCATGCACAACACTGCACTGCGAGCTTGAGATGAGGCAGGCGAGTTGACTCTGGGGATTCTCAGGCACAGGAAAAAACAGCATTAACAAAGTTCACCAGAAACATAAAAAAACCTTCTCTAGAAATTTCACTGAGGGGCCGATTAGGGTTGGGAACCAAAACTGTTCCAAACTAGAACCGAATCCAAAATGCCAAGTATCGGGTACACATAAAATAAGAATTTCGGTACAGGAGGGGGGAATGATGGTCTCAGGCTCGATGTTTATCTTCTCAGGAGCAGTCTGGCGGGAGAGAGCTCTAGGCTTGGTAAGTGGTGGTGAGTGAGCATGTAGTTGAAGCGGCCCAGAAACAGAGCCCTGCGGGCGTTCCAAGAGTTCAGCCGCTTGGCAGAGCGCAGGTAAGAGAGGTTTATGTGGTCGGTCCACATGATGAATGGCTGTTCAGCCCCCCTCCAGCCAGTGCTGCCACTCTTCCAGAGCCAACACCACCACCAGGAGTTCTCAATTACCCACATCGTAATTTCTTCTGCTGGTGAGAGACGACGGGAGAAAAAAGCACATGGCTGCAGCTTTTGATCTTCGGGGGAGTCCTGGGACAGGAAGGCCGCCACGCCAGTAACTGAGGCATACACCTCAACCACAAACTGCAGTTTAGGCTCAGGATGCATTAACACAGGTGCACTAGTAAAGAGTTGTTTGAGTGTGTTAAATGCAGTTTCTACCTCTGGAGTCCAGGTGAAAGGGGTGTCAGGAGAGGTGAGTTGGGTGAGAGGGGACACCACCCGACTGTAGTTCCTGATGAAGTGCCTGTAGAAATTGGCGAAGCCCAGAAAACTCTGTAAATGCTTGCGGGAAGTTGAAGTGGGCCACTCTGCCACTGCCTGGATCAGTCTGCCTGCTCAATGATGAAACTCAAGAAGCTCCAAGATGAAAAATGGAATTCACATTTCTCCACCTTAACATAAAGTTTGTTCTCCCTAAGTACTAACCATACATGCTGGACGGGCTCGTCCATATTCCAGGAGAAGATATTCAAGGTACACAAAGATGAAACCGTTCAGCAAGGCTTCAGCAAGGTCATGGTACTCTGGGGGAACGAGAGTGAGGTCCGGAGGCACAGGTGTGGGCACTGAGACACTCTGAGAGAGCGCTAGAGCGGATTGCAGGCAGTGAGAATGACAGAAAGTACTCCAGCTAACCACAGTACAGGTGGACCAGTCAATGTGGGGGTTATGCATTTTAAGCCAGGGCTGACCAAGCACTATAGGGGCATGAGGTGAGGGAATGACAAGTAATTCAATTTTCTCACGGCGATTGCCTGACAGAATAAGACCAACCTGGGCAGTCTGGTGGGTGACTTGGACCAACAATCTACCATCTAGGGCATTTGCCTTACGTGGAGAGGGAATTGCTTTTTAGGTGATGTTGGCTTGATGTCTGATTAGCTGCGTCCTTTCCCTGAACCCGATTGACTGAGTCGGGTGATGCTGGCATTGAGGGTTTAAAGTGTGTCCACCACATCATGAAGAGTCCGTTCATGCTGTCCCACTAACACACCTTGATTGATCAGGGTTTAGCTGCCGGGTCCATAGTTGGCCAGATTGTTCTGTTATGGTCTTAGTTTGTTTTGGACCCTAAAAGCAAACACAGAAAGGGATTGGTTTGTTAAAGAAAAGTGGTTTGATATGGAGCCGGGGCGGGCAGGTAATAGGCTGGCTGAAGATGAGCAGGAGATGCTGTGAGCTTGAGATGAGGCAGACAATTTGACTCTGGTGATCTTGAGGCACAGGAAAAAACAAAGTTCACAAGAAACATACAAAAACCTTCTCTAGAAATTTCACTGAGGGGCCGAGAGAGTATAACACTGAGGTGACAGAACAATCTGGCGATGAGTTGGGAGAAAACTGGGGTTCTTGTAGAGCTGGTGATTTGATGATTGAGACCAGGTGAGGAAATAGTGCCAGGTGCCAGGAGTGGAGACAGTGCCCACGACATACACACACACAGACAGGGTATGTATCTCCAGGTTGAATCCTTTTCTGTGTGATGTTTTTGGCAAGGCAGCAGCATTCAATATATCAGTTCCATAGATATAAAGACAAGGTAGAGAATAGTTAAGATACCAGACAAAAAGTATATGTTTTGTGAAGTTTCCAAAAAGTACCCAAAGGTATTTTGTATTGTTACCAAAGACAGTAAAGGTTGCACTTGTTTTACTTCCTCAAACTCTTTTTTCCCCTGTTCCATCAGGTCATCTACAAGAGATTCAACATCTCTTGCCCTCTGGAAGTGTTTGGTAACTTCTCTGTGAACACATCTCTCCCAGACAACACATGCACCGCCAAATTCTTCACCATCAACCAAGAGGTCAGACACTAATTCCTTGAATCTCAAGCACAAACACAAAAAACATGTCTATTAGCTATTGCATTTGAAGGTAGTAAAAGCGGCTGTGGCTGAGGGGTAGAGCGGTCATCCTCCAACCTGAAGGTCGGCAGTTCGATCCCCAGTTTTCCCCATCTGCATGCCGAAGTGTCCTTGGGCAAGATGCTGAACCCTGAATTGCCCCTCATAGAACAACAAAGTGCTGCTAATAGATGCACTGTATGAATGTGTGTGTGAATGGGTGAATGTAAAACTGTACTGTAAAGAGCTTTGAGTGGTCATCAAGACTAGAAAAGCTCTATATAAATACAAAACCATTTACAAACTACAGGACAGGAAAAACAAAGTTAGTGACAAGTAGTAGTAACATGATAAAAACACATGGGGGGTCAGAGCTAGAAATACGGAGAGCGACTGAGAGAAGTGAGAAGTCTAGGCCTATAGCAGCATAACTAAGGGATGGTTCATGACTCACCTTACTATAAGCTTTATAGAAAAGGAACGTTTTAAGTCTAAACTTAAATGTAGAGATAGTGTCTGTCTCCTGAACCCTGAGTGGGAGCTGGTTCCACTGGAGAGAAGTCTGGTAGCTGAAGGCTCTACCTCCCATTCTACTCTTCTTCTAGGAACCACAAGAGAGCCTGTATTTTGGGGGTGAAGTGATCTATTTGGTTACAATTTTATTTATCAAAAACCTCATTATATCATTACTACTGAGACTTAAAGGAATAGATGGATCAGTAGAGCTATGACTTTCTGTCAGCCTGACTACAGTGCGGAGGAGGAACCTGGGGTTATTTTATTTCTTCTATTAAGGCTGAATAATAGTAGGTTCTAGCATTTCAGAGTGCTTACTTGTAGGTCATCAACTAGTGTGGGAGTGAACATCTACATCTACATGAATGTCAACATCACCTACTATAACATCTTTATCTGTGCTAAGAACTCGCTCAGATACAAATTCAGAGTAAGGGGCAGGTGTACGATATATAATAACTAGATGAACGGATTTTTGTGATGTAAAGCTGGGATGTACAAGGCCTTTGCTTCGAGGAATATGAGTGTTAATGTTGAGGGGCGTGACCTCATTCAAACCCACATATTCAACTTGTTGCAGCCAGATTTCAGTTAAACAGAATAAATCAAATTGATGGTCAGTTATCAGATCATTGACAAGTAGAGATTTGGATCTGAGTGACCTTACCAGTCCACATTTTATCGTTTTATTTTGTGGTTCTGACATAGTGCTTGTATTTATTTTTATTAGGTTTGTTGTGTTGCACCTCTCCTGTTTACTTTTTATTTAATAATTTAGGTGGTCGGGGGGCAGACATAGTTTCGATAGGTTGATTGGGGGGTGTCTCCTCTATCAAGTGAAGAGAAGTGTAAGACTGCAACTCTGCCTCCTGGTCTCCACTCTGCAGTGTCCTAATGTGATACAATACGCTCAGTGCATCACGGGAGACATCTGTTCAGAGGACTGAGGTGTGCTTTGAATATGTGTGTGGTCAGAAACTATTTGTGGGTGCATCATTTGAGTGGGTATATAGCTGACTGTGTTCAGAGTTCATGCACTTTCTGGAAAATAACCAAACAAAGTTTCTGTTATGTGATTTTCAGACAACATATACCATCCCCATCCTGGCGTTTGCTTTTGTATGTCACCCTGAAGTTCTTCCAATCTACACTGAACTGAGCAAGTAAGATGCACTTATCATATATATATCTATATATATAGATATATAGATATATTTGTGATGGTAACTGAAAACCCCAAATGTTCTCCCATGTCACTATTTATAACTAGAGTAGATCAAAGCCTAGTATACATCTAGAACGTGTAAAGTTAGTTTGCAAAATTGAGCTTGTAGTTCAAAACTGACTTGAAAAGTTGCTCTGAGTCACTAGATTAGGTAAACACTAATTAGTTTACTCATGATGTGCTATTGGGTTTCTCTATAATACTGTAAGGTCTCGAGTGCATTGAGATAATGTAGGGGGTGATTTGAGTCTAATCTAATACAAATAAAATTTAACTGAATTTATTGAATGCATTCTGGTAAGTGTTTGCCAGTTTTAGACTTTTATCAGTTTGTTTCTTTAAAGTCGATTTTCTTACCTTAAAAAAATTGTTTTACATCATATCATTGATGGTACACAAACTAATAATAGAGAGAATGGAGTCTCTTTCAATGCACAGAGCTCTAGTGCAGAGTGCGCTGTGAGTGGTCATCAAGACTAAAAAAGCATTATACAGACCATTTTTACTAGCTTTGCGGCATTTGGTCGTCTCCTAATTCATTCCGTAGCCCTACCACTTGGCCCTATCCCCTTCATGGTAGTGTTGTTCCATTTCTCTATGTGATGTAGGGTTAGTGGCCATCTAGCCCTTCAAACACCCCTTCAACCGTAGTGTATTCAGGACCCCCCTAAAAACAAAGGGGTAGACGAAAATTCCCTAATGCTTTACATACAGACAAAGCAAATCAACCTGGTGACCACTGCAGGTATAATGCTCATAAATGTAAGTATGAAATCTTGCAAAATAACCATGAAACATTGAAATAACTGATGTAAACATGCTGACTGGCTGTGTATTGATCAATAGATCAATCTGTCCTGTCTGTCCTGCAGTTGTCAGATTAAATTATTAAAATGTTGGTTGATAACGGTTGTTAATATAATAACGTTAGTTGACATTGCTTGTCATTGTAATAATGTTGGTTGTCCCAATTCCTATAGGGAAAGATTTTCTAGCTTATCCCTTGTGGCAGGGGACACTACCAGCGAAGGGCACTTCATATCTCTTCTCATAGGAATTGGGACAGGGTTAGGGATAAAAACTTGGACCAGAGTTGCTTTTACAACTAGTTTTAACCGGATTCGAGTCCGACCCCACTCTCTGTCTGCCCCCCTTCACAGCTTACTCTTTTTCTGTCCTCTCCAAATAAAATAATACAAATTAAAACAAACAAACAATATATTTATTAATATTATTTTTCACTTTCAGTAAGTTAATTTATTTAACCAGCTTCAGTCCTTGAAGGTGCCGAAAGGTAGTATTTTTGAAATTTCTAAATTCCCCAAAAATAAATACCTTTGGAAAATGTCATGCCACAGGCATTACCAAAGCCAAAATTA
The DNA here is from genome assembly GCF_009819705.1 of Hippoglossus hippoglossus. Lineage (NCBI taxonomy): Eukaryota > Metazoa > Chordata > Actinopteri > Pleuronectiformes > Pleuronectidae > Hippoglossus > Hippoglossus hippoglossus. The sequence continues at coordinate 1,134,891 of NC_047157.1, read as the reverse complement.
TCAAAAAAGAAAAATTTAAAAAGCCCAAAATGTCCCACGGTGCCAACTTTCCTGACATCAAACTATAGCAATATGTTAAACTTCTTTATTTTGTTTCTTTATCATGAACTGTATTGCTAAAGCAACTTTCATCTTGTTCATTTAAAGCCCAACCAAAAGAAGAATGCAGAATATTGGCAATGTTTCCATCCTGGGAATGTTCATCATGTACTTCTTCACTGCCATATTTGGCTATCTGACCTTCTATGGTGAGAGCAACATTTCTTTATGTAGTTGCAAAGCATAACTCTGTTAAGTGACAGAGAAAAGTCACCGATTCTGTGCCTATGTGTGTGTGTGTGTGTGTGTGTGTCTGTGTGTGTCTGTGTGTGTCTGTGTGCGTGCTCGTGCGTGCGTGCAGAGAACACTGAAGCAGAGCTCCTCCATACCTACAGTAAGGTGGACCTCCTGGACACTCTGATCCTGTGTGTTCGATTGGCTGTCCTGGTGGCTGTCACGCTGACTGTACCTGTGGTCTTGTTTCCCGTGAGAACATATCTTGCCTTCATACACACATTCCATTTGACACACATTAACACAAATGAAATACAAAAGTAGGGGGCAGGGTTATATAAATTAAGTAAAACCTGTGTTGAAATAAAACATAAAGGAAAACGATGTCACTCTCTGAAATTGGCCAATTGAAAACACAGAACAAGAAGAAGTAGTACCTGTGAGTCTGACGCAGAGTCTCCTCTAGAACTTTCTTCAGAACTAATTCAAGTAAAAAACTTAAGATATTAGTGAATGAGGCCCATTGAGACAAAATAAATGAACTTATAGCTCAGTTGCAAGGCCCAGTTTCACAGAGTGATTCAGTTACAGATTTTATTGAGCTCATCATTGTACATGATGATTATGATAATTCTGTTGCCTGAGTTGTAAATGTACCCTTATGTCTGTGTTTCGGTCAGATCCGCCGTGCCCTCCTGCAGATACTGTTTCCAGGGAAGCCCTTCAACTGGCTTCGTCATATTGCCATTGCAGTGTGTCTGCTGTTTTCTGTCAACCTGCTGGTCATCTTTGTTCCCAATATTCGAGATATCTTTGGCATAATTGGTGAGATTTTAGACTTACGAACAAAGCCTGAACAAAAAGGAACTTTGTAAAAAGAAACATACTGCAGCACTACAAAGAAGTCCAATAAATCAACATGAAGATAGAAACAGACAGATTTACAGTATCACCAAGTGACAACTTCCTCTGAGATAAATTTTGTTTCACAATGCAATGATTTATTGTGACTTCTCTGGGTGTTCAGGAGCCACCACTGCTCCCAGTCTGATCTTTATCCTTCCTGGACTGTTCTACATCCGCATCATTCCCTCTGACCAGGAGCCTATGAACTCCAGACCAAAGATACAGGTGGGTACATATCTTTGTCGGACTTAAAGGGGTGAGACTAAAAAAAATAGAACAATGGGCCTCATTCACCAACTGATCTCAAGAGGAAATTTGTTCTTAAAACCCACTCATTTATTTGTTGTTTACATGTTCAATCCAGTCGGTACGTGAAGGAATGTCACCAAGCAATCAAGGATACTTTCGAACCAACGCAGACGGTTAATTTCTTTTTGACTCTGGCAAGTGAGCCAACAACTTGTCCAAATTACACAGGGATTCCGAATTTTTCAAACGGCCCTAAAGCCGACTATCACTATCCTGCCTTTAGTGCTTTCACTATCCTGCGCCAAGTCAGTTTCACCTACACGCCTGTAGTAAGGTTTCAGGAGATTAACATGACAGTGTCGCCTTGTTTTCTTTCGTCCCGGTGTTGCCACAACATAATTCAAATCTGACACTTTTTCAGCATCGGTGTATGGACCTGTGTACTTAGCCTGGAATAGAGAACCCACAACAGGCATAGGTACAAGAACCTTGTCTCCTGGACTGAACTCATGGCGCTCAGTACGGCAGTCATACCACTTTTTCATTTTGCGTTGAGACGCACAAAATTGTTTTCCATATACAAACGCCTCTACTTTCCTGTACCGCCTCCCTCGCAGCCAACATAAGCCATGGAAACCCCTCCTCCCAGTCTCTATTCAGCTCAGTACAGTACGCACGCAGAAGAGACTTCAGAGTCTGGTGAAATCTTTCCAAGACACCTTGGCTCTGCGCATGATAAGCCGAGGATTGCTTTTGTTTAATACGCAACAGCTTCAACACCTAAACCCAAACATATGAGATGAAAAATTAGATCCTTGATCAGTCTGAACTACTTTTGGAATGCCAAATATTGAAATGAATTGTGACAACGCCTTAACCACAGCCTTAGTCGTAATTGATCTCAATGGATACGCAGACGGATACCTGGTGCTCTAAAACATTACCGTAAGCAGATATTTACAACCAGACTTGGTAGATAGCAACGAACCCACATGGTCCACAATAAGGTGTGTGAATGGGTCACTTACGGCTGGTATAGGCTGCAATGGCGCAGGCTTGAGACTCTGATTCGGCTTTCCTGTTAGTTTGCACACATGAGAGGTTTTAATATATACAGGTACATCCCTGTTTACGCGTGACCATAAAAGATGTTAAGGTATTTTTAGGACACCAAAATATCCAGACTCGTCATTTGCCACTTTCAAGACATGGGAACGAAACTTTGCTGGCACCACCATCTGGAAAACATAATTATTCACACTGTCTTCATCCACAGGAACCCATTTCCTGAACAGTAACTCATTATGCAAAAAATATCCATTTGCAGCAAATCTTATATGGCAAAATAAAGTGTACACCTTCTATGGGCAATGCCGGGCATGCACCAAAAGATACCTCACCCTTAACATGCTCACAGTCAATAACGATCTTGTGCAGAGGAACAGGCAGAATCTTTAACCCCATCCCACGACTAAGAATGCAGTCACCAGTATCAGTCTCCCCTGACAACAGCAAGACAGAGTCAACAATGTAGGAATCGTAGGCCCCTGTATCCCTCAGGATTTAAATCGGGACTTTCACATCACTTCCCACCAGTGACACAGACCCGTCTCGAATGAAAGGACAATAAGCTGCCAAAACATCCAGTTCACAAGTGTGAGAGGTAAGTACCTCAGAAACACAACAGTCTTTAACAGGCGCAGCAAACCCAGCAGGCTTAACATTAGTTTTCATTCCCTTTGTTTTAGCCCTTAGCACAGCACAATCTGTCTTCAGTGTCCTTTCTCATGACAATAGTTACAGGTATTGAGTGTGACCATTGCCACTTGCTTTAAAGTCAGGTTTCAACCGGCCAACTTTCCCTGAACGCTGCATGTCATTGTCAGAACTATTTCCTCTCCAACCAGAAACATCACGAGCCACAGAGCGCTCCCTGAAACTGCTCTTATGGAGCAATACATTCTCATCAGCTGACACGGCAGCATCAGCAGCAGTTGTAACTTTTTGTTCTGTGATATATGTTGCAATTCGTTCCGGAAGACTATTTTTAAACTGCTCCAAAACATTAAGTCACACAGACCATTAAAAGTATGGACATCAAAGGCAGTTAATTACCGCTTAAAATTAGTTGACTGGTCTCTGGTAAACTCAATATGTGTTTGACCATTTCTCCTTTCCCAGGACCTAAACCGCTGATGATACGCCTCTGGTACAAGTTCTTATGCTTTAAGCACAGTGGATTTTATTTTCTCATAGCTAGAGCTATCCTCAAGGCTCAAAGATGAATAAGCTTCCTGTGCTTTCCCTGAGAGGACACACTGAAGCATAAAGGTGCAGTCTGCATCAGGCCAATTTCTAGCTTTAGCTACACATTCAAACGAGAGGAAAAATGTGTCTGGGTCGCTTTCATTGAACAGTGGCAACAAGCGCAAATTTGATTACCATCAAAACGATACTCAGAAGGCCTGAACACGTGCCTGCCCTGATCCTCACCAGACAGCATGCCATCTCTGACCAAAGACAAACGATATCCCTCCGAAATCTATTTTGGCTTTCTCAGATTGCTGGCGGATTCTCTCCACTTCAATCTGCTTTTTTTCCAAATCATGTCAAATTTTTTTATGTTCCATCTTTAACATCAAAATACATTTTTGTTGTTCAAAAGTAAATCTGTGTGTCACAGAAGGTAAAGCAGTAGAACTTGGAGAAGCATCTTGTTCGATTAATTTTGATCTTATGGCAGCTTTAATATTTTCCTTTAGACGCTTGTCTCCTACAACCACCACTGAGTAATGCTCAGCAATCATGAGCAAATCTCTTTTGTACATGCATCCAGGGACTCCTGAGATGGAGCAGCAACAAAGCCTCAATCCCCGACATGGCAAATATTTACAATGACAACCCCAGCAAATGATCAACACACACCGACACAACAGGACCACACAGGCACCACAACGTCACCCGTGCGCACAAAGAGGAATAATCAACTTTGTGTTTCCCCACTATGTAAAACCCAATCTGACTAACTAAGCTTACCCCTAGTCTTCATGTAACTACTTGCGGTGGGTATTTATGCACTACAGACTGCTGGCTCAGGAGAGCAACTAGTAAACCAGCAACCCTCCCGAAACCATGGACATGCTCCCAGGCAAAAGCTTCAACCATGTTTGCCACAACATTACAAAAAAACAGCCCAACGAACCCAAAGGGGAACATCGCTACAGCCTACAAGGGAAAACTCCACACCACATTACAAAAACTACGCAGTGGGCAAATTGCGAGTGTCATCTGATACCAGCATAAACAACTGGCAAACAAACTAGAAATCTCTCCAAGAAAATCCAGGTAAGTAACAACTAATACAAAACCAAACAATTGCATTCACCCTTCAATGTCGTCCCCAGATGTGTGTTTTTTTTTGCCAAACAAACACTCGCTTACGCACGCGCAGACAATTTACCGGCACAGGTAAACAAAGGAACAACAGCGCTCCCCACAAACTTTACACACGTGCACCCAAATCCACAGTCTGAAGCACAAGAAAATACTTACAACCTAAGCGAACTCGACACACTGTAAGACACGATCAATATTGTTTATTAACTTATAAATCACCCAAGTGCCCCAAAGAAATGTCAAACCGCACGACTAGGTACCGAATACCAACAGGTACAAAACAACACAAATCTTACCTAAGTTGCTGCACAAATGGGAAAAAGGACGGACGAGCCCCCAATTGTAATAACCCAGCTCACAGGTCATGACAAATACGAAGATGGACACAATGGATGGCGGTAGTTTAAAGTATTTATTATAAATTAAACAGCCAATAAGTAATGATAAATGTGGAGTGTGTACGTCAGTAACATCAGTAATGTAGATGTGAGTGTGTGAGCATAGCGAGGTGTAAGGTGTTGTGGAGTGAAAGCATAACACAAGTCAAACAAAAGTTAAATGTACAAACTCTGGCCTGGAGGAGTCCAAGTGGGAGAGATCCGAGCGCAAAGCCGGCTAGGCTTTTATCCTATGGGAGAGCTCGGCCCAGGTGCTCTGAATAGGCTGGAGTCACCTCATGCGCTCCTCTGGTACCTTCAAGGACACAGGAAAACACAGTAACTGTCCACCACACCCGCATCTCAGCAATTAGACAGGGCCATCACAGTTAGACAATCACTTTTTTACTTTATCACTTTCAACTGTGCGACCTTCTCCTGATACACTGAAAGTGTAAGTGCATCCCATGTATCGTTTTTATGTTATTTCATATCCACCGCAGACACTACTTAATATAACAGCTTTTTTAGGATTTGAGTCCAGTGCACACAACACAAATCATGCTAGTTAGAAACTTTCGCTGCAAATTGTGGAGTAGAGCTTCAAAACGTCATCATGTCACGTGACCCTAAACCATCACAGGAGCGAGTTGGCTGCAATCACATCATGCAGTTGTTCCCTTCCAGGTTCAGCACCTGGGAATCACCATTGTGATGACACAACTCTGGCCTGTCAATACTGACATGCATTCATGGTTGTCTGTGCAGCAGAGGTTTGTACACAGGCAGGAGATGAACTAGGTTGGAGACAGATTTTCCAAGGGGGGAGTGGTGATGAGTTATATGCCTCCTTGTGTTGGCATAGAAAAGGTTCTGTATTATGTTGTCTCTGTTGTGGGTGAAAGTGGATAGATGGAGGATGGAGAGGCATAATTAAAGTCGCCAGATATGAGGAGGAGAGCGTGTGGGTGCTGTGTCTGCAGCCTGCTCACAGCAGAGTGGAGGTCATCGCAGGCGGCATCAGCGTTACCTGAGGGGAGGAACATACGCAGCTGTTGCCATAACATGTGGAAATTCCCACAGTAGATAGTGGGGTCTGTCCTTTTTCAGACATGTGTTACGCGTGGCTGCAGAACAGGTGAACCCAGGTTCAGACATAGGCATAGAGGCAGGAGTAGGTGAAAGAGATTCATTGCCAGGCACAGGGGAATGGGCTGCAGGTTAGGGAATGCTGGAGCTAGTAGCCAAGAGCCAGTAGCCAGTAGCTTGGCTTGGGCAGAAACGGTGGGGGAAGAGGTGACAGGTCCAGAAGATGATCCAAGGAGATGGGCGAAATGCCAGGCGCCTGGACAGGACAGCAGGGCTGTGACAAGATGAGGGACGGCAAACAGGGACCGGAGTCCGAACAGGACGAGCTGGATGGGAAATGGAGAACAGGATGTGGATCAGGCAACAAGAACTAAATGCTGAATAGCAAACACCGTTAGTGAGAGTATATGTAGAGGGGGGATGACAGATGAGATGCAGCTGGTGAGGCTCTGCTCTGACACCGACACACCGACACACCGACACCGACACACACACACACACACACACACACACACACACGCACACACACGCACACACGCACACACACACACACACACACACACACACAAAGAGAGCCACTCAGGGAGTGGCAGCAGGTTAAGGATGCCCAGAACTAGAGGTAGAGGGCATGGTAGAAAAAGTCCCAGAGGCAGATATAACTACAAGACCTCTGGAGGAACACATGACACATCACATAGGAAAAACCCAGCAGGAGATTCTTCACTCAGACATTTTTAATTCCAAACGTCATTTTTATTAGTTTTTGCAATTTCTGTTAAAGGCTGAAGGTATAAGCATAAATATACACAAAGAAAGGCAGTTGTGCATCTTTATCTATTCAATGCAAAATATTAATATCAATTCATATTTACAGCATCTGTTCAGTGCACAATATTTAGCATAAGTTCAACAACATGTTCTGCAGAGGAGCTGCTACTGCAGTCCAATGTTATCGGCTTTGCCTTGAATATGGCCATATATATGACTATTTCCTTGTATGAAAGAAGTCCCTTTTACTCAAATAAATACAAGTACTATACAGTATGAAGCCGTGCATCTATCACTCCTGCAAATATTTCACAATAAAAAAACGTTTTTAAACAAAAGAATGGATTCCGTCAACAGAAATGGTAGAGTGCTTTTATTTTGAAACGCGTACAGAAAGTGGGTTCAACTTTTTAAAATGCATGTTTGTGACGTTTTCTCTGTTTATTCTTCTGTGAAACACAATGTTTATCTGTCTATGACACAAACGTATTTACAACTCTTACCGAACCCGTTTCAAAGTAAAAGCACTCCAGCGTTTCAATTTCTGAATCCATTAATTTGTTCTAACGGGGCTTTGATTGTTATCGACAGACTGGAAGATGCACGTCTTTCTAAAGTAGATCGCGATCGACGGGTTGGCGACCACTGATTTAGTTTATAGCACATCGAAAATGGCGTTGACTTTCTGCTTCAAATTGTCTTTGTCGGTTTCTTCAGTCGCATGTTAGAAGTGTCATCATCTTATTGTTCTTGACTGTCCTATCAGCCCAAATCAGCTGGAATCCGTCCAGCATGGTGACCATATCCGGGGTTGCTATGGTTAGCCATGTCTCTGTTAACAGCATAGTCCTACACTGCCGGTAATCCCTCTTATACTGGCTCAACGCCGCTAATTCGTCCATCTTCTTAGGTAGAGACATTACATTTCCCATATGTAAAGCGTCCTTGGGTCCCGTGAAAGGTGCTATTGAAAGCCATTATTATTATTATTATTATTATTATTATGATAACTATGGATGGTAGGACAGGTCAAGCGTTTCCTCATCGCATGGCACAGGGCACCAGCGAAGCTTCCACTTCTCAGCTTGAGGGGAATGTTGACCAGATATGGTCGGAAACAGAGCAAAAAAGCAGAAGAAAGATCCCTGCAAATACGGTGGACTTGGTGTCCATAGTGTACAGACACTATAAGAACAAAATACATGAAAAATAATTTAAAAAGAACGAAGGAAGACTAAGTTAAGTAATGCTCTTGTAGGTTGTATGTTATCCTTTGTATTTACTTTTCTGACTGTTTTTATTGAAACATAAATCAGAACAAACATACAGGGGGCGCCTCTGCAGTGGCCTCGGTTCGATTCCGGCTTGTGGCCCTCTGCTGCATGTCACCTCCCATTCTCTCTGTCTTATTTTCATAAGAAAGTACATGTATGTATATATAAACGGCTGTGTTATTTTATACTTCACTGCACCTTATCAGATTAATCAATATAAGAACACAATTTTGGTTTTTAAGAGTAGTTTAAGAACACGCCATGAAACTGATGTTTTCATGAAGTTTTCGTGGGAACTTTCTTGAGAACAAATTTAAGAAAAAACTTAAGAACATATTGGTGAATGAGTCCCAAATGTATCTAACAGTCAATAGGCACAGAAAGAGTGATTCAATTTTTTATAGCACTGCCATACAAGCCAGTAGCCAGTAGCCAGTAAGATTTACCTTTAGCCTGAGCGTATCCTCAGGTTCGGCTTTTAACGTTATTGCGATTAAAAGGCTGAAACACCTGATTACGCCAAGGTATAACTGAAGGTTATGATTTTCATTATAACAACCAGCCCGACAGAGTTCAAAAGGGATGTTCCTGGTCTAATGAGGGAGTTTTTTCCCTCCACAGGTGAGGTAAGTGCTATACAAATAAAGTTTTATTATTATTAACATATTCTCTTTGGGTTTTTAGGCTTCATGTTTCACAGCGCTGGGTTTCATATTCATGACCATGAGTCTGACATTCATCGGGATTGACTGGTTGAGTGGAGAAAACCGAAGTCTCGGTGGCCATTAAAGAGCAGTCCTTTGGAGACCAAGAAAGATTCAATCTACCGCAGAAAGGATCATGGCTTCATTAGTCATGGACAGTCAATTCCTCAATTTTAGGATTTTATCAAATGTGATGCCCCTCTGTTCTGTATGAGGAGTTGATGAACATTTTGACCTTGGAAGTCAAGAGGAGCAATATGTGTTGTATAGTAACTGCAATATTCAAAGCATATTGGGCCATTGTCTTCTATAGTTATACGGTGTTTGATAAAAAAACATTAAAAAAAAGATCCCTCAGAGATCCGAATGAGATAACATTCCTAAATGCATTCAAATAATTCACTTCAATTGATGGATAACGTTTTGTATTCCTGCAGAGCAGTATCTCAGTAACTTAAGGTTCAGTGTGTAAGATTTAGGTGAAAGGGATCTATCGTCAGAAATTTATATATATAAATATATATATAAAATCCTTGTGATGTTTTCACTAGTGTGTAATTATCTAAATTGTATTATTATTATAATTGTGGTTTTCTTTACCCTAAAATGGGCCCTTTATATTTAAATACTTAATATTTACATCGGGAGCGGGTCCTCTCTATGGAAGCCACCATGTTTTTACAGTAGCCCAAACTGGACAAACTAAACACCATTTGTGAAGGTTACCACAGGTTCTCTTTCATGTTTGGAAGGGGAGGGTGAGGTGAGGGGCATTCAGCTGCAACATGTAACTTCAGCACTAAATGTCTACACACTGAACCTTTACGTTTTTACAACAGTCAAACAATTAGATTGCTATGATTAAATTATGAATTAATTATGGACAGGATGTGTGGATATGTTTAATACAAATTTATAAAAGATGTACAAAAACTGGTTTTTGGGGAGCAAAATACGCTGTTATTGTGCATGTTGGTAATTTTAAATTAATATAGCAAATAAAAGGCTATTATGTGGGATTCAAATATGCAAAATAAAACATTGTCCTTCACCTGCATGAAATTTGTTTTCTATTTAAGGTAACAAGTAACTCAGGTCTAAGGGATATTAATGTTATACTGTTTTTGTTGCTACATTAGCCACTGATGATAATAGTATATTGTAATTGAACAAAGGGCTAATAGATTGCTATGATTAGCTCTACCTGCCTAACTAAAAGATAAAAAAGGTCATCACATCTTTGACAACTACTGAATAACTCTTTTTCTTTCAGAATAATATTATAGCATAAGCAACAGTTCATACGATCCCTGCCAGTGTAAAGTGGCAGCTGTCAACAAATTAAGAGTTACATGCTGATTAAGTGACTCACAGCAACAACATCTGCTACAAAGTCTTACTAACATTATATGCTGATGAGAAGTGGTGTCTACCAGTGGAATATGCCATTTCTAAGTTGCATATGCCGGTCAAACAACTGTTATACCTCCAAAAATTGGTGTACGACATTTTTGTTTGTAGCTCCTCTTCCGTATATGTCAAATTATTTTCTTTGAGAAAGACACTAATTGCCTCCAAGCATCTTGTATGGCAGCCATTTTGCCTTGAAAAGTAAATTGAAAAACAATTTGTCTGCTAAATGTTGCTTATCCATATTTAATCTAATTAATAGCTTCTTAACAATTGTTTGAGCAGGAGATGTATGCAGTGTTTTTATGTGTAATAATCCAGTAGTATGCCAATATACCACATATAATTTGCAAATGACACTAAAAACAGGACAGGATACAATTAACCATATTTCAGTCAAACAGTCAACAGACACAAAAAGCCTGGACATATACAGCCCCACCCCAGCCTGTGGAAATAACTGTATGAACATATAAATCCATCCATCTAAATCTATGTTTTTATAAGTCCTGTTTCAGTCTCAGAATGTTTTCATCTCTGGACAACTTCCGACTCTTCAGCCTGAACATTTTTTTAAAAGCAGCAGCCATGGAATACATTTTATTGACAATTTTAATGTTTTCTGGAAACGCAAGGACAACTTTCAGCCTGATGTACATCCTGTACATCCAAACTTCATTGGATCCAGACAGCTCAGCGCCAACCTGCCTCATGCCCTTGGAAGGCCCTGTGAAAAGGTTTTGGTGCCAAACCATGTCTCTGTCTGAACCAGCCGCTGAGCAGCCCCCTTCCCCTTCCCCTCCCCACCTCCATCACCAATCAGGGAATTGATTAAAGCTGCTAAACTAAAACTCAGTGAGATTTCAACCTTATTAGTTAAGAAACAGGAACATCACCACTCATAGGTCTGACAAATAGGAGACGACTCCATGTCACTTCTTCCAAACTACTGGTTAACTCAAGGAGACAGTGGCCTGGTTCAAATTTACATCAGAAATCATAGACCACCTCATACATTTCTAGTAATCTTTAAAACTGTCAATATTCAGCCATAACCAGCTTCCAAACCTGTCTTAAATCACAACAGCTTAAGTTAGCTCTCCTTAATGTCAGATATTAGGTCAACAAATTCTTCCGAGTCAACAGTCTGATAAATTACAATAATTTGGGCTGTATGTTCCTGGTTGAAACATGGCTGAACAGCACTACTGGCATAGCAACAATGATAGAGACCTGTCCTCCAAACTATGAGTTGTATCAGTCAGCTCGACATTACAGAAGAGGAGGAGGGCTCGCAGAGTTCTATTCCACACAGTTGGTATGCAACAACATTGTCCTGGGGGAATTTAAATCATTTGAATATCTAGCTGTTGAGCTCAAAGGAAAATTATCAGTAATAATTATCACAGTATACCACCAAAGTATTCACCGGTATTTCTGCAGGAACTCTCAGAGCTGGAATCACAATGTGTCACCAGATGTGATAGGCTAATTCTGAATGAAGACTTGAATATTCATGTTAATATCAAGAATGATCCCGAAGCTACGGAGGTTCAAAACTTTGAGCCAATCCAGCATGTACTGGAAGACACCTACGGTAACACCCTGGACTTAGTGACAAAGGAGGGTTAAACATGGAGAATGTTTCAGTATGTGAAATACCTATCTCTGATCATCACTCTGTATCTTACGGTTTCACTGGAACCATTGCATAGTAATCATGGACTATGATTACAACAAGACTGCTTGATATACAATATTTCTCCTCAGATACTCGACCATTACTGACAATAATTCTGTCCGTCCTGGGAGAGGGATCCCTCACATGTGGCTCTCTGAGGTTTCTACGTTCTTTTTACCCTGTTAAAAGGGTTTTTTAGTAGTTTTTCCTAAATGGCAGAGGATGTCACACCTTGTTAAAGACCTATGAGACCAATTGTGATTCGTGAATATGGGCTATACAAATAAAATTTGATTTATTGATTGATTGATTGATTGCAAAGACCAAAATATATATTAAGTTTGAAAAGAGACTCCTTGATGAACATGCTGAAGGTTTGTGATAAAATGAAATCAACTGAACCATAGTCATGGGGCTACTCTTTAAATGACACCCTGTTGTCTGCCTATATTTACAAAGAAGCCATGACCTCCTATTACAGAGCAATACATCTGACTGGTATGATTACTTTTCCAAGATCATTAAATAGAATACTGGGAACTCTAGAGTATTATTCTCCATTAAAGGGCCCATATTTTACACCTTTCTGGGACTTAATTTGAGGTATTGGTACCCCTAAGATGATATATCAGTGGTTTAAAGTAAAAAAAACTGCTACAATGTGTATTTCCATGTCCTCTCTTCTGCCTCTCTCTGGCCCTCCAGAAAGAACAGGCTGTTTTCGCCTGCCTCATTAATAATTTATGAGCCCCTCCTCTGATTGTCTGACTGCATTTTGACTGACACGCGACCAGGCCTATCACCGGTCTCATTCTGGGGCATTGACGAACTCTCCGGTAAACACGAACCACGACCACAGCTTAGAGTCACGTTATTATGTTTGGATACAGCTGTAGAAGCCACACATTCACAGTCGGTTACAACAGGATGTTTCTGAACGGCGTCCTCATGTTTGTTCAAGTTTTAGCAGGACAGTCGGCCAATGTAGGAGTAACGTCAGTCCCGAGTTACAGTACGGAGTTTCAGTACGTAGTTACGGTCCCGAGTTTCAGTAAGGAGTTTCAGTATGGAGTTTCAGTACACAGTTAATTTACAGAGTTACAGTACGTCGTAACTTCTACGTTACAGTACTCCTGTATGCAGAGCATGCGGTGAGCAGTGTGGGGACAGCTGTATTCTTGAGGAGTTGCTGTAGGTTGAGAGTCTGTGGTGAAATGAGCCGAGCACACCGAAACACTCTCTTCCTGAAATGCTCCGGCACGTCAGAAGAAATAAAGCGTAACCGCTGGTCTCGAACAGTAATGTTCTAAGGAGGAATGTGCACGGACACATTCTCTTCCTTGCATCCCTCCACGCTGCAGTGTTTCTTCAGTGTTGTTTGTTGTGGTTAGCCTGTGGTAGCTAACAAGCTGCTAGCTCAGCATGTTAAGACTGTAATCCGTGGCATACAATAACACTGTACTTAAACTTGTTCTCATACATAAACCTTTATATATATTACAGTATTCCTTTAGCTTTATTCAACATCACACATACATGAATGCACTGTGCTCATTAAGACACTGTGACCTATGCCTTAGAAAGAAATCAAGGAGCTGCCCCAGCTTCTGAAGGCCAGATAGGAAAGGTGTTGTCTTGTCTGATAAATACGCATGCTTACACACACAGAACATACAGCCGATAAAACAGAAACACAATGTTTCTCACTCCAATGAACAACAACACCGTATCTGCAAAACTACTGAAGACTCACAAAGCTTCAGCCGGATAAAGGATTTTTCTTAATACACAAAACTTAATACTGTCAGAATGTGAAGATTTGCCCAGCTACTATCAAAGGAGGGACGAACCTGGGAGCGGCTCCTCATCATTGGTGGATTCCAGTTCCAAGATGCTGGGACCACGCCTTCAACCTACTATTATAAATATTGCACCTGTCATCCGTTCGGGGCAACTCTTGACTACCCCGAGCTACTGACTAAAAGCCGAGGCTGTGCATTGAGTGCCCATAGCTATGCTGTACCTTTTCATTGCTTCTAAATAAATACTTTTTGAACCAAGACCGACTCTTCTCTCTACCTAAGGATAAAAGAACACGACAAGCAACATATCTGCTTGGTGTCGCGTTCGGTGTGGAGGGGAGGAGGAGTGGTGGTTGTGGTGGGGAGCGGGGGTGGTGGGTTCGGAGGCTGGACTGGAACCAGCTGGGTGGGGCTGAGAGAAGAGTGCGGTTTCCACAAGACATCATACGGATGCGGAAATATGCAATGAGTGGGCTCAATAACATATTTCTTAGAATGGACTGAGTGAAAAAGTCCGCAGAGTGACTGTTTTCATAATTTGAGGGTACCTACTAACCTCCTTCAAGTAATTACAGATAGTAAAAGCCCAGAAAATGTATTTTACACAATATGGGCCCTTTAAGTAATTTCCTTCACATTATAAACACATCCCTTTAAACAGACATTTTCCCAGATGCCTTCAAAACAGCTGTAGTAAAACCATTACTAAAAAATCACCTTGACTATAATGCATTGACCAGACACAGGCCAATATCCAACCTCCTATACATTAGTAAGATACTTGAAAAAATCGTGTCAGTGCATATAAACTCAGAGAACAACATTCTGGAGGAACTCTGATGAAAACAAGGTTTAAATTCTAATCCTCTTGGACCTGAGCACTGCTTTTCATACTATTGACCACAAAATCCTTATTAATCATCTTAAGAAGTTTACCTGCATGTCTGACAGGGTCCTAAACTGGTTCAAAACATAGATTAAAGGGAGGAAGTTTTATGTCAGCATCGGAGATCACGTGTCTGACAAACATGATAGCTGTTTTGTGGTTGCCCAAGGGAGCTGCTTTGGACCTTTATTATTCTCACTGTACATGCGGCAACTGGGTGACATCATCAGAGCGCACAATGTTTGTTTCCATAGTTATGCAGATGATACACAACTGTACATTGCTGCTGAGCCAAATGATGACGTTCTGCGCTCAATCACTAAATGTCTTTCAGCATTACATGGCTGAGCAATAATTTCTTGAAGCTTAATGAGGCTAAAACAGAAATCCTTTTAGTCGGCCCAAAATCTAAATGAGAAGCACTGGAAAATAATATGGGTCAGCTAACTCTTTGGATTAAATCAGAAGTGACAAGTCTAGGTGTTATCTAAGACTCTGATCTGAGTTTCCCAAGATGACCAAAACTTAATTTTTCCACTTTAAAACATAGCAAAGGTTCGGCCATTTATAAATCAGACAGATGCTCAAAAGCTGATTGATGCCTTAATTTCTAGCCGACTAGAATACTGTAATGCACTTTTTACAGGCCTCCCAAAGAAAACAAGAGAGTGATTCCAGCTCATTCAGAAATCCTTTTATACAAGGCTCTGAATGGGCTAGGACCAAGTTATATCGCTGACTCTCTGCATATTCTGAAACCTCATATTTTAGCTTCTTTTCTTAACATTCTATGACGACTGAGTATGTTTTCAATATTTACTTTAACATTATTTCAGTCTATATATTATATCTAATCTTCATGACGACTCAAAGTACACTACAAGTCACATTCAGCCATCTCCACACATTGTTCTACATGCAGCCCTTTTCGATTACACATCATTCAAATCATGGACAGCATGGCATTTACAGTTCAGTGTCTTGCCCAAGGACACTGAACCATAAGGACAAGAGGAGCCGGGATCAAACCTCCTGGGCCACAGCCACCCAAAGTTATAGAGCCATCTTACTCTGCCCCATACGTTGATAAAGGATTATTGTAATTTGCAATTAAAGCAAATGGAACAAGATATCACATGGTTTATTATTGGTAGAATTAAGGTGAATTATTTTCAAAGTAAGTGCTTACAAAGAAATATGATGAAACTTAAGGACACTCCATATCTATTTAGATGAAAGGTAGCCCCAGATTTAAAATACCTTTAAACCACAGGATAAGAACCTGCTACAACATAACTCTCAAGCTTATGACCGATCAAACTTCGGTCTTAATACAGAAAGTAATGTTAAATGACTTACTCATTAAACCCAGTTGTTTAACGTTTCGGTGGCCCTGAAGCTTTTATCAATACACATATGGTAATAAGTCTGTAAACACAACTGCTTAATATTGAACACTATACAATAAAACAGATTACTTTATTTTAATGGCTACATTATTTTTAGAGCTCAGCTTGTCTCAGTAATGCAAGAAGTTTGTTAGTTTTATTCTGAAAGTCTTCTTTCCTTTCTTCGTGTGTCATTGCCTGGTTTTGCTTATTTTTAAACCTCAATTCTCAATGTTTAAGACACTTCATTGGGCTGTAATATGAAGAATATCACTCACTCATCATGACCCTTGAATTCTTAAGGCATCTTTATTTAAGCTGGTAAACAACATCAATACTTTTCTGTGTGGGGCATTATTATTGTCTCCATTCAAATACTACTCAACATATTCAGTTCAAATATAATCATGACACAAGGAACAGCCAATCAATAATTACTGTATTAACAATTTCAATTGAAAGATTTCATTTTAATCAAGATATGAAAACTTTTCATACAGCAATATGAATAATTATACATTTACACAAAAGAGGTCTGACAGTGCCCTCTGCTGTCCAGTGTCATGTTTCATTTGTGTACAAATCAATCAAACCAGAGCACGAACCCTCAGAAAGCGTTCAAAGCATCCAGAAATTGAAACTCTGAAGTTTGAAAATCTAATTGTTTTCTCTATCCATCCACATTTGTTATTTTCATGGTACAAAAATCGAATTGACTCTCTAAAGAAAAGCATGTCTCCTATAGCAGTCTCTTCAGCGTGAAAGCTGGAGTTCTCTTTCAGTCCCATCCAGGTGTTTTGTTAAAACTTTAGCCTCAGCAAGCAGAACAGATGAAACCAGGTCGACCCTCAGCCTTCTCGGACTTTGGCAGCGAGCGCCGAGTTCTCCTGTCGAATACACTTGTAGTCATCCAGAATCCTCTCCAGGTTGGACACAGTTTTGTTTCCATTTTCTGTCTCAATCTGTGGACAATTTTAAAATAACAGTGAAAAATGTTAATTGTCCATCAAATCTCTGTAAATGATACTGCATATTAAAAAGAATGTATTGACATTTTGAGATGTTGACATGTTGGCTGTAACAAGGGCTGGGCAATTAACTGAAAATGTATCGAAAATATCATTTATAACCTCTAACAGAAATAATCTTGCTCAAGTCGGTTAATGCTTTCCCCAATGTGTGCATTCACGAACTGTCGGGTTTCCACTACGTTCATTTTGCAGCGGCAGCCAGGGTACCTTGTATCGTGCTGTGTTACCATGTCGCATGATCTCACTCCTCCGCTGATCTGACCTCACTTTACACTTTAACAATAAACACTAATCAGAAGTTATTAGGACACGTACAGGAATTGAAGTTCACTTTGTTTTTGTTTTATTCGCTCTGGAGTTGCATGAAATAATCGTTCTTTAATCTTAATCAAGGTACAAATTTTTAATAATCACGATATTTATTTGAAGTCATATCGCCCAGCCCAAGCTGTTACACAAAACTACTATTAACAACTACTGTATACACTCAGCATAATGTCTGACTGACATGGAAATGTGGTGTTATCATTCTGAGTTCAATCTGAAACTCTAGATTTGCTCTTGTGCTTTACTATAAAAGTTGTTGATATTAGGACTCAAATACTCGTAAACTGAAGGTAAATCATTTTTTTTATTGTGTTGTCATAGTGTATGTAAATTGTAAATGGTTTTATTAGCTTTTCTAGTCTTGATGACCACTCAAAGCACTTTACAGTACAGCTTGCCATTCACCCATTAACACACACATTCATACAGTGCATCTATTAACAGCACTTTTTTTTTCTATGAGGGAAATTCGCAGTTTAGCATCTTGCTTGAGGACATTTTGGCATGCAGATGTGGAAGACTGGGATCGAACTGCCGATCTTCTGGTTGGAGGATGACCGCTCTACCCCTCAGCCGCCAAGGTCTCCTCTTCTATATCTTTGGTATGTAAATAGTCACTTTGATTTGTTACTCTTTGGATATCTTGAGGCAGATTGTGGATTATGATGATGTTATTTTCTACACATTATAGTTAAGAAGGATTAATTCATGTTAATTTGTTAAATGCATAGTTTTATCTCTGTCTTATCCTATTTCAGTTAACGATGTTCTCCTCTGGAGAAGTGTTTCATAAATATTTTGCTTAAAATATATGATTACACCCATGTTGTGTTCCTTAATACACCATTTAGTGGCCTTGGAAACATCGACAGAGTTGTGGATTGGTATTTTGCATGTGCCTGACCATGCAATGATCACTAACTGATGTTTAACAACATTAGAAAGAATTAGTGATGTGAGGCCACTTCAGATAAGAACTCATATCTCAGCAACGACTCAAAAACCAAAGACCAAACTTTCTGGAGGTCTTGACATTATAAGCTAATGTTGGTAAAAATTTGACCAATATATATATAAATATAGCAATTCAACCATGACTGATAAAATCATTCATAACGCTATTGTTTTTGATGTTGGGATATCATACAGATGTCACACTGTTTAGGTGAATATGGAGCTTTAAAACAATGAGAACACTGTTTCTGTGACCTAAATTACAGGAGATATGAACACTCAAAATCACAGAGGTCCCCCCAAAAACTTAATAATAAACCCATATCCCCCTGAATTAGAATCCAAGATACATGACATTTCTGTTCCATAGGTTTCTCATGTGACAGTGCGGCTCAAAAGTGGCCACACGGAATGGCCGTCAAATATAAATCAGGAATAAAATGAAGGATGTGTATAGAAATATTGATCATATATGTTACGATAGGGAGCCACATTACATCATATTCACTTTATAAAATATGTTTTAGAGAATGTGACATGAAAATGAAATACAGTGGAAACCACCTGTAATGATCATGGATATAACAATCAATGGTTTATATGAATAGAAAAGTTTGGTAAGAATGTTCCTATAGAAATGCTGTATAAATAATTTGGTTATAGTGAGGTCTGAGGTAAGAGGTCTGAGGTCTGCTTTCAGTGTTAATTTGGGGTCCTTTCATAAATGTTTGTAAAGTAAAAAGTAATTTTTTACAGTTTTTACCAGCTTTGTCAGTAATTTACTACTTCTTTCTGTGTCTCTATTATTCCCGCTGCACACAGACAACCGAATCGAGCCAAGCCGAGCCAAATCCAAGCTACCCCACCATCTACTCCAGCTCTCATTACATTGTCAAAGTTTAAATTATTTTTACCCAGTCTGAGTTTACACGTGTCCGATGATACTGTTTGTGTGTGAGTGCGTGTGTGTTTGTGACAGTGCAAGCGCGCGTGGGCGAGAGAGAGAGAGAGAGAGAGAGAGAGAGAGAGAGAGAGAGAGAGAGAGAGAGAGAGAGAGAGAGAGAGGGGGGGAGACAGGCTGATGAATGCGTGCGCAGCTATGAAGAAAGATTTGAATGATTTTTTAAAAGTATCGATCATTATGTGATGATCAGTGTTGATATTGTGGCGTCATTTCAAACAACGCAACATTTAAACTGTAGCAGGTCAGAGAGGTCAGCTGAGTCTGTGAGAGAGAGAAGTGAGCAGCGGAGTCTGTGTGTGTTTGTGCGCGCGCTATCATACAGAGGCTAGGCAATTTGGTTAAAGTATTCAACCGCTTATAGTGATCATTTGGGCCTGGGACAAACGTGATCAAAACAGGCGGTACTGTTTCTAAAGAAGCAACATGAGAGAAGTCAGTCTGTTCTCTCTGTGCTGATGTGGTGCTGTCTGCAGGGACCACTGTTAGAGAGGGGAGGGATGGGCTGGTTCATGACAAACTAACAGACATCAACAGCTTTGATTTTAGCTTCTTCTCCATAACAACTACCAATTAGCTTCAACACTGTGCTGTTGTTATGTGAAACATGTCTAAACAAAATGCGGACCAAACAGATGAAACTATTGTGTTTCTATGTGTTTGTTGAACTGGTATTTAAGTTCACACACTGTTTGTCAAACTGCAAATAAATATTTCATAAAATTATGTTAAAATTTATAATGTAATGATTGAACCATCATTACTAAATAAATCATACCTGTTCTTCTAGATCTCGAATCTCTCTCAAAATTGTGCCTGTCTCCTCGATGGTTTGGATCAACTGATTACAGCTCTATAGAAAAATGCAACACAAAAACATGACATGTACACATTGTCTAATAAGAACGACAGGTAGGTTGAATTATAAGGAATCCAGAGAAACATACTTCATGTAAGGCAGCCAGGTACTTATAGGATTTGCGGACAGATTCATCTTTTTTGGCATCCTGCACATAAAGAAAAATGAATGCATACAAGAAAATCTTTAATACTTTGTCACACACGGCAGTCGTGGACTGCAAAGAACTGAAAAAATCCTTAATATTAATAATTATGTTAGTTTGTCTGACTACTTTAAGCCTCTAACCTCTGGAATATGAATAAAAATGACTGTAGTGCCAAATAGTGAGTGTAATATTTTTGGTAAACCCCTTAAATTAAAGCTGAAAGTCTGCACCTCTACTACATCTTGATGGCTTCTTTTCAAATCCATCGTGAGAGTTCACAGAGGCAAATCATTAAAACTGTGTAGCTGTTCACATAATTATGTATCTGAGTGTGTACGTTGAAAACAATTTCAAGAATCCACAAGATTAAAGAGCACACTTGTTCTCCGAGGGAGTCCAACCTGTTCACATCTTGTGAAATGAACTTGAAATTAGTCAATGAAGATGAAGCAAAATATATACTTAAAAATATATATTTCACATATATAAAGCAGGTGTTGGTCATTAGATTCAGACAAGGGTCAGTTTTTGTGTGTTCATATGTGTTCATATGTGTTCATATGTGTTCAATTGTTCATATCTTTGCTTTGATATTTTCTTGTATTGCCTATTTAACATGAAGGTCATTTTAACGGCTTAAGAAGTAATGGTGTGAATTTTAGGTTTGTTTAAATAGGTGCAGCTTATACAACAGAAGTCTTCATTTAGCTGTTGTTTGAGTTCTAGTTTTGAGAAATAACTCTCTCCAATTATAATCTTGTGTAAACAAACAAATAAAACAAAAAGAAAGACAGAAACCTTGAAGACCAGCTCATCAGTCACAGCAAAGGTCCTGTCCAGTTTTCCTGTCAGGTTGTTGATTTCTTTCTGGAGCTCCTTAGTATCTGACAATATCTGTCAAGGAAAGTCAAATCAGTATTAATGATGTTACAGCTGATACACAGAGCCTACTTTAAGTGCTATCCCAGTGACTGCACTGACAGAGCATAGTTATCCACTACGTTCATTTTGTGAAAGAGAACTGAGTTTTCCTTGAAATGATAACTATATGTAAAAACACCCTAACTGATTTCCATCCAACATTTTGCTGTGTTCATTGTTGATGCGACTCTGGTCCATTAGAGTGCTGTTCAGAGAACTTGATTTTCTCTGTAGTCTTGTTATGAACTGAAGGTCCTATGGACAGTTTTTTCATAAATTACCCCGACTGTAGTAACCTGAAACCATTTTCATAGTGAACTCCCTTTTTCCAGTTCTCATAATAACATTGAAGCTTTCTTACTTCATGTTTGGCACTGTTGCTTAATTGTAGAGCTGTTTGCACTATTTCTTGCCCCCCTGTCACATGGACCCATCCGCATAGTCGGTATGGCCAACAGCGGCATCATTGGTCTGGAGGACCATCAGAAACCAATAAAGTTTGTACCTTCCTTGGCAGTCTGACAAACACACTAGTAACACTTCACCTCCCTCTGTATTTTTTGAGGAGGTGCTTTTTGCTTAGACACCAAATGGTCTTGTTGGTCAACTCTACTCTCATCATGAATCAACCCTCTTCTGATGTTACCTTTGTAATTTCCTCCTTCTGTTTCTTGATGTTGCTGACAATCTCTAGAATCCTCTGAGTGTATGCTGACCGAGACACATCCTGAGGAAGATTTTCTAACTCTGTTACCTACATTGGAAGAGAAAAAGCATAGTGCAGTTGAACACACATTAAGAAGATTCAACACTAATTGTGCAGACAAGTTAACCACTAACTCAGTTGTAAATTTCAAACTAACCTACAGTATGTTGACATAACATTTAACCTATGAGAATAGGTTAAACACTTTGTTCATTTTCAAAAGACATGTCATTTAGTGGGTTACCAGTTGTTTGTACATTTCTTCTTTTTTCCTGGCCTCCTCTGTAGAGATACGGATCTTGTCATGCAGGGACCTGATTTCAGACAGCATTCTGGATGACTCCAGCTGAGGAAAATGGAGAAATATCAACAGAATCTAAATCTCTTTAAATCAAAATGTAGTTAAATATTTGTGGTAAGGCACCACTTACATCATGGTTGCTGCAGATTTCTTTGAGTCTACGGTACTCATCCATATGTGGAGCTCTGTGTTTCTCCCATTGAGAAGCCAGATTCACCAAGCGCTTAGTGCTGGCCTCCACGAGAACCTGGACAAGAACACACAGGTTTCCAAATGTCAACTGTTCCTGAGTTAGGCATGCCTCCAATCAGCAATTATAATCTCTCTCAGCCCTCCTACCTGAAGCTTCAGCAGGTTGTCATCTGCATCTGGCAAAAGGCCAATTGTTTTCTTCTTCACCTGCATCTTGTTCTCTTTTTCAGAAATTCCCAGCTCGCTCTGCTTTAACTCATTCAACATCTACAGCAAAACACATCACACACGAAACATCAGTCATAACCCTTTTTGGACATTGTGACTGCTGTATTCCATATTACTCTTAATACATCACTCCTTTCCCTTTAAGGTTAAATCTACCTTCAGGTTTGACACTTGGGACCCATTAAACAGCTTGCAAAAGTGTGACACAAGTGTCTTCGATAGTTTTAGACCAGCACATTAATTTTTTCCTTGTCCAGCAAGAAAACGACTTGACTGAAGTCAATGGTCCAGTATCTAAGTGTTATTTAAAGGGTGTTTTATTAAGAGAGTAATATTTACATACATAGGCATGTGCAATATGTGCATACACTCATGGTCTGTTCAAGCAGTTTCACACACTCACACACCAACATATCTATTGCCTCTGCAAATTTGCTCTTATAATAGCAGTCCACCAAAGTGCAAGTGCACCTGGCATTTAAAGGGAATGGTAGATGGCATGATTGGTTTATCACGTTACATCCAAAACATGAAGATTAATTAAGGCTAAGTACAGCCTTTTTTAACCACACAGCGTTTTCTGCCAATTAATTGTACATACTGCCCTAATTGCACTTTCACCATGTGATTTAGACCATGAACTTAGATATTAAAATAAATATTAGATATTTGTACTTTTTTGCAAATAGACACCATTAAACTAATGTAGATAGTGGAAACATTGATTGTGAACTTACATCTCTCCACATTTGAGAAGGCAAAAAAACTCATACATTTTAGTTCAGCAGCCCAGACAAATGATCAAGACATCTTGACAAACAAGTGTATGTTTGAGTCCAAGCACAGATTCAAAATTGGAAACAAGAATCTAATTCAAGATATATTTCTGACCACAATGTATTACTTTTTAAAAAGGGCAACTGTATAAAGGAACAGCCACATCACTGGCTTACAGTCAGGAAAACGTGAGTAGTGTACATCTGTGCATTTGGTTCAGTGTTTCACCTGTGTATTAGTGACACTAATGTGCTTCCTGTCCGCTGTTAGCTGGTCAGTATCACTGCAAAGCTGCTGGAATTGGTGCTGGAGTGCAGCCAGCTCCACCTGCTGACGGTCCTGGATATCACTCTCTGACTGATGCCCAGATGGGATGGGGTTGGTTACAGATGCTGTCTCCTGGAGGACAAATGCACAGCCGCATGGATACACAGGAGATAAAGAATGCACACAGTATTTTATGGCATTGTGCTGGTGGAGATTTTCACCTGTTCAAATGTGAACTTCTTAGTGTGGGTGAAGTGGGTCCCTTTGGTCAGGATGAGGTCAGAGGGGGCAGAGCCCTTGAAGGTCTGCAGTAGCTCAAATAGGTCAGAGTTTGAGCGAGTACCGCCAAAGGCACTTTCAGAAGAGGGTACTTCAGCAGAACGCAGCTGCTCCTTGACACGTTTCCGCAGTCGAGTCAGTTTCCTTGATCGATACTCCTGTTTAAGAAACATACTAATTTACCAGGGAATGTTATAATAAACATGTTTACATGCGTGTGAATACATTATATATAATAGACCTATATATAGACCTATATATAGACCTATATATATATATATATCTACATATACACAAGTATGTGTGTGTACATTTAGTGAGATAGATATAGGTGTCTGAGATGTATATCTAACTGTAGCAAGTGTGATGATTTGCCTGTGGAGTGAGGCGAGATAGGAGTCCCTGACTGTTCCACTCATTGTCCCACTCCTGAGCAGCACTCAACTCATCGGTGTGCTGCTCAAGTAAGGATGCCATCAAAGAGGTATGATGGGAAAGCTGGGCGGTTACAGGAGGAAGAATGTCTCGCTGGTAGTTCCTCTTAACTGAAATCACAGCACAAACATGCACACTTATTCTAATTCTGCAGCATATTTTCTACAACGTGTTAACACAGTGATGATGCAATATTTGCAAGAGCTTTTCGATTACAACATTTCCACAAAAAAGTTGATTTCTTCATAAACAGAAATACTTAAAAACAAATTGCAATCGGGTGATTGTATTTAATCAACATATATCAATGATAATTTTACAATCCATAGGAAGTACCAAAAGCAAGTGATATAATAAAAAAAATTTGGACCACTCTTTGAGTTGGCTTAATGCAACCTGATTGATAGAGCAGATTGACAGTGCATTGACATACATGCGATCAACGAAAATCATACAGCATGTACAGTACTGTATGTATCATAGATGCCTACCTTTTAGCTGCTTCTTTTCTGGGCCTTTAGTGAAGTGTGATAAACTTAGGGGCAGCGCATGGAAGCTATGCAATGCTTCTGGACTCTAGACAGGAAAAATGTAACTTGTCAGAATCTATCTAACTTTCTCTATGGGCAGGTTACAGTTAATGATAAGCAAATTAGCATCATGCATCCAGACACTGAAACAAAAGTCACAACAAAGACATTTAATTGTCACTTGCAATATTTCAACCCCAAATTAAGTCCTTTCCTTCTGATCATCTTCTGACAGTATTACATTAAGATAAGCAGCACCACAACTTTCCTTTGATTAGTTACACATTTGTCCTATAGAGTTTCAAAGTAGTAGGATAAAAAGGTTTTGGAAGAAGTATTCAGATTCAGTTTTCAGTTCCATTAAAGTACCAATGCCACAGTGTAAAAATGAAACAAGAATTATAGCTGCTATAAGCAGTGATGGGTCGGGGCTGGGCATTTTTCTTCAAAAGACATGAGTAGAGTTACTGTACATCACCTGGGGTTTGAACTAACATCCTCAGACACTGAGGACAAATTAGGACTTTGAGGAGCTACCTGCCAGGTGAGATTGCCTCACTCTTGAAGTAGCTTCACACTCTGACTTAAGGGCTGCTGGCTACTACTACTGTAAGAAAATGAATTATAAAGATACAATTTTGATAATATCTGTACTTCATCTAGACAGTATAGAGATGTCTGTAATATATTTTCACAACGTTTGATTGCTAGTTTCAAAGTTTTTGGGGAAAAAACAAGTATTGGACTTCATAATTGCTGCCACCTCAAAAGTGTGTGCAAGATTTTGCTTAATTGGGCCCACAATTCGGTGAAAGTTGTAAAGGTCTGGCACTTACTGTTGATTTGCTATGAATTTTCATTTTTTTCTGGTTGCTGTAGCACCACCATCAGGACTATTGGCATAGGACTGGGCGCATGTGCAAAGTTTGGTTTAATATCATACATGGGATGGTGGATTTTCTTGGAAGATAAATAATAAACATAACACTGACAAAAACAAGAGGGACAGGCTGAACAGCAGCCCGGCCCCTAACTAATCCCCTAAATGTTAAAACTAGAAGTCCTCATTTATAAGAGTACTTAAAGGTGCTACGTGTAACTTCTCTGCTACTGAACATCGTTTCTTGCTGGGAGCAGTTGGAAGTGTTGGTCGCTTGCAAAGAGTTTCATCAAGAGGTTCTAATACATGCTGTGTGCAGCACTTCTTTAGGGAATACTGCACTATACAGTAACTCACGATGTTTACAAGAAGTTAAAGCTCAGAGCCTACCAAATTTCACACCACACGATTTATATCATTACGTGGTAAATAGAATTTCTCCGTACACAGGCAGTGAACTTAAAGCATACAAAATCCTTGATGCATACCAGTATTTTGTTGAAGGCTGGGTGACATGTCTGTGCATAGACGACAACAACTGCCTCGTCGTGGCAAAGGTAGAACAGGCTACCACTTCTTGCCTAATGTTACGTATCCCTCCAAATTATGTTTTAATGCCCTCACATTCCGGTCACTTTTAATGGTAATTAATTTTGTAGCTTGGATTTTGACATGATGTTTTTAAGTGTTTAATGAAGCCTGCTGTCATTAGTCAGCTGTTACCTAGGCTATGTGAAAATTCCAGGTCAGATTGCAGTGTGCTATCCATTATCATATTGTAGCAATCACACTTTTAAGGAATATGTTGCTGTTTACTGACAAACAGGACAAGCTTAAAACAGGCCTACTCAATGACTAAGGCTCACAGAGACATGTCAGAATGACCCTAAAGCACAGGGGAAACTATGCTACGGTATACCAGCACCCTGACTCATAATAACTAACTAAGAATATACATAGACATTAATAAGAAGGGAAACTTCTATGATAAGTGATAATAAACAAAACTAAATAATCTAAGTATGCCATTTCTGTTGTTTTAGGTTCACCATAGTCAGGCATTGTCTGAAACACCACTAAAGCCATGGGTATCTGTGAAACAGGATGGGACAGTGATGTCTGGCCACTGCACATGTAAAGCAGGACTTGCTGTATGCACTAGAATCGTCCTACCATGACGTCATGACAAAATGTAATGCAGTATTCAATGATATTAAAGTCACATCAGAACAGGTACATTATTTCCTTTCCATCTCTTCTGACTGTTATTTCATCAATGTATTAGTATTCACTCCATGCTTAATATTTCTGCATATTAAAGGCTGTGAAAATTGAGGAACAGACTTGACAGCAGGGAGTCAGGAAGTCAAGAGTGTGGATTACCATGAGGGCTAGTAGGGTAACAGCATCAAAATTCAAGGCAGCAGCCAGGACAGATCCTAAGAACCCATCCAAGTCACTTATCAGACAGATCTGCTATCCTGAGTGCAGCAGGTCATCTACGATATCAACAAGGCATGTGTGTAACTGAATGATGCAAATACAATGACTCTGGACTGTATATTGATCCTTTCCGTCCATACCTCGGGGCTTCTCCAGACGGCCTGGTTACCTGCACCTGCTGTGGCAGTGGTGTCTTGGAGATCAAGTGTCCACACAGTGCCAAAGACACTGCAGTCCTCAGTGCCACAGAGAACAAGCATTTCTGCATTCAGAAGACTGATGGCAGATATGAACTTGATAGAAAAAATCTGTTCTACTACCAAATGCAAGCCCAGTTGTTTTTGACTGGACGAAAATACTGTGACTTTATGGTATGGACCAGGGTTTTTTTTGCCTGATGCTGACCATTTCACAGCAGAAATCAATTATGTTGAGGCCTTCTGCATGTCTGGAATTTTACCAGAAATGTTGGCTAAGAAGTATACATGCCCAGATAGCCAAACTTTATAACTAAAACACAGTTCACAGACACAGAATATGAAGAGTAAAGTGGCTGTTCCTTGAATGTTGAGTAAATGGAATAGCTCATATCTGTATATGTACATATATGTGATCAAAACATAGAGTAATGTTGAACAGTCTGTTGTGTATGTTCATGCAAAAAAGCCCAGATGTAACCGCTTAATGGGATATATTTTAATTTTAGGAATGAAGTTTGTGCTGTGTATATAGAAATAACAATACAAATGTATATTTGAAGTGATTTTAATAAATATGACACACCTTTACAGTCCTGGATCAACTTTAACACCAGCCATCCAACTTACCATAAAACTTACAATGTAAAAAAAAAAGAAATGGAATAAAACAAATCCCTGAGAATAATATGATTGTATTTACACTATACATAAAGATTACATTTTACAAGTTACAGGTTGTACAGGTTTTAATTCATGCTCAGTTAATCAATTGGTACCACTGATGGGCACAATTTAGTCGACAAACATTCCACTTTAACAATTTTATCAGGAGTGGTATAGTTTGTTGACTCATCACTTTGAAGCAATGCGATTGGCACAGGTCCTCGTAACGTTTTGTATTTAATACGAGCCTTTCCAATAACTCTCCATCTGAATGTGCACTGCTGCTAGTTTTCTTGTGTCCTCAAGTTCAATAGCACCCAACTGTTTTTGCCCAGAGTAAAAGTTGGTGTTTCCACTTTTGCACAATAGAGACAGATACTAAATGGTAAAACCTCGGTCTGCCAGGACTCCAAGTCTCCTGGTAGTAGTTTGTCTAAGAAGCCACAGTTTGCCGTTATGTGAGGATTAGTTGTTCGGCCACCCCAGCCCTTAAATATGAAAGATATCACCCCTTGTGGTGTAATTCCTATCAGATATTTCATATTGTTATGCGATTTATACTGTGAGTAGGTTTGTGCTCTTGCTTTTTCTTTTCTGTTTGCTTGCAGCCTCGACTCCCTCTTTTTCAGGGCCACCCTCTTATGGTAATTTTCCATGTTCCCTTCTGCTTTCCTCTTCTGTGGGGATTTGGTGAAGACAAAGATGGTTGGTGTGACAATGGATCATCACTTTTATGACCTGAAAAAAAAAAAAGACATTAAAATCTGTTTTTTTTCTCTCCTGGAAACCACTGTAAAGCCAATTGAGATACTAACCCTGTGTCATTAGGGTATCATATTATCTGTTTAGAAGAGTCTAGACTATCCACAGCTTTGATCATTAGATATGATCATGCAACAATATTAGGCATCTCACCAGAAAATGCTGACAGTAGAGATATCTGTTTGCATAATTGTGAAACGGAGATTGTCTGGAATCTGGCAATATCAAAACCATAATGGTAGGACAGATCGGTGTAGCAATTTTTTAAAATATGTGCTTAGAGCCTGATGGAAATAAATGTTGGATAATGCCAGCTCTATATTGGAGAAATTCGCTGATTGATTTCAAAACGGTATTAGCTGATGCTTTGTTCTCCTGATTATTTTCATATGTAGTATGTTGTGGTGGACTTCATAAGATTATTCAAAAGAGAAACAAGCATGTGAAAATGGATGAAGAATGTAATAAGGATATTACTTTGCAGAAGTTTGATTTGTCATCATAAAGTGATTACCTCAGACGGTGTACAAATATGCGATTCCTCCTGGATTTGGTGGCATTTGCTAGCGTTAGCTCATTCAGTGCGTCTGTTGCAAATGAGACGATGCTATGGAATATGCTGTGCTTTCCGCTTCATAAAATTATTTGCAAATAACTAATACTGACATTTCAATCTTTTTAATTAAGAACACTAATAACAGAAACTTACCTCGTACAAAATGTGCACTACACAGTCTTGTGTATTTTGATGGTTGCCAATTCTTCCAATGTATGGCTGTGATCCACTTCTGCCTTCTTTTCATGACTTTTGGCATATGATAGAGGGCTATATTATCCATGCCTTGCCTGTTAGTACACCCCACTGCACAACAACAAATTTGATTGATTGATTCATTGAAGAGGAGATAACCATGGTTGAATATAGGCCTAGATTACAGAAATGGCTGGGGGGAATTTGTGAATGAGAGTATTAGTTTTGCACTGGCATCCATTAAGTAACATGTCCCTTTTGCAGTCTGGAAGAGGGTGGGACCATGGCTGGACAGACATTGTGACGTCAGATGCAAAACGTCAATAGGTCAAATAAACCGGGGTCTGGAAGTAGTTCTGTATTCATTAGGATTGGGCAATATGCAAACATTTTCGAATCGGCAACCGACTGCCCCGCAACCACTGATTGAGAATATATTTGTGTGCGGCGCACGTCAGCATCAGCGAGTGCAATTATGGAAGAGCTGTGAACACTTGAGATCAGATCTCACTTCACGTCTCTGTGTGCGAATAAACACAAACATCATTTGTGTTGGTGAAGACCAAATTATGTTGTTTTTACTTTGTCTGAGTTTACACATGTTTCCGATTTGAGTGTGTCTGAGTGTGTGTGTAAGTGAGTGAGTGAGTGAGAGAGGAAGAAAGCGAGCAGAGTCAGGAGAGGGTGAATAAAAGAATGAATGCACGAAAGATTTGACTATTTTAGGAAAAGTATTGATCATTATGTGGTGATCAGTGTTGATATTGTGACGGTGGTTACAAACAAGTCAACATTTAAACTGTAGTGGGTCAGAGACGACAGCTGAGTCAGTGTCGGTGTGTCTCGACGCATCAGCGCAAGAGAGAGGGAGAGAGAGAAAGTTGAGCGAGCAGACTGAATGAATGAATTAATATATAAGTGAGTGCGCGCCAAACAATCGGCAAAAGAAAAACAACCAATGATGGACTCAATGGCCCATAAACAATATGTAAGCAGTCTGATTCATTTAAATATGCTTGATTTGGCTATTCTCCCAATCCTGCTGATCAACTGGAGATATCCTCATATATTAAAGCTTTTTTTTAAAAAACTAAATACATCTTTGAAGAGTTTACTTGTGTTTCGATGTGCAGTGGTAGTCGGCAGTTCGTAGGCAGCCAGGGAACGGCCAGCTGGGCTTTGATTGCAGCAGCAATGCCTCTCTGGAGAACCACTGATTTACCTGCAAAAAGAGAACACAGCTTGGGATGAATCATCAAATAATAAATACATGATGACAAAATGCCATACCACAAAATCATCCTAAAAACTAGAGCCTGAAATTTTATATCCCAAAAATTCAAAAGTCAACTTCACTCTCAGGGCGGATGTGGCTCAGGAGTTAGAGCAGTTGCCCTGGCGGTTCGATCCCAGTGTTCCCCATTCCGAATGCCAGAGTGTCCTTGGGCAAGATACTGAACCCCAAATGTCCCCTTCTCATAGAGAAAGTGCTGCACATAGATGCACTGTATGAATGTGTGTGTGAATGGGTGAATGTAAAACTATTGTAAAGCGCTTTGAGTGGTCATCAAGACTAGAAAATCACTATATAAAATACAGACCATCTACCATTTAATTTGACATCACAATCTGCTTCCTTTTTACACCAGCAAACACATGCCCAATATACATGTAAGGTCATTTGATATATGTTTGCAGGTGTGTTATTAACAGTATAGACTGTAGACTATAGAGCTGAAGAGCTAAAGCACTTATCTGGACAGAGATAATTTTTAAATCATTTCTGTAGTAGTGTATTAGTGTTTCTTAATCTGTTCCTGTCACAAGACTAGGGCTGCACGATATTATTAAAACAAGCGATAGGCGATAACGTTGTTGAATATCGCGATGACGATATGACTTGTGATAAATAAACATAAACTGTCCCTGGTTAGGACGCAGGAAGAGAGAGAGAGGGGAAAAGAGTGAGCGAGTGGCTCTTAGAAAGATTTAACTCATTAACAAAATTCTCGATCGTTATGTGATGATCATTGTTGATATTGTGGCGACAAACAAGTTGAGTCAATGTAGTAAGTCGATTTCTCTCACAACTCACACATCATTATTTTCTGACATTAAACATTAAACATTTCAGTCGTTGTGTCTGTGACCGACATAGTGTTTGTCTGTTTGACTCATTTTTTCTCTGGTTGATTTCTGGAGTTAATAAACCTTAAATTTCGTCTGTGACAGCAAAAACTCCAGCAGGATCAATCAAACACTTTAAAGGTTGATAAAAACTGACACACTCGCTATAAATAGACTTGAAAACATTTGCGAGCCAAGCAACATAATACAGTATCATAACATGGAGTTTTTGGCTTAAAGTAGGGATGGATTGCGACAGCCAGCATGAAACAATCCCTTCGGCTAACTTGTAAAAAAAAATGTTGTGTTATATAACTGTGTGGATGACAGACTGGAGTTCTCTGTACCTGTTGGCTGGTCTGAGGTTTCAGCACCCTCTCTGGGCAACTTCTCCACCAGGCACATGAGCAGGGAGCGGATCTCTGGCTCGTTACTGTACAGAAAAGTCTGATAGCCTATCTCTCCTTTATAACCAATGTCCTGGGAACCAAAATGACAAATGGAACATTTGCTCTTTAGTATGGCAGGTCCATGAATGAATAAATGAATGAATGAGTTAATTAATTAATGAAGGAATTAAATGATGGACGGATGGATATAGATTATCTTATTCTATAACATTCAGAACTGTACTATAAATAATGATATTCAATTATTAACTGCTAACAGCTACTTCCTGGTGAGCATTGGAATGACACCATAGGACAGGATAGGGATGGGTGATATGGCCAAAAACAAATATCACTATATTTTAGTCTATATCGCGATACACAATATATATCTCGATATTTTGAAATCTCCTCTAAATCACTGTACAAATGTT
Source organism: Hippoglossus hippoglossus (assembly GCF_009819705.1). Lineage (NCBI taxonomy): Eukaryota > Metazoa > Chordata > Actinopteri > Pleuronectiformes > Pleuronectidae > Hippoglossus > Hippoglossus hippoglossus. The sequence continues at coordinate 1,102,123 of NC_047157.1, read as the reverse complement.
AAATTCATAAAAGTCCACAGGAAGTGGCTAAGTTAATGGACGTTAGCATTCCGACGGTTCCTGAATGTACCTCGTTGGAAGATATCAGTGGAAATCGAGGCTTAAAACAAGGTGTAAATGACCTTGTTTTGAGTCGAATATAAATGTTGGGGCTTGCCTTCTGATCATTGAGCAGCTGTGGATCATAGAGGAAACTTTGTGTTTTCACTGTTCTTCAACAAAGTCAGAGACCACATGCTTCACGTGAATGCGCCTCTCAGCTTATACAGTGAGTGAGTGAGTGGGGGCGGAGCCCCGGGGCCTGTGTTTTGTAAACTCCAACTGGCTCTGAACACACGAACACACACACGAACGAACGAACGCAGGGGGAAACTGGGGATCAATAATACATAATAATATAATCAAAAATAATACACACACAATGCATCAACAGAAGAAAAGAGACCGATACATTAGCATGCACAAGTCTTCCTCAGGTAGTTTTGTTCAAATTATAGGTTTTTAAAAAGGAGCACCTTATTACAACTTACAGTTTCCGAAAGAGGGTGTATAACTATCTATACAGAGCCCAATACATTTACCTTTAATCACTATCAAGCGTTACTGTTGAAGGAATCCATTCTTCAAAAAGGGGTTTTTAAATTGTGAAATATTTGCAGGAGCGTAAGATGCACGACTTTATACTGTATAGTACTTGTATTTATTTGAGTACACAGGACTACTTTTATATATGGAAATAGTCATTTTTCTGGCCATATTCAAGGCAAAGTCAATGTAAAAACAATGTGTGCTGCAGTAGCAGCTCCTCTGCAGAACACATTGTTTAACTGAAAAGCTAAATATTGTGCATTGAACTAGGGCTGCACCTATCGATTATTGTTTCGATTAATATAACGATTATATTTTATTACTCGATTTATATAATAATTCATTCATCAAAAGTAAAAAAAATAATTTATACATTTATATTTATTTAATAATCTTCTCTTAAATACAAACAAATCTGACAACAAACAAAGTATGCACTCCAAGGCATTATTCCTTTTACACTCCCATATCTCTCCAAAATAAAATGTGTGCAAGAGCTTGTTCCATTCAAGTAAAAGGAATATATCAATCTACATTAAGCTGTCCAACAACAAAATCATTGAAAACCTAAGTAAAATCAAAGTAACTTTCTGGAGGAATATCAAAACACTGTAAATACAAGTTTAGCAGTCTATCAAAAAAATTATCTGGAAGTAGCCTTGTAGTTATAGTATTTCAGTAATGTTTATTATAAATTTTCACACTGAACTGAAGTGTACTCTAATAATACAATTTATATTATTTTCTTGTTTCAAGTAAATAATGTTTGTATACAAAATAAAGAGCTTTTGAAAAAGTCATCTTAAAATAAAATGCTTAATTTTAAAAAGAAATTATAAAAAGAGGTTTGAGTTTCCCCTTTTTTCTTAATATATAACTACATTTCACATATAAACTATCTCAACAAACATTAACAACTGAACAGCTTTAACTTTCCTCTTTGTTCTCACTTTCTCTGGTTCAGTAAAGTCTTTTTCAGGGTATACATTTGAGTTCAAATTCACTTCATTCAAAATAAATAAATAAGCATGTTACCTGACAGGCTTGTGCCAGGCTCATTCCTACTCTGAAACGAGCAGACATGCCTGGAGGAAGGGAGGTGGGCAGCGAACTGCCAAGGCCTGGATCAATCACCTGGATACATCGGACCACCGCCTGCACGATCAGCTCACTGCTGAACTGTCTGACACTGTCAATCTCCTCACTCACCTCCCTGTAGATAACAAATCAAATTTTAAGGTAGATACAGTCCCCTCGAAAAGGAAGGAATTGAAGATTATAAAGTGTTCACAATTTTTCACATTTTATTTCCTGGTATCAACATCAGTCAGTGACATCACCAACAACCCCCTCAACAACCAAAATATAAGAATAATACTACAACTATTTTATTGAGTTATAATCAATTAAGTTGTGCAGGTTATCCACTAACCAGAAGCTTGCTGGTTCGCTCCCCAACTCCTCCAGTCTACATGCAAAAGTGTCCTTCAGCAAGACACTGAACTATACACTCACTGGCCACTTTATTAGGCACACCTGTTCAATTGCTTGTTAACACAAATAGCTAATCAGCCAATCACATGGCAGCAACTCAATGCATTAAGGCATCTAGACATGGTGAAGACAACTTGCTGAAGTTCAAACCGAGCATCAGAATGGGGAAGAAAGGGGATTTAGGTGACTTTGAACGTGGCATGGTTGTTGGTGCCAGACGGGCTGGTCTGAGTATTTCAACAACTGCTGATCTACTGGGATTTTCACGCACAACCATCTCTAGGGTTTACAGAGAATGGTCCCAAAAAGAGAAAATATCCAGTGAGTGGCAGTTGTGTGGACGAAAATGCCTTGTTGATGTCAGAGGTCAGAGGAGAATGGGCAGAGTGGTTCGAGATGATAGAAAGGCAACAGTAACTATAATAACCACTCGTTACAACAAAGGTTTGCAGAATACCATCTCTGAACGCACAACGCGTCGAACCCTGAAGCAGATGGGCTACAGCAGCAGAAGACCACACCGGGTGCCACTCCTGTCAGCTGAGAACAGGAAACTGAGGCTACAATTCACACAGGCTCACAAATTGGACAATAGAAGATTGGAAAAACGTTGGTCTGATGAGTCTTGATTTCAGCTGCGACATTCAGATGGTAGGGTCAGAATTTGGCGTAAACAACATGAAAGCATGGATCCATCCTGCCTTGTATCAACGGTTCAGGCTGGTGGTGGTGGTGTAATGGTGTGGGGGATATTTTCTTTGCACACTTTGGGCCCCTTAGTACCAATTGAGCATTGTTTAAACGCCACGCCTTGTTGAATCTATGCTACGAAGAATTAAGGCAGTTCTGAAGGAAAAAGGGGGTCCAACCTGGTACTAGCAAGGTGTACCTAATAAAGTGGCCGGTGAATTGGTTAGGGATGCATATCATGCATCCCTGACCAATTCAGCTCATTTATAATAGAAATGTGTATCTCAGTCTCACAATGCTGTGAACCAAATTTAGTGTTGATTGATTGAAAAACCAAAAAGTACACCTGACATTACTGTTTTTCAATTAATGCGAATCTGCAAAAAATCCATCATGGCGGATTTTTATGGTGTAATTGGCTTGTTGTAGAGCACTATTGGCTGGACTTGCGTGTCAAATGTTTTCAAAGCTTGATTACAATGCCACCATGTGGTTGAATGAGATCATGTTTCAGGGAAAGTTCAATTCCAGTTATTGTGCCAAGTTTCATGTTTCTAGCTCATTCCAGCTCATGAGAATTTGAGCTGAGGAGGCAGACTACAAATAATAATAACAAACCAAAGTAAAAACAATAGGCCCTTCGGGGTCAAATCGGTGTGAACCAACCTGTCTCAAAAATCGAGGTCTGAACTAGGGATGGGCATAATTAATCGACGATCGATTAATTGATCATTAAGAATTTCGTCGATGACGTTATTTTTTCATCGATAAAACTAATGCATGTTCTGTTGCGTAGTGTGAGTCTTGAAGGAATGCAATGGATTTCGCTATGTGGCAGCAATTAAACATTTTACCACACGGGGCAATGTTTGAAAAAAAACGCCACAGGCCTACTCAGTTACCTGCGAGTTTCCGTGTATTTCAAAAGTAAACATGAAGAGGTCACGGCGAAGTGTAGCGTGGGACCATTTTGATTTAAAAAATGACTTAATTCACTGCCAACACTGCGAAGCTGTGTATAAGTACAACTCGGCCACGACTCAAATGATGTACCACTTGAACAACGCACATCCGACCCTGGTTCGTGGCGGTGCATCCTGCTCTCGGTCTCAACCTAGCATCAACTCGGTGTTAGCACGGAGGAGCTGCGATGCACAACAAGCAGAGAAAATTACCTAACGGATCTGCAAGTTCATCGAGATGGATATGCTACCCTTAAGTATTGTTGAGGGCGAAGGTTTTCGACAACTTATTGGAACCGGCATATCACATTCCGTCACGACGTACCATCACCAGACTGGTAGAAACGCACTACGAAGAACGGAAGCAGGAGCTGTTAAAAGCTTAGGTCTGAAACCTGTCAGACCTAAGTATTATATTATTTTGGTTAAGTTATTGTTTAACATGATTGTTTTTTATATTATTATTATTTTGGGTCAGTTGTGTTTATGAGCACCGGCTTCTAGCTGTCGGCTCCGCTGCTTAAGAGTACAGCAGCGCATATTTTCAAGTGTAACCATTGAACGGATCCCGTTTAACTGCCACAAGAGTTGTTCATCTTGTAATAAAGATCTCAATGAGGAAACACGCTGTGTTTTTTCCATTTTCACTGCATTTTAATATAGCCTATAAATAGTTAATTTTAATATAAAAATATTAATGATTAATCGAAAATCGGTCGTTAATTCTCCCGACGATCGATTAAGACATTTTAATCGAATGCCCATCCCTAGTCTGAACTGAACCATGAATTTCAGAGGCCTTTGCAGAGTAGCAGGGTTGCATCTATAGTAAAAAAACATCTTAAGAACTATAATGACGTTCATTTTGCAATTGTTGATAAAACAAAAAATATTATTTTAACCACTAGTTTTGTTTTGGGTGTTTGGCTTTAATTTCAAAAAAGGGTTTGAGCATTTCGTGAAGAAAATGTGTTTTTAGACAGTGTGCTTCTGATATATTGGGTCATAAGGGACATTATTCAGAATGACCTCTCACATACACATGAAACTAAAATCCTTCACATATTTTACTGAAAACACACATATGAATAAATTGCTCTCACATGGCCAACATTTTACACAAGAGGCTCAGCTTGAATAACCAATTAGTCGGTTTGATAACCAAGTCAGTTTATTTATTTCAAACAACATAATTTCTTAAAAATGTTGGGCAGGTTTCAAAGGCTATTTAAATTACTGGTTTATTTTCCAAAGCATCTGGATTACACCGTCGTCATGTACACTACACTTAGTTTTACTGCCCTCAACTAAAGTGACGCTGCCAGTCTGTGCCGTGTATTATAACGAACCCGACTAATCAATTAATAAGGTAGTTGTCAACTATTTTCATGTAGAACAGTGAGTTTAGTGGGTAGGACCCTTCTACACAGTGCAATGCCAAGGATGCGGTCTACCCAGCCAACAAAGGAGGTGGTCTTCATGGGCAGGGGCAAAGCTTGGGTTAAATCTAATCACCTTTTTGTAGTAAGGATTAACAGCGAAGTTACTCTCGATGTCACAAGTTAGCACTGAAGTTACATTACCAGTAACTCTGCTTTGTAGCACAGGCTGAAGGAATTGTTACACACCAACTACCCACACAGCAAAGAACTTGAATGGGAGTGGAGGGTTTAATACTGGCCAAGTCAATCACTGGACCTTAAACCAAGAGAAGAATATTACATCTAAAGACGTTACTGAAGGGAGAAAGACAAGAACCAGAGAGGCGTTGGTTGAAAAGCTTCACAAATGAAGAATGCAACAGTTATGTGATGTCAGTGTGTCAAAGGCTTGATACAGTTACTCTAAACAAGGTTATGCAACCAAATATTGTCTTTACTTTGCTCACCTAAAATACAAATTGTACTTTGTGCAAGCACGTTACAAATCTAGATGTAAACAGCAGAAAAGGAATGTGGAAATTCTGAGCACTTGTCTTATCCTCACCTTTTGATCTTAAACCCAAATGTGAACAACAGAAAAACAGCATGATGGTCATTCCATGTTAATGGGTTCAAAGCAGCCATCTCGCTAATTATCAGACTTGACATTAGTCAGCTAGCGTCATTCCAATAACTGGAGGTTGGGTTAGCACTGTACACAACAACAACAAAACACTTACGTGCCGACTTGTTTGAGGGCGTGAATCAAAATTTTGTCAACCTCCTCCATGGATGTATTTTCTCCGAAGACAACTAGCTAACAGACTGGATTCTATGATAACATCTGATGCTGCTGGGCTTGTTTAAAAACACTATGTTAGCTCATATACGCTTCCCCTGAGACGAAGATAGAGAACCGGCTCCCATCCTCTGTTAGCTACCAGCTAGTTAGCGAGGCTGCCACTCCGGACTTCGCCGACACTTCGCCACTGTTACAGTTGAAGTGTCCTGCCACAGACAAACTTGTGATAGAGTCTTGGAACTGAAGCTGAGTAGTGCTGCCAACATGAAACAAGTGGTACCGCGGATCCTGTTCCGTGTGGGAGGAAGTAAAAAGGGAAAACCACGGCGGTGTTTCTGGGAGGTGAAGTTTCCTCTCGACCTAATGTTCATGCGAACAGCTGAAGAATTACGACCCAAGAAATACATTTCCCAGCATGCACCAAAATAAACTTTCTCGTGACCGGAAAGATGCTGGAATTTGTTTTCACGTTGACAAATGCAAATGGTCAAGGCAACATTCTTATCTTCAGCCCCAGGTGAAGAGCCGAAATAATAAAGAACAAAAAACAGTTAAAAAATGAAATAAATTTAGATATAATTAAAAGGCTCCTATCTATATCTATCAATTTGAACCTATCTAGTAAAAAGTTTATTTAAAAAGTAAAAACACAATTCTTCCAATCTATCAAACATCGTTTCTGTTGACCCAAAGTATCTCCTAAAGTATAAATGAATAATTTCCCAATACAATAGAATATTAAGAAACACTGTATGTAACTTCCTTCACTGTTAGGTTGACAGCTCTGCATACTATCCCAGAGGGACTGCACTGTTTCCCAATAAATTAATATAAGAATATTTCATTTTCTTTTCAACTTTCAGGGTGGAAGAGGGAATAAACTACAAAAATAGTCCTCATTTTCTTGAACTATTAAAAAAAAAGAACATATTTCAGTACCTCTGCTAAGGAGGTCATGTTTTCATCTGTCTGTCTGCTTTCTGTCCCAATTAGTTAGTTAACAGGATTATGTAAAAATTATTGGACAGATTATCATGAAACCTGGAAGAATGTGGTATGGGTCTGGAAATAAGCAATTAAATGTTGGTGTGGATTCCAATCAGGGGGCGGATCTAGGACACATTTTTTCACTTTCTTAACCATTGTGAGAAATGGCATTTTTTAGACATTTTGGTTGATTTTTCAAAGGATCTATAGTGAATTTAAATGTGGTTTTATAAAGGGACTGTTTGGTAGAGGTATCTCTGATTGCCTTTATAGTTCAAACAGGATCAGAGTACCGTTCATTTCAAAATATTATTAATATAATTAATAGCAATTTGTTGTTTGATGAGAATGACTGATCTTGTTTGTGGCAGTCACAGTGGTGAATACACAGGTCAAATTAAACACATTCAGTTGTTCTTACTTGAATATATGAGTTCAATATAACACAGATGTGTTAAAAGAGGCATCCACACCAAACAGCTTGAAGTAAAGTAGGGATATCTCAGTAATATATATGGGAGGCAGTAGATAAAGCTAGGTCACTACAAGTCATGTTGAGAATGGAGACTGCCTCATGATACGTCTTATCCCGATACCAAGGACAGGTTGGCATCAAAAAAGGAAAATTATCAAGGGCTGATCACTAGTAGCAAATTTTACAAATAATAATCGTGGCCACTTGACTACAACATAGAAGTCAAGGTGTGATCACTGTTAAAAAGGGTAGATGCTAGACAACAAGAACGTATTCAAGGGCTGATCACCACTAGGAGTAAAGGTAACTTTTGTGTTGAATAATAATATTATTATTTGCAACTGAGAAGTGAGGAGCAACTTTTTTGTTTTGGAGAATAATACCATTAAAAAAATTAAAAAATAAGAATTCTGCAGTATTCAGTCTCAGTCAACTGAGACCCAAACTAGAGATAGAGTTTATGAGTTAAGAGTGTAAGACAAAGTCTTATATTTTGTGTGTTTAACAATGCACCTAAAAAAAAATCTTTAAAACTTTATACGGAAAAAATAATAAATGACTTATCCTTCAACCCCCTAGTCACAATAGAAAATGCTCCAACATCGTCATTATCCATGTATTCTGACACATTGAAAAACCCATAACCTATTTGTGAGGAATCCTATAAGAATCTGGGGCAAGTTATAAAAACACATTTAGATACAGCATTAGATACGCAGAGTGGAACCTGGCTTTAGAATCTAGGCAGAAGGGGGAGATTAGCAAAGTTATGGATATGTATAAGATCTATATAATTTCTATTAGGTACAATATGTGTAAGACAATTGAATCAGGACAGATCTACAGGGAAGACAGGAGGGGAACAGGGACAAATTGCAGGAACACATACAGCCATAACAAACCATTTTTTTATTTATGGCACTGTCATCTCTGTCGTTCTTTGCATTGACCACAGCAGCAACAACACGTTACGACCAAGTTTCATTTTCTGTTATTAGTGATACCACTGCTGAGGTCAGTGTTGTGCATGAACACGCTAAAAGAGCTAGTTCATTGAAGGTGCTCATATTTTTGGTGAATGGTGCACTGAATCAGTTTTCAACTGCAACGTTCACCTTTGCAGGACTGAACGACGCCCACCACTACCATCTGAACATTATCTGTGCCACATTTTTTATGATAAAGTAGGGCAGAGCAGAGAACAAGTAGATCTACAGTAGGTCGTAGTATGCATCTTGGAGTTGTTTGAAAGTTACAGAGAGACATTGGTTTAGGGGCTTGACAACAGGTATGGACTAAAACAAAACTTATCTCTGTTGAAGGAGTGGGATCCCCCAGGAGTGTCATTAAGTCCAGGTGCCAGATGAAGTTCGGTTCTTTTGAGAAGTCATACACGTCTGGCTTAATTATCTCCGTGGATCTGCAGCCATGATCAGCATCTCTATTCCCCCTCCTCAGTCCAGTTTGATTAGACTCAACTCAATGCAGCTCTACCAATCAACTCGCCTGGCACTGCTCTGCACAGCCTCTCTCTCTCCCACAGCTGAGTGCCCAAACCAAGCCCACCTCCACATGCTCCATTGTTGTGGTTTCCAAGTTACCGAACTGAACCGGAAACACATTGAAAAACATGGAAGTGCATTGAAGGACTAAATGAAAAACTGCAAGATCTTACAAAAATACTAGTTTTTGGTCTCTATGTCCCTTCCCAGGCTGAGTACCTGCCACCCTTATTTGTTGAAATTTCTATTTTTGTTATCTTAGTTAAATGAAAAAAATATTTTGTCAAATATAATCATTACTAAAATTAAACCATCGCATGTTCCCTTATTTGCTATGGTGACAGAGCCAGGACGTTACAAATTGGGGGCTCATCCGATTCGAGTATTGCGTTGCTAACTTTGTTTGAAGTGTTGAGTTTTCACTGATTGGCGACATTTGTATTGTGATTGTAGAGTTCTTTGTTGTAGAGTTGCATCTTCTGTCGATGCCTTTCAGAAGGTGACATATATGACAGGGTAGCGATGTCTGCACCGGAATTCATTTTGTTTAAGCCAGTGGTGGAAGCTCTTAATGGGAGTTTGATGTGGTGAAATAAGTTCAGGTCACAGGAAAAGGGAAGGTTAGTGTTGCCTTGCAGTGCACTGTGCCGCGTTTGAGCTATATCACATGGTAATAGCGTTTTTCCTTTGGGATCTGCCCGTTCATGAGTGTAGTGTGGGGTGACAGCAGTTAGAGCAATTGACCTTGAAGCATGTCACTTGTTTGACAGAGTTGCCAGTTTCTGGTCATTTTGCCATACCAGTTGGTTTTGGTGCACAAGTACCCACTGTAATAACCCCTGAAGAGAGGGGATGCTCCATGTAAGAGGTTACTCTAATATGAACAGTCAATATTGTACATTCTTTTGTTTTCTGGACACTTATTGGTTGTGCATTGTTAATTTAGTTTCAGTCATGACAGCCGTAGATTATTATTTTTAAGCACTGTCTGAGTTTTCGGATCAGTGCACAAGGGAGCAGTCGATTAAGATGGCTGATTATTATAAAATAATGTGTGATGAAATAAATAAAATATTAGAGCTATTGTTTAAGCGAACTTGCATGAAATGGACATTTTCAAATGCCCCAAATAATCACCTTCCTATACTGAGTGGACTGGGGTACCTTTGTCTCAGGAGTTGCAAATTTTGAGTACCATTATGAATTGTTGCGGTTGCTACTCCAGAAACCCTTATTTCATCACTACATTATCAAACACATCACTTTAACTGCATTATTTTATGTCTATGTCTTTTATGTACATATATCTGTGTTTCTTCACTATCTTGTTTGTCACTTTCTGTTGTCACCATTTCACAAATTAAAACAAAATAAATATTTAAAAAAACAAAAAACAAACAAATAAAAAGTGCCTGTACAATAGTGGGGCTAGGCTAAGGCAATTTACACTGGGAGATAAAGTACTTGTATTGCTCCCCTCTTCTAGCTCTAAATTACTTGCCAAGTGGCAAGGGCCCTTCGTGGTCACAAGTGGGGGATGTCAACTGTGAGGTTGTTCGTTCTGACAGGGGTGGAGCCACACAAATACATGTATATCACTTTAATCTCCTGAAAGCATGGAGAGAGGCAGGGACCATTTTTCTGGTGTTGCTGGTGTTACCACCTGACTCAAAGCTGGCAACAAAAAGGGAGATCACACACAGATCGACCAGTCAAAAGTAGTTTATTCAACTGAACTCAAACATCATATTTCCTAACTTTTGAGGTGTGTAAGTATGAAGGGCATCAGTGGTGTCAGAAGTGTGTGGATGAGTGAGAATATCGTGTGATGCGTGTTTGTTAGTGCAGCAAACCAAACAAAGGATCCAGGTTCAGGCTGGTGCAGCAGGCCCTGCTGAGAGAGAGAGACACTCCCAGAAGAGCAGACTTATATGCATTCTGGGAAGGCCCACCCAGATGGGCAGGTAGGTGGCTGTAGCTCCACCCACCAGCACAGAGCAAGGCACACCGGCAGGCAGAATGAGAGGGTCGTCACACTGGTAAGTGAAATAGATGAGTTGGGGCCTGAGGTGCCAAATTACATCAACCCGGCCTCGCTCCCTTGTGATGACCATCTCTCCCCAGCAGCACTTTGCTGACGTGTTCTCACCCTTGCAAGGATGCACAAAACTCAAACAACATCATGTCTAGGCTTCCCTGGGGATTACGTTCACGACTCTATCGACTTCCTGAACACGAACGAAAAGTTATTCAGAAAGAGTTGGCAGCTATGCTTGAGATGAGGGAAATAGAACAGTGCCTGGTGCAGCCCCATCGTCCTTGTAGCCAAGAAGGATGGATATATACGCTTCTGTGTGGACCACCACAAGGTGAATGATGTTTCACTGTTTAAAGCATATCCAATGCCCTGGGTCAACGAGCTCCTGGATCAGCTAGGACCTCCGTCTGACTTCACCAGACTGGGATGATGCGATTAATGCAGCATACGTCAATGCTCTCAACACACTCCTCAACACCCTGAGGACCGCCTTCCCCAATAAAATTGACATGTCCAAAATAACGGGGTGCAAACAACAACCAGGCGAAACCGTAGGAGATTTCCTAACACGTCTGACCGTCCTGTTTAATCAACACAGAAGCATCCCCATACCTGACAACCTTGGCAACGAGCCAGGGGCTTATGAAACAGATCTGAAACAGGCCTTCCTGAATGGTCTGCTCCCCCCACTACGGGCAGACGCAGGCCACACCTGCATCGGGTTTTGAGGATGCTCACTTGACAGAGGTCAGATGTCATTCTGAACATGCTGAACGTCAACACAAAGAAACAAAAGACAAAACTCACAAAACTCACAGAAAAAGAATCAACAACTCCAGAAAGCAAAGCTAACCATGATGCAGGCTGTGTCTGCCCTGTCAAGGCCACGCAGACAAGATAACGCTGATAGCAGAGCCAACTTCACTGTACCAGGAAGAGAGGGGCGCGGGTGCGGCCGTGGGCGAGGCTTCTCTGTACACTGGGCAAGGGACTGCCCCAGCAGCGAGAGGAGGGGGAGACAAGAACTTTCACTGCCGACTGAACTACAGAAAGTGAGGAGGGGGCAGACGGGGGGGAGACGACCAATCTACCCGCCGAGGATCAGAGAAAGGGAAGTGAAACACACACACATACATGCCAAAGCAATGAAGAAAACACTTGCAATTCTAACTGCACACACACACACAAAAGCTCCAGCAATGAAGAAATGCTTGCTAAACTAACCGCACACACACACACACCAGAGCAAACACAACTTTGTGGTTCTTATGTTAAGTACAATAGTGATGCTTTTCAGAAAATGCCTCAACTCGAACTGTGTGTTAACGGTCACAAACTTAATTTCATGGTCGACTCTGGTGCAGGTTATTCTGTGGTTAGGATGTCAGATTTGCCCACATCTCCTGAGATGAGTGGTCGCTTTATATTCTCTCAAGGTGCCAGCGGTGCCACTGTAAAAGAAAATTTCACAAAACCTCTCAAATGTGCCGCTCAGTTTGACAAACATCCCATAAGGTTTGAACATGATTTTCTGTTGGATCCCTGTTGCCCAATTAATTAGGAAGAAATTTGATGATTGTGTTAGGCCTCAATTTAGTATCCTCCCCAGATGGAGTGACGGTTATGCACAATTCTTCTTCACCCCCCTTCACAATGTCACAGACCACACATGAGCAGCTGTTTGTATATCAGTGGCAACTTCCTATAAATGCCTCCACTGATCTGCTCTCCAAGTCACACTGTCTTATCACCCCTTTTTCTGATTTTATGCACATTGATTCATTGCACTGCACTTCACATGTGACAGACACAGCAGATCACATTTATGAATCTCTGTTTTTGCCTTTTCCTGATGATTTTCTGAAAGTGTCCAATATTTTTTGGTCTGGTTCCAGAAGTGCAGCTTCCGTCTCACTCACTGATCAACAGACTGTTTCGCGTCTCGAATTCCAGCCCTCACATCTCGCTCTCTAAGTCCCATGATGACCAGTGGCAAGACTTAGGCCCATTTGTCAGATCATGCCAGGCTGCCGTTGATTGGCAACCCACAACCACGCCTGACGTAATGTATTCACCCAGTCTGAGTGCATTTGATCTAAAAATGTCTCCAACCTTCTGTTCTCCAGCCACACGCTCATTTGTTGTGACTGAAAATCACCTTCATTCTTATGCAATGTTGTCCAGCCCCTCTGATGTTTCTCCTTTACTTTCAGATCTGCCTGAAACACTGTGGGCAAAGGACAAATATGATGTGGGCCTCATCAGAAACTGTGATCCAGTCAAAATCACTCCAAAATCTGATTATAGGCCATGTAAACAACAATATCCACTCAGACAGAATGCAGTGGAGGGGATACGTCCTGTTTTTGAATCCTTTTTGCAGGCTGGTGTAATTGTCCCCTGCCCTGATTCATCGGTCCGCACTCCACTGTTCCCAGTTAAGAAGATCAGAGACAAAGGTCAACCTACTGAGTGGCGGTTTGTGCAGGATCTGAAGGCTGTGAATGATGCTGTAATTGCTTGATCGCCTATTGTTCCCGACCCATACACGCTGCTTTCCCAAATTCCGTCTAATGCAGCGTGGTTTTCGGTTGTAGACTTATCCAATGCTTTTTTTTAGTGTTCCTGTCCACAGGGACAGCCAGTACTGGTTAGCTTTTAATTTTGAGAACAAGGCCTACACGTTCACACGCCTATGTCAAGGCTACTGTGAATCTCCATCATTATACAATCAGGCTCTCAGGAACAGTCTTGAACCCCTCATCCTCACTCCGGGTTCAGCTCTCTTGCAGTATGTTGATGATCTACTAGTTGCCAGTCCCACACAGGAGCATTGTGAAACAGATACGATCACTTTGCTGAGACATCTGGCTCGTGAGGGCCATAAAGTCAGCCTCAGCAAACTAGTTTGTTCAACAAACTGTCACGTTTCTGGGTTATGTCGTCACCAAAGATGGCAAATCCCTGTCTGATAAGAGAGTAGAAGCTATCGTTAACATGCCTAAACCCTTGACGAAGAAACAACTCATGTCATTCATCGGCACATGCTCTTTCTGTAGAATGTTCATTCCTGACTTTGCTCTTCTTGAAGCCCCTTTAGGTGCTCTGTACCATGGCAAATCACTCACTCCTCACGAACGTGTCGTTTGGACTCCAGAGGCAGACAAGGCATTTGTCACACTGAAGAAGATGCTGCAGCAATCTCCCACTCTTGCTCTCCCTAACCCTGACAAACCTTTTGTTCAGGCTGTGGATGAGAGAGACCGCTGCATGACTTCCGTCTTCCTTCAGTCTCATGGTGACAAATATCGCCCTGTCACCTACTTCTCCGCCAAACTTGATCCGGTGGCAGCTGGCCTTCCACGTTGTTTGCGTGCAGTGGCCGCCTGTGAAAAAAGCAGTCCTTGCCTCATGAGACATAGTAGGTTACTCTGACTTGACACTCCTTGTTCCTCATGCTGTGTCTCTCATTCTTACAGAACAGAAGACCTCACATCTCTCTGCTGCTCGCTGGTTGCGGTATCACACTGTTCTTCTTGACATGCCCAACATCACAGTGAAACGCTGTTCAACTTTGAACCCAGCCACGCTTCTTCCGCTTCCGGTTGACGGGAAAGAACACAACTGTGTGGCTGAACTTCAAGTCCAGTGTTCCCCACGACCTGACCTCTCTGACGAACCTCTTTCTAACTCTGACTTGATTCTGTATGTCGATGGGTCCGCCTCACATGACCCTGTCTCTGGTACTAACTGTGTTGGTTTTTCTGTTTGTTCTGATAATGAAGTTCTCCTCTCGAGTTCTCTTCCTCATCACCTCTCAGCACAGGCAGCAGAGCTCATCGCACTCACGGAAGCATGCAAATTGGCTACTGGTAAAACACTCACAGTCTACACTGACTCCAGATATGCGTTCGGTGTAACTTATGATTTTGACGCCCTTTGGCAACACAGAAACTTCCTCACATCTTCTGGTAAAAAGATAGCACACCACGGTCTCATCACAGATCTTCTGTCTGCCATTTTGCATTGTTAAGAGACATTATTCCATGATGGGGAATTCCTAGCAGAATTTCCAGTGACAATGGCAGACACTTCGTAAACGAAGCTGTCAAACAACTCGGTTCTCATCCAACTATGGATGTGCGAACACTGTACATATCATCCAGCCAGTGGTGGAGCTGTGGAACGAGAGAACGGCACATTCAAAACTAAACTTGCAAAGTGCTGTGAAGGCACAGGTCTTGCATCGACAAAAGTCCTGCCTCTGGTGCTGATGTACATGAGGATGAGAAAACGAACCCCACATTGGTGTGGATCCTCCGTCTTCTCCGCTTCCATCCACAGACTTGTGTGATCATGATATGTTGTCCTATTGCTCTAACCTGACTTCTTCTCTTTCAGACATCAGGAAACAGGTGGCAAGGGCCCTACCAGGTACTGCTCACAACCCACACAGCAGTGAAAGTTGCTGAAAGAGCCACCTGGATCCACGCCAGCCACTGCAAATGAGTACCAGCTCCATCTGACCAGCTGACGCCTTCAACTCAAAGCACACACACTGATACTTCCACAGGTTGAGAAGCACCGAGAGTGTTGTATGATTAACCACACGAGCGTTCTGCCACAACACAGAAGAAATCTGCCTGACAACTGAGACCATGGACAGGCCATGGCATCCATTTCGACATCCAGGGTTGTGTGGCCTGAGAGGCTCACTATGCGTGTTATCCATGATCTCCTTGATTATTGTTTTGCCCATTATTTTGTCTAGATGCACTCCTGTAAAAGTCTCTGATGATCTAACGAACTGTCTTTTCCTACGGTGTCCTCTCAGAACCATCCAGCACATGCAAATTTGACTAGACACAAGAGAAGTGATTCAGGTCCCCTTGATCCGTAACTTATTCCCCATCCCTCCCTACCTGGACACTGACAGCACAGATGGTTCTGATGACGATACTCAATTTTAGGTTTTTTAGGTTATTTTCTCCCCCCAGCTTGCTTATGTGTTTCTTAGTGATTTCACTTGACAAAAACAGCTACTGCAATTATCCTTTCAACTTCATATTTTATGATGCTTTAATTTGAATCTCTGTGAATTTTTAAGGTTGATGTGAGTTATTTTATGAAGTTTGTACATACTGAATCAATTTTACTTCCAAGCAAGAATTTAAAAAGTTTTTACTGGATATTTTCCACCTTAGATATACTGTATGTTGACATTTAACGTTTTATTACATTGAGTTACTTTTGCCAATCAATACAGTATGTTCAATTTTGATAATGGTTAATGAGATG
Source organism: Hippoglossus hippoglossus (assembly GCF_009819705.1). Classification (NCBI taxonomy): domain Eukaryota; kingdom Metazoa; phylum Chordata; class Actinopteri; order Pleuronectiformes; family Pleuronectidae; genus Hippoglossus; species Hippoglossus hippoglossus. The sequence continues at coordinate 1,085,866 of NC_047157.1, read as the reverse complement.
ATGATGTTGTTTGACCTGATTTCCTTCCATTTTCATTTTAAATGCTTGGTCAATTACAGAAAAAGAACTTTTTTCTTTCCACAAAAACAGCAGCGGCTACCTATTGCACCTCCCTGCCATGCATCCATGTTCTAGAACCTCTCCATGGTGGATGTGACCCTGTACGTACGCAAAGTACCAGGGTTGAAGACTCGTCGATATTCTTCTATGATTATGATGTTGATTATGACGTTTCCTGATTATTTTTCGTTAGTGATCATATTTTTATTGATGGTCAAAGGGGGAAGTGTGGAAAATTCAACTGACCAGTGTCTAAGGTATTGGAAATCCCCCTGACCAGGTGTCTAACTGCTGTGATACTGTCTACCTGACAGGATGGAACCCTTATTTGGTGGTGTCTCACTGCTATGACCTTGATAAACAGGGTGCATGCCCTTATTTGGTGATGTTTTATTCCAACTGCTACAGCAGATAGACACAGATGATGATCTCATGTCTTTCATGTCTTTTTTTCATATTATGTTTTATGAAACGCCTCTTTGTATAAGTTCTGGCTTTTGTGAACTTGCGGCCAGTTCCATTTTGAGCACCCGTGCTTGATGTGTAACCTCTGCAGAGCTTACTATTATAAAGACTCAAAGGCAACTCCAGTCTGAGAATTTCATTATTTCAAATCTCAAGATGAATTTCCATCACACTGGTTATTTGATTGGAGAAATATTTTGCTCTTGCAGTATTCATTTTGTTGTTATAGGAATTCAGGAGGTCTTTCAAATAAAAATAGTGGACATGCAGTTTCGTTTTTTTCCTCTTTCGTTCTGTTTTTCGGCACAGCCCTTTGAGTTCTCGTAGCCATCGGTAGTCATCAACCCATGGAAAGGTGTTAACAGGTGATTTCATTCTTGTTTTAATAGGGGCTATGATATCTAATGTGGTTTGACTTATTAGGGTTAGGGTTAGGGTTATTATTGAAGCCATTGAGAAAAATATTCGGATCGGATGACTCGTAAGGGTTATGGTCAAGAAGACCTGTGTAAAAGTTAGATGGGAATTTTGAGGCACTATGTTCATTTAAAATGCATGAGCTTTTAGTGGTTTTGATGTTTTTTTGGGCTACATGGAACAGGGAGTCAAACTTAACGCAGAGATGGTCAGAGACAAATATGTCCTCTAAGGTCAAGGAATTGATGCTCAGACCGAGGGTAAAGACTAGATCTAATGTGTGGCCGCGGTTATGAGTTGGACCAGTCACATGTTGAACTAGATTAAAAGACTCTGTAATGATGGCTCTATCATAGTTTAAAACAATGAAAGATAAAAGTTCAGAGAATTCGGGGGCAAAATTAACATTTGGTTAAGGAGTGCAATAGATAACTAGACCAAGGACTGGAGCAGTGCTGCAAATTTTGAACGTAGTAGCCTCGAAACAAAAAATGTCTCTATGGTAATGGGGCAGCAAGTGAAGCATTTTTTTAAAACAACAGCTAGGCCACCTCCCCGGCCATTATCCCTGGGAGTGCTTAAATATTCAAAGTTTGGTGGGCAAAGCTCTAGCAGCTGGGTGTGATCTCCTAGAGACAACCAGGTCTCAGTTAGGAATAAAAAGTCTAAATTGGATGAAGAAATGAGATCATTCAGTATAAAAGACTTATTAGAAAGGGACCTTACATTGAGGAGGGCCAGTCGCACAGGTATGCTCTGGCCAGCAGAGGGAGATATGGGGACAGAGATTAGGCGATAAGACCTGCGAGCTGTATTTATAGTTTTTTTTGTTTGGCCTATAGTTAGTAACAACAGGGATATAATAACTACCCGGTGTTTGGGAGAGGGGCGGAATTTGCTGTCTATATTGATTAGTTGGTGGCTGGTGCGGCCGTTTGGGGGCGGTCTTTGCTCAGAGGGGAGGGAGCCTGCGGTGCCATACTATCACCTACAACAAAGCACCCAGTTAAATAAACAGTCAGGTAAGTACACAGGGCAGGGGGAATGTACCGACAGCGCCTTGAGGATCACTTCTGGCGAGAGGGGATCCACCTTAAACACCTACAAATCATATAATGAGGAAAGACCCAGAGAGGAGAACAATGTGGTGCAAACATTTCTGCCGCTCTCATACCTGCATTAATGCCAGAAGTCGAACGAACCAGAAACAGGGTGTCCCGTCAGTGCCAGGGGAGAGCTCAGAAGACAACTACAACTATATATAGTGTCCCTGTACTTGTGATTGGCTGATAAAGCCGGGTGATCAACAGCGCAAAGCACTATTCTGCCACACACCTGTAACTAAATAGAGTGCACAACAACATTGCACTAGTAACTAAAATACAGCAGAGTGCAAAAATAATACTAGTGTGAAAGGGTGGAAAAATAACTATAATGGCTCATTCTTTGACAAAAAGAGCCCATTAGCTCACAATTCACACTTTACACTCATAGGTTTTATAACTTTTACAGTGAATGTGTATAAATTTAATACATACAAAGTTGTGTCTACAAACCAAAGCACAAAATATTGTTGGCAGAATGCTGCACAAGGAAAGGTTTCTCCCAGACTACACTGTTCTCTTACCTGTCAACACCACACAACTACAGGCACTTTAATACTAAACATCTCATGTACAGAAAGCATTTGTAACTTAACTTAAATATCAACCATTTCTAATTTTATGCCAACAGTCATGTTTTACCAGATATTTACCTTCAGAAACAATCTAAAACATAATGTGTCCACATCGCAGTGAGCAAAATTGTTTCTTGTCTTCCTGTTTCCCAACACTGCTGTTTCCTAAGCAAATCATAGGTGACTCAAATTGACCGTGACCTCTAGTGGTGTTAGTAAGAATAGTCACGTTTTATCACCTGGCTACAATACACAATCCCGCAGAATTCTAGGATATGTAACCAAGAGAATATCTTTTTGGGCGTCATGCCCAATTTAGTGGTTCTCGCCATGGTTGAACTCATTACGGGAAAAGTGACCTGTCACCCTTCAATTTGGTCTACAAATACATGGAGTATTTAGCCCTCTGTCAAGATAGCAGACAAGTTCCCCCTGTCCAGCCCCAATTTTACCAATTTTTTCACCGGAAGACATCTTACGTATTTACCTCTCAACGTTAACTGTCAGGAATTTCTAGACGGATGCAATGCTCTTTCTATCTCCCATACCATTACATGAATAAGCACTCACACAAACACACATCATAACTCACCACACTATAACTTCAAACCCTCCTCTATATCTCTTTCTATTTTCTGATGTTAAACATAGATATCAAACCTTGAATATTATACCCAATCATGACATATATTATTGCACCCAGGTCTCTCTGTACTTTACAATATGTGCCTTGCTCTGCACCATGATGCATTTCATTGTTTTTTTGTAGTGTATTACTTGTGATGTTTTTTTGTGCCAATGTATCGGTTCTATGTTTTTTGACTGCACCAGCCACACACACACACACACACACACACACACACCCACACACACACACAGATACACACACACACACACACACACACACACACACACACACACACACACACACACACACACACACTCATCACTGCATCAATCGTTAATGTCCATTCACTAATACATTTTTTTTCATAAATATAATAAAATATTAAAACACCTGGCAACACTTCAAGCAGATATAAATGTTTATACAAGAAACACACCTTTCAGACAAAAACACTAGAGAAAGATGAGTATGTATTTTAACATTTGTTCATCACATCACCATTACAGATCAAGAGTGACATTTTATTTTAATGAACATTTCATAGCCAGGTAACAATCTGCAGTGTCAATGGTCCTCAAATACAGATGAACCATCCTATTTAAATAATCTTTCTTCCATCTAAAACATTTCAAACTGCCCAGTTATTATAGAAGGTGACTTCAAAATATTCATAGACATAGATATAGACCCAACAATAGACAAATCAAATATATCATGCAATAAACGTACCTGGCAATCCACCGAAACAACAAACAGTTCATGAGCGATTTTGGTCTTGGTGATAGTTTTTACATCATAGCCAACCTATTAATTTCCACACATGGATCAAAAAGGCATCACGCATCTCAAACACATTTTTCATAATAATACACTGATCTCTTTCCATCTCCTGGTCCAGAAGTACGGCATCAGGAGCAGTCATTTTCTGGAATATTTACAACTCAAATCAGCCATTCAAATATAACATCACAGCCACCAACCTTGATCTTCCTCCCTCAACCTCAGAACTAATTAACATCCTTTCCAATAAAACCATGTCCCAACAATAAGATGGGAACAGGACTTATCTCTCTCTCCTGATGCCGATCTGCAAAAACAGTTAAATGTAGTTAAATTAAAGTTTTAAATTAAAGGTACCCGTTTGACCGATTATTATATTATTTTACAAAGCTATTTGATTAGATTATTAATGCTGAAGCAGCTTTATAAGCAGCAGGTGGAGCTAGAGCAAAAATACATTAGGCAGCTTTATTTGGCATATGGAAAAAAAATGCTTTGTTTAGAAACAAAGTTTGTATCATGTAAATTGGTATTTATAGGGTTAAATTACAGAAAATACATGAATAAGTATTGAAAGTAATATTAATTCATAATATTTTTATATCAGTTTTTTTGGGATGGGGCATATTTGTCCTTACCATATAGACAGCTTTTTTTTATGTAACAGTACACAAAAACTAATTATGTTGTCAGTGACATGTGCCAGGCTGTGTTAACCCACCAAAAGAAATCTCATCTTCATGTACCATATGGACAATATTTCATTTTCTTGTGTTTTCGAATATAAAAATAAAGAAAAGAAACAGGTATTTTAAAGGGTTAAACTACAAAAAATGTATACATATTTTGTAAAAGAATTTGGGTAAAAAAGTACATCATTAAAAGTAAAAATCTAAATCTAAATATACTAAAGCCCTAAACTAAAGGCTACATCCAGTTAAGTGAAACATCACCCATCCAAAAGTCTTTTCCAGTTCAGTTCGCCAGGTCTTGTTAGTAAACTACAGATTCATATCTCGTGGCCACTTATCTTGTTGTCTACAAAGGGGCTCCGTAGAATATATATGAAAAAGTACAAAAATATTCTAATGAGTCTATTTTTATCAGTGCAGTTGTGCAGGAATGTGGGGGATATTAATGCAATAATTTAAATGTAAAAATAAAAATCCACCTGGGTTGCGTAACCCTGAATTTAAAAACATTTACAACTTCATGGGTAAATGTAAAAAAAAAAAATGCTGATTTAACAATAATACTTTTCCTGCGACACAGATATTTTTTCTGAGGGAGTCCCCAGTCTCCTGGAGTGGCTCATTGGCATGGTCACAGTATATCCCACACTATCCCAGTAATCATGATCAGCACCTTTGTCAGGCTCCAAAATGTCCCTGTTGAAGATGTAGAAGTTGTGGAGGAGAAGATGGTCGATAATGACACAATCAATTCCTTCACCTCTAGTGCCTTAAGAAAGATGGAACACCATATGGTCTGCTGCACTTCAAATGCCCTCTCCACCACACACCTTGACCTGGATAGCCTTGTATTTTATCTTGCCTTAACAGCATTCTGAACGGAGTCATCTAGTAAATGTGTTGTGCCAAACAGGGATACGCTCCGTCATCAATGAGGCATCCTCCTATGTACATAAAGCTGGTGCAGATGCAGCTAAGAACCCTTGCATCACAGCCAGGGAAGCCGACATTAACATCCAGGAAGTGACCCTTATGGTCACGGATGGTTTGAAACTGGATGGAGTGAAACTGTTAGTGCCTAAAGCAGTCCATCGCAAACAGAGCAGGTGGTTCAATCCAGAGAGGACACCGACCTGTGCACCCTGAAAGCTGGAGGACCAGACATCTGCTGGAACCCAGCCACATAATCTGACCCTCTAGCACAGACTTGCAGAGGATATTTATGATTTTTAGTCTTTGTTGACTATTTATTTATTACTGATGACTACTCTTAGAATTTGTCTCTTAAGTGATTTCCATTTTCTTTACTTTGCCCACCAGATACCTATTTGTTTATGTATATGTATGTATCAAACCAATTTCTAAAGCTGCCACATTATAGCAGGTGCAACCTCTCCTGAATATGTAGCTTTGCAACAGAGATTTATGACCACAGTGCTTTTTTTACCCTCCCTACTGGTAGAGGTCTTGTATTTCTAGTCAAGGACAGATGTTCAAAATAGCCTGTGTATTGTCAGCTGAGAGACAGCTGACTCCACTCCACTGAAAAGAGATTAAATAAATAAAGATTATTTATAGTGATGAAAATGTAACATTTTATTACCTTCAATTTGTCAACCTATGCTGCCCTTTAAAATGTTCCAATATGGAGAGCTGATATGTTTTAGGTGAAATGGATATGAGTGACCTAACAAGCATTCTGTTTGCCATCCATTTGCTGGTATGTTGCCCTGTTAGTTCTGAGTTTAGTTTGACTGATGAATACATGGGGTGATGCATAGCTTCTTGCAGATATGTTAGTTTCAATATATGCCATTTAAGTGAAAGTGAATGTCAGTACAAAACATATGATGAAGAGAATTTGTGCAGTTACACATTATTGGCATTACATGCAATTACAGTACATTGACCAGATCATTTTTAAATTGCAAAACATTGTGCTTACTATATACATCGGGTTCACTATCCTTTGATTTCAAAATGTCAGGGGTCACTATTAGAAAAGTTTGTTATTAAATGTTAGCTAATAAATAGCATCTGTGTCCCAAGTCATGGAATGTATCCTTTAGAGGCTGCATTTGAAGACAAGTCACAGTGGCATGACTAGGTTCCTTGAACTGCTAAGAAATGCATCCTTTCATTCATTTTTTTTTTTTTCCTTACTCTTGTTGAGGGTTAAGGGCAGAGGATGTTACATCTTGTTAAAGCCCTATGCGACAAATTGTGATTTGTGAATATGGGCTATACAAATATAATTAGATTGATTGATTGATTCCCAAACAACAAAGGATTCGGTGGATCCTTTGTGGGCCAACCTATTACAGGATTCATTCTGTGCTGGTGACACTCTCTCCAAATCAGAAGTCATCATAATAACCCCCCTCAGTACAAGCAACATTACCAGTCTCTAGTCTGGGTACCTTATCTAATAAAGTCTATAAAGAGGCCTACAATCTAGGTGTTATGTTTGACTCTGATTTATCGTTTGATTCTGGTGACCAAAGTGGTGCTGTTCTGCTTTGTCCATATGAGAAAGTTGAAGAAGATCACCTCTTTCCTGTCCTCCACAGACTTAGAAAAGGTCATCCACGCTTTTATTTCTTCTTGGCACAACTATTGCAATGCACTTTATTCTGGTAAGCATCAGTAAGCAAAATATTGAAATACTACAGTTAATTAAAAATCCTGCTGCCAGGCTTTTAATGTCCACTAAGAGAAGTGACCACATTACGCCAATCCATGCTGCCATTCATTGGTTACCAGTGAGTTATAGAATTGATTTTAAGATCTTACTGCTTGTTTTTAAAGCCCTGAGTGGCCAGACTTCAGTCTATCTATATACGTGATTTACTAACCCCCTATCAGTCTGAACGCTGCCTGAGATCCTCCAACGGGGCCCTATTAACAGTTCCAAAATATCTACTGGTCACTAAAGGTGACCGGGCCTTTGCTATGTTGACACCATAACTTTGGAACTCCCTGCCCGGAAATGTCAGGCAGACAACCTCACTATCTTCTTTTGGAAGTATATGCTTGTGTGCTGCCTCCTGGAATACCCTTGCCTTGATCAAGGAATCCCTTGAGAACACTGTCAGGGCCAAGGTGTTTTTTGTCCATGGCCTAGGCTTGCATGGACAAAAAAGTGTCGATTGCAGAAAAATACCAGATGAAAAATTAGCTTTGCTGTCAATTTGGCACATTGGCTCAACAGATGGCCATTTGGCCTTTGCAATACACTTTTCAGTGATTGATAGAGCAGTCAGTCCTTACTTGTACTTAGAAAGTAAATGAACACCTGGATTGTGTTGCTGCCACAGGAGCGCTTGAAAGTAAAACTCTTCATAAAGGAGGTGCATTTTCCATATTTTATGAAGGGTTAAGCAAAAGGAAAATTTAAAGAAAAGTTCATCTGCTTGGCCAAAAGTGCATAGTCTGTACTAACAACAATCTCCTCAATCACCTTAAAGGGATGGTTCACCAACAAATTAAAATTCACTCATTATCTACTCACCACTATGACGATGGAGAAGTGTTTGAGTCCACAAAACACTTTTGGTGTTTCAGGGGTACAACAGCGTTGCAGCCAAATCCAATACAATTGAAGTAACTGGCGACCACTTCTTCAAACAGAAAAAAACATAAAATGCCCCGATACTTCTCCTGTGGTGTCATCCAAGTGTCTGTAAGCCCCAATATTAAAATTTGACTCGAAACTGCGTCATTTACACCATATATCATGACAGCCCCTATAAACCCCCTATAAAAGTATACACACTACATGGGCACAGTGGAATATGAGGAGATAGATGGAAGGATCTTAATTGTGACCAGGGCTCTTTGTTAGGGACCATCTACCCTTGTCAAACTAACTCCCCAAGGAGAGATGTCACGGTTTACAGTTACCTAAATCATGTCTACCTTCATGCGAACTATCAATCTCAATCTATGAATAAATTAAAGTATCATCGCAAACAGTATGAAGTAATGACTAAGAACAGCCTATTGTTGAGTGCCTTCCGTTGTACCTATTTATAGATCTCTCCCGCTCTGTCTGTCTCTGTCTCTCTCTTTATTACCCCTTGAATTTTGAGGGATGAGTCAAGAGCTTTTTTAGTACCACAGTCACCCACAGTCCAGATACAAGCATTTGTATTGTATCTGTGTGCAGCAGTACATTCAGTGGTGTGTCAGACTCAACAACAGATCAGCAGCCATGGATGATGTATATAAAGCAGCGGTGAGTACAGAATATTCCAAGTGTAATATGCTATATTATTTTTCTAGATTATGTAATTTCTAAAGCATACAATGATCACTAAGTCTTTGGATTGATGTTATCCTTGAATTTACTTCCTCGTAGTAGTTGCTGAAGATACAGAGGTCACATCCTTGGGGTCCTCCTAACCCCTCAAGGATTACATTCTACATCAAACTTTTTGAAAAAAACAACAACATTAGGATTCATTTTTATATTTTATTATTCTATTATAATTTTCTATAAATTATATTATTATTAGTGTAAGATAACTTTGAAATTGTGATGCAGAACACTTGCTAGAATACTATTGCTTGTGATTATTTGCAACAGTAACAAACTGGAACTTATTATATCTTTTAATATGTTTCTTATATTATAACATATATATATATACAAATAGCAATATTATAAAAAATAAGAAGAGAGATATATATATATCTCTCTTCTTATTTTTTTGTAAAAAAAATATATATAATTAGCATGTCTGAAAGCCAAAAAACAAGTGTTTTTACAAGTTGAAGGGCTTGTATGACACTGAAACTATAGTTGTGAAAAGCCCAGTGACCACAGTAACAGGCTGCTTTATTAAGGTCACATTTCTGTGCCTGACAATAAGAACAAACAGTTCAGGGAGCAAAGAGAAGGGACAGCTGATGGCTATTAAAACAAATGGGTGACACCTGATACCAACCACTCCCATAGTAGTGTAACATTGCAGTCCCGCTGCGCTGAGAATAGTACAGAATTGAAGTGATCAGTGTAGTTGCTGAGTTGAAGTTGTAATTACTGTGAAGTGGTAAAACAATAACTGATATATACAATGTTCATCCTGATTCTTCTTTCTTTCAGGTTGAAAATTTGACAGAAGAACAAAAAAATGGTGAGGAAACTACTATTGCTATTTGATACTGTTTTGTATCTATATTTACCTATATCTGTCCAGTTGTACAAATTACAACATTATCAAGAAGTATGACTTTAGTGTGGTCTCAAGAACAAGACAATGCTGAAGTTACCTTAAACAGCTTTAGTTAACACCAGCGGTATAGAAGCGTACACTCAACAGTTGCCATCTGGCATTCTCTATCTCTCTATATAGGTCTCAACTAGTACTAGTTCTCTTCTTCTATAACAGTGCCACCTAGCTGTATGAAGGAGTAGACATTTAAATGATAGAATCCATTTCTCTCTGTAAAAGATTACACTCTCTGATCAAACAAGTGCTAGTAGGAAAGAGAAAGTCAGATTTAAATCGAATCTTATTACGGCAAGGCAAGACTGTAATTGTCTTAACTAATTAAATAGAAAAGGACACTCTCTTTTGCTGCTATTAGCATAACCAGAGCAATGAAAGAAAATAGCTTTACATAAGACACATTAAACATATAACAATGCACATAAAGGCAAAAATTAGCAATTTCTTCACTTTCAAAAGTGTCAAGTGCATTACCATCAATATTTCAAACTGTATTAACCATTTTAACAGTAACAACAACTACAGTGCAACTATCTCAGCTTCTTATAACATGGTAGAAGTTATGGCTGCAGAAGTTATGGTTCAGGTTGCAGAGGGAAGATGAGCAAGGTGGGAGGTGCTCCAGTCTTTCAAAAGCTCAGTAAGAAAGTATTTGGGCCTACTTTCTTTCTCCCAGTTTCTGGGGAGTGAATCTGGGGTGTGCTTGTGCACATGCACTGGGGAAGACTTTTGAAATAAGAATGCATTTTTTTGTTAAAAAGGAGTTCATAGGGTGACGTAAAAGTTGTAGCATGTGGTGTTACATGGTACATGGTACCTGGAGCCAGTTTATTACAGTCTCTTTCGAAGGATGTCAGAATCAGAATCAGAATCAGAATTATTTTTATTGCCTTGGTGTGGTTGGTGCATTTTGACATAAAAACAACAATCGGACATAAAAACAACAATATATACAGAAAGAACAATAAGTTATGTTATGGGCACGTGCGGTGCTAAGGTGCAGTGATTGGTTCCGGGATAGTGCCAATAATATATAAGTTATAAATTATGTGCGGAGGGGAGTGGTGGAGTCAGTGTGATGCAGGGGGCTTGTTTGTGAGCTCCACTGCCATGGGGAAAAAACTGTTCAGGTGGCGCGAGGTTTTAGTCTTGATGGCCCGGAACCTTTTTCCGGATGGGAGTCTCTGGAATAGGTGGTGGCCGGGATGGGAAGGATCAGCAATGATCTTGCCTGCTCTCTTACTGGTCCTGGAGTGGAACAGGTGTAGGAGAGCCGGCAGGTCGCAGCCGATGACCTTCTCAGCTGACCGAATGATCCGCTGCAGTCTGCCCTTGTCCTTGGCAGTGGAGGCAGCGAACCAGACGGTAATTGATGAGGTGAGGATGGACTCAATGATGGCCGTGTAGAACTCGACCATCACTTTCTGCGGCATGTTGAATTTCTTCAGTTGCCGCAGGAAGAACATCCTCTGCTGGGCCTTCTTGTTGATGTTCTCAGCCCACCTCAGGTCCTGTGCAATTATAGTCCCCAGGAATCTGAAAGACTCCACTGTTTTAACTGGGGAGTCGCACATGGTGAGGGGGGCGGTTTGGGCTGGGCTCCTCCTGAAGTCTGCTACCATCTCTACAGTTTTCGAAGCGTTCAGCTCCAGGAAGTTCTGGCTGCACCAGGAAGCCAGGCTGTCAACTTCCTCTCTGTAGGCGGCCTCGTCCCCATTGGAGATTAATCCAATTAGGGTTGTGTCGTCTGCAAGCTTCAGGAGTTTGACAGAGGGGTGGCTGGAGATGCAGTTGTTGGTGTAGAGGGAGAAGAGTAGAGGGGAGAGCACACAACCTTGTGGGGCTCCAGTGCTGATGGTCCGGGGCTCAGAGACAAGCTTGCCCAGCCTCACACGCTGCTTCCTGTCTGTCAGGAAGTCAGTGATCCACCTGCAGGTGGGCTCTGGCACGCTCAGCTGTGTCAACTTGTCTCGGAGAAGAGCTGGGGCGATAGTGTTGAATGAGGAGCTGAAGTCCACAAACAGGATCCTGGCGTAGGTGCCGGGGGAGTCAAGGTGCTGGAGGATGAAGTGGAGTCCCATGTTGACTGCGTCGTCTACAGACCTGTTGGCTCTGTAGGCAAACTGCAGTGGGTCGAGGAGGTGGTTGGTTATGGCCTTGAGGTGGGTCAGCACGAGGCGCTCAAAGGTCTTCATTACTACAGAGGTCAGGGCGACTGGTCTGTAGTCATTAAGGTCTGTGATCCTCTGCTTTTTGGGAACGGGATGATGGTGGATGTTTTGAGGCAGGCAGGTACCACGCATTCAGCCAGTGAGGTGTTGAAGATGTCCGTGAACACTGGAGACAGCTGGTCCGCACAGTACCTGAGTGTGGAGGGGGAGACAGCGTCTGGTCCAGCTGCCTTGCGGGGGGTGTAATGGGGGGGAGGGGGCAGTCTGGGACCATTTTGTGGGGGGGGGGGGGGGGGGGGGGGGGTAGTGTCTTTGTCCAGGCTGGGAAGAAGAGGTGTGATAGCTGTGGGGGGGGGGGGGGGGGGGGGTTCGACTGTTGGATTGCAGATTGAATACAGAGGACACGATGGAACCTATTAATTAGCAGCTGGGTGGTTAACTGCTGTTCTCCTATGAGTTATCCCTCAGTCATGCAGGAGACAAAACGTTAAGACGACATTGTTCTCTGGGCTACTATGACGACTAAAGACAGCAGCAAGGAAGTGTGTAGTCCTCAGTGGTGGCAGTATGTTAAAAGGCAAGCTCAGACTATTTCAAATTGTAGTCTGTCAGTGTGATGGCCTGCAGGAGGGAACGGCGTCAAAGGGTCCAACAATGTACATGCCAAGTTTTCTTCCATGACTCATCAGGCATTGAGACAAGTTGCAGCGGTGTATGGTGAGTATGGGCTGTTTAGTTGAAAGACTAGCAGAGTACAGATATAACAATACAAGACTGTACTTCTGAATCAATTTTTGGCCACCAGTAGAGGTCTCACAGGCGTAGTGTTGTGCAAACAATCCCTTGGTGACTTGTGGGCCTGTGTTACCAGGTTGTCTCTTGAGGGTACTGACAGAAGGCACAGGTGTGTGGCCATATATTTCTGGGACCCTGGTCAGTAAACATCATTATCGAAACAGAGTACTCATGCACACGAGTGGGAAATATGCCTTCTTGCCCGACAGATCCCTTTTATGCTTGATAGTATTGTCAGTGCCTGGTGGTCTGTGCGGAGAGTAAAGCATCACCCCAAAGGTATGACCTCCACTTGTATGCATCCCACACACAGGCAAGTGCCCTTTTTTGCGACCGTGGAATATTTCTGTTCCGTTTCAGTCAATGTGCAGGAAGCAAAAGCCACAGGTTTCTCTGTGCCATCAGGCTTTACTTGTACAAAGACAGCACACAGGCACTGTCCTCTCTGTCACACTCACTGTGTTTATTGCAGCTGCAAAAGGTTACTTTGGTTTAATCAGTTATACCACTGCTGTGGCTTCAAATTAATATATTCCTCACATACATCTCACACACGATGGGCAGCTGTGGCCGAGGAGGTAGAGCGGTTTGTTCCAAGTCTTCCCTGTTCTTGGGCAACTTACTGAATCCCAAATTGCCCCTGATGGCTGTTCTAGGGGTGAAAGGTGATAGGTGATGAAAAAAGTACTATACATAGATGCACTGTATGAATGTGTGTGTGAATGGGTGAGTGGCAAAACTGTAAAGACCATATTCACCGATCATCATTTTTTTCCTCTCAACAAGAGTAAAGAAAAACTACCCAAAAAAAAACTATTAACAGGGGAAAAAAACATAAAAATATCTTAAAGAGTCACATGTGAGGGATCCCTCTCTCAGGATGGACAGAAGTGTATTTGAACACATCAACATAATTACAATATTTATGACATTGATTAATAGAAAGTTTTTTACATATTGACAGGTGTGTCATTGTTTAATGTATTTACACATAAGAAAATGTCTGATAGAAAGGAAGGTAGCAGCAATGACAATTGAAATGGAGGAGTTATTGCCAGTAATGGCAGATGTTAGTAGGCATATTGTAAATCAAGCAGTCTTGTTGTAATCATAGTCCATGGTCAGCCGCAACCACGACCATGATCACCATCTACGATCCACCATCATGATCCATAATGTGGCCGCAGCAGCGATCCTTGATCTGCAAACAAAATGCAGTGTCAATAAAGCTGATTCGCCATTCAAAAAACAATAGGCCTCATTCACCAACCGTTCTCAAGAAGAAGTTGCGTCTTCCTAACTATTTTAGGAAGGATTTAACATTCACCAATTTTTTTCTTATCTAGGATTTGTACTTCTGTAAGAAAATTATCTACAAACACTGAGGAGCATTCTCACGCACACTTGACTACCGACTGTGTAAAATGATCACTGTGTTTTTTAAGATTCAAATTACCATAATGTTTTAATGGAGCGACGCCTGCGAGCTAGTTCAGGCAGCCAACTCGAGCTGCGCTGCTCCAATCATGTGACATACCTCATGTGATATACCTCACTTTCCACAACCATCTATAATACACACCCACCTTATCAGGTGGTCTATTTAAGCAGAGAGAAATTTCCCATCATCCCCTTTGCTCGCACTGCTGCTGCAGTATTGCTACCAGTTGCTTCAGCCCCTCCACCACCCCAGCATCCACCTGTAGGCTCCGACGGGGGGTTACAATTATTTGCTCATCACTCCCATCATTCCTGTGTAATCATATGGGGGAGTGATTAAGTTGGAGCCTAGGCGCCAAACACTAAACCTGTTCTACTGTTGCAATAAATGTTTGAACGTGAGTTGTCTGACTGAACTATTTTCATGCCATTGCGCATGCCATTATGCTTTCACTATTGTGTGCATGTACACTTTTAGCATGACTCCTACACACCCTTTTATAAATGAGGCCCCTAGTGCCTGCAGAGGCTGGCATGTTCACTAAACTTATTAACATGTTCATGAGATCAGTTTAAGACAACCTTTGCCTTGTGACACAAGGCAATATTATTCTGGAAGTAATCAATAGAAGATGGAAAACTGTGGCCATGAAATAATGCACATGATAAGCGACAGTACTCAGCAACAAATCGTTAGGCTGACCTCTGAAGTACTGATCACTTGACGTTTTTTTGTGTTTTGCCCCATTCTGAAATAAAGTTTTAAGTGGGACAACTGATATCCTATGTAGGTCCATGGAGCTTTGATCAGATTAAATAGCACAAAGTCCTTCTGATGTTTCTTCCTTTCAATCAAACTCAAAAAAGTCACATAATTAGAACCAGGAACAGAAACAGGAAATGACGTTCTACAGTTGTCACAAACTTAGGTTCTGTTGTTTTGTTTTCTAAAATGTAGTATTCTCTGAAATGTCATGTTTTCTGAAATGTTGCTCTGCTTAGAATCTCGAGGCCATTATTTAGACCAGCACGTTTGCCATCAACAATCATGCCACAGTTATTGAGCTCACACTTTTAATTGTTGTGATGTTTGATGAGAGCTGATGCACCCAACAACATATGTACCTGTTGCACTGCTAATGAATGATTGGCTGATTGGATAACTGCATGTAAAAGCAGGATCCTGTTCTACAAAGCAAGTTCAACACACCCGGAATATATTTCTGTTTTCTGGCTTCACTGAACCAACATTCCCTGTCCAGGATAGCCTGTAACATGAAGCTCGTGATTAATTGTCTCAGTTACCTCTGGGTCGGCTTTTACAGCTACAGCTTTTTCTGTGGAAAAGGCCAAGTCGTAAAATACCTGCTGTTAAATTTGGTTATAGTAACAGCCAAAAGTGACATTGAAGCCATACAGAGAAATGTTAATAACATGATCAAATAACTACAAGAGAAAAGAACCACCAAAATGATTTTGTTTGATGTGTAATGTTGGCTCAAAGTTATAGTGTACCTAAGCAACATGAAAGTAACATAATGTGTTCATTTTATAATCATTGTAAATATTTGAAAGAGTGCTGACAATGTTTTTGATAAAAGACATCAGAGGGTTTTGTATTAATTTCTCTTTATCGTCACACAGTCTTCTTTTGGTATTCTGTATTCCGAGCTGCAGTGATAGAATAAGACAGTAAAAGCATTATCACTGTCAGAGATCCTGTGGGGGAATCAAATAATCTTGTGTGTGATAAATTCACCCTTCTCACATTAGAACCTCTGTTTTGAGGGCACACATGAAAATCATGGAAAAGCAAAATGATTCCATTCATTTAAATATCTGCTGATCTTTATCAGTTCTCACTTTGCCACTTGTCACCTCAATCTCATTCGTCCCAAATCATGTAGGAATGATGACTCTGGTTTTCTAGTAAACTAACTGGACAGTATTGTCATGAGTTGAATCTGAAGTTACTTCAAGAGCCGCACATCCTGCTCCTTAGTACACGCCTCAGGTGTAAAGATGTTCCTAATAAAGGCATCAGTGAATGTATGATTTGAAATTAAACTCTGGGTTTAGATACTTCTGTTCAATGGGCTTTTAAAGCCTGTTTCTTTTTAGAGATGTAACCTTTTGTACATGTTTGTTGTTATTAGTAAATATCTCCTTGTCAGAGAGTAACACTTGCTGTGTCTCTCCCAGAGTTCAAGGCTGCATTTGACATCTTCATCCAGGATGCAGAGGATGGCTGCATTAGCACCAAAGAGTTGGGGAAGGTGATGAGAATGTTGGGACAGAACCCCACTCCTGAAGAATTACAGGAGATGATTGACGAGGTGGATGAGGATGGTATGTCATCATCTCTCAATGTGTCACATCACAGCACAAAAGACATCAGAAGCTTTTTTTTTTCATGGATTGGAATAAATTGATTTACCACATGAAGGCGGAAAACTGGACCTTAAGAGATTAAATCCCTAAACATACAATATTGAGATATTCAGTCTTAATAATATCATATCATGTATATTCACAGGCAGTGGCACAGTTGATTTTGATGAGTTCTTGGTTATGATGGTCCGCTGCATGAAGGAGGAGAGCAAAGGAAAATCAGAGGAGGAGTTGGCTGAACTTTTCCGCATGTTTGACAAGTAGGTTTCTCTTCATTGTCTGTTCGCACCATGCAGAGCCTTCATAAAATTCATAGGAATTCTACTATATAAAAGAAATCTGTGCTGACGCCCATTAGTAGATTTACAGATGATGTTTGAAATATAACTAAAGTCAAACAGAGCTGTCTTGTTGACTTCAGGTAACAACCCAAACTTCACGGGATCAGGTTGTTACCATGTTAGAAATAAATTATATTGTTCACACTGTACACAGGGCTAACAGGGTTCAACTCAGCAAACATTCCAAATGAGTATTAGCTGATTCCTTTATTTTTTGTTGAGGAATGGAGATGGCTACATAGACTTAGAGGAGCTGAAGGCCATGCTGGAGTCTACTGGAGAAACCATCACGGAAGACGATATTGAGGAGCTGATGAAGGATGGAGACAAAAACAATGATGGCAAAATTGATTATGACGGTACGTTAACCAGCACATTAGTGGCATAACTGTCAGTGTCACCATCTGTCTTACAAACAATGCTCATATGCATGTACTTTATTCATATATACAAATGTTATTTTTTTTTATTGACTTTGTGGGTCATTGTTCCCTCATTGTTCTCTCTGACAGAATTTCTGGAGTTCATGAAAGGTGTGGAATAAAGGATTAATCCGGAATCCTTACACTGCAGCATGTTCACTTTTTGACATCACCATCTCAGGCAATTTTCAGAAGACAAGCTTTAGTCTTCTTATAAACAATACAAACCACACACCTGTCCACATCAGTACACAACTATCATATCTACTGAGTCAAACAACTCCAAGGCCCTGAAGGTTTGTCTTGCACTGATATAAAGGCTATTTTCAATTAAAAGATGTTCACATTTGTGTATTTTTTCTGTCATAATAACCGAACCCCAATGTGTTCATAAAATGTCAATCTTGAGAAAAATAACTAAATATACTAATAACACAATTATGGGATTTTAATGTTGGAGATTTTAGATCTAAAAAACCTGAACTCCTTTAAAGCTGATGCCAAATTAGGTGACTTTTGTAGAGGGTGGGTTTTAAATGTGTACTTGCCAGAGATGCACGGATTGACTCTGACGACATCCACACGTATGCTTGACTCATACACCAATCACCCACCCATGGGAACGGGATAAATAAAACAGGGCCACAAGACATGAATCGGTTCTTTACTAACAAGTCCTGTTGAATTGAACTGAAGAAGCCTCTTGGATGAAATGTTTCTCTTAATCACATAATGTAGCCTGTTTAGTTTGACACACTTTAAGCACTAACTCTGAAGCCACACTGTTTATTAATAGTCAGTAAAAACATTGATGCATCTGGAAACAGTGAGAGATTGAGATGTGTGTGTTAGTGGCGGGGATTGACTTAACCAACCAGACATAAAACCAGATGGTTTTGGTTATAAAAAGTTGTTTATTTTGTTATAATACTTGGTTTCAGGATTGTATTCACAACACAGGTAGTGAACTAACAGAAAAACAAACTGATGGGTGCTATTTCAAATCAAAGAAACAAATATTACAAAAAGAGGACTCTTAACCAGAGCTGCACAAACAACCTACAATACAAACCAAAACGAAAATAAATCCTCACATCTAAGAGAACCAAATGCGCACAGACACGCTCCCTGCGCACTGGACATAATTTAACTGCATTTAAAAGCATTATTTAAATACGGATCATTTACCATTTACATAAATGATGTATGATGCCTACCTGAACCTATCCGCAATAATAACAAATGTTAATATCAATCAATCAATACAATTTTATTTGTATAGCCCATATTCACAAATCACAGTTTGTCTCATAGGGCTTTAACAAGGTGTGACATCCTCTGCCCTTAACCCTCAACAAGAGTAAGGAAAAACTACTAAAAAACCCTTTTAACAGGGTAAAAAGAACGTAGAAACCTCAGAGAGAGCCACATGTGAGGGATCCCTCTCCCAGGACGGACAGAAGTGCAATAGATGTCATGTGTAAAGGAGAACATCAGAAAGATAAAGGTTTTAGCAGCATTGATAAGGGTAAACATTTTGAAGCATAACTGAAGGTCAATGAATTGATGGATTATTGTCAGTAATGGTCGAGTATCTGAGGAGACATTGTATATCAAGCAGTCCTGCTGCAATCATAGCCTATGTTCAGCTGCCACCACGATCATGATCCACCATCAAGATTGGATGCCACTATAGTCCACAGTCATTGTCCACTGCCGCCATCAGGATCCACCATCAGCTGCCACCTCGATCGTGGTCCACCACCATTATCAGATGCCAACACGATAAGAGATCTGCCATTATTATCACGATCAGCCAGCACAATACAAAATCCACCATTACGATCTCTGATACGCGATCCACAGATCCGCAGCCGCGGCCCTGGATCTGTGGACGATAAGGCAAAGGGACTCCGGGGAAGAAGTCATGTCAGTAACATGTATTGATGAGATATTAATTTCTTTGATGTGATAAAGAGGGAGAAGAGGAAGGAGTCTGCAGTCTGACAACTGCAGACGATATTTTACATCTCTTTAGTTTATCTTTTATTACTTCAGGAAGTACCTATTATAGCATATTTCCCACTTTGAGAGAACTTAAATGACTTTCCCAGATTACCCAAAGCATGGTGTCCCACATTACCAATCATATTTGATAAAGTTGGACAGCTAAAAAATATGTAAAAAACAACAACAAACTAAAACACATTTTGAACAACTCATTGCATATTTGGTTGCTTTAATGCATCATAAACATAATTTGATAACAATTAGGAACATAGTCTTATTTATGACAGATTTATATCCTTAACATTAATCTTGTCAGAATCTCATGTCATTGACCTTGTCATGCAATTCCAAAGGGGAGCTTCTGATTAACACTTTCCCTGCATGAAGTTATGTGATTTCAGTCACATGATATCCATGCTAGTAAAAGTCCTGTTGACTAGATTTGGTTATTTGCTGTTAGAAAAGGAAATAAACTGAATGGATTTAGGTGTCCCACATTACCCAATGTCCCAGATTACCCGAATTCTCGCAAATTATGAGAACTAATTCTCCTCCATGGCTTCGCGGTTTTCACAGAGGGAGAAACACAAGAGAGTCACATGAGAGACAGAAAAGGTGAATGGTTGGTCTCTCCTGTGTTTTCTCCCTTCAGTGGCTGCTCTCTTGCTGCCTTTTAAGCCTGAGGAGTAATCAGCTAACAGCCATCAGCTGATTACTCCCCTGGTGCAGGGGGGATTGTCTCTGAACCACCTTTACAATTCCATAACATTGTTTGCCAACTGCCATGAAACATCAAAAAGAAGAAGAGCTTCAGAAAACAGCTTGGGAGAGTTCCGGAAGAGTTTTGTGTTGAGAAAAGTTGGATCGAAAACCAATTTTGATACTTTGGCTTTGAATACGATTAATTTTTTTATTGGTATTTTTATACGAAGCTTTGAAGAAAATAGTTCAGACGAAGGTTATATAGTTGTTCACAGAAGGATTGTGAGGGAGGAATTCAAAATAATCCTTGAATTCAGAAAGGAAGACGAACTTAGTCAATAGCGTTGTCTTGGGAATTGAAAAAGAAGCTAGGAGAGGTGTAAATGGCTAAGGCAGCCATTCCCAAACTTAAGAATGGGGCGGCCCAATTTGAAAACTGAAAAATGTGTGCGGCCCACCCACACCTTTAATCACAACTATATGATCCACACACAGGACTAGAATCAACTATTACCATACATATTGTAAGCTATTTTATTTAGTGGCTTTATTATGGAAGGTTGGTGTGTAGTTCCTGTTATAAGCAGGGTGTTGGTTGGGACTCTTGTTTTGAAGGAGTTCTAACAGAAGTGGGTTCTGTCGGGGAGAGACGTTTTGGAAGAGTGAAGGAAAATAAACGGGTGTGTTGTCCCGATTCAATAACCATCTGTCGTGTCCTTTTTCGGCTGATGCCTGACAGTATAAGTGAACAAAACGCTCCTCTACAATATTATTCATTTTATAGCAAAAATAATTGTATATGAACGCAGGCATGTGCAGTGCAAATCCAATAACATCCACATTTAAGCGTAACAATTTGCAAAGCAACCAATGTAAAAAAAACATAGTGCATATAGTGGATTGTTAAAAATATATTCTTGCTGTTTGTATAACAGAGCACGACAAGAATATCAGGGAGAAGAAAAACACATTTGAGGCGTAACCAAATTTACTCAAGGCGTTTAAGGGCCCCCCCCCCGTGTGTGTGTGTGTGTGTGGGGGGGGGGGGATTTGGACAAGAGAAAGAACTATCAGAATTGTTAACTCATATTAATTGTTCAATAGAATATCAATAGCATTACAAGACAAACTTGCAGTACATTTAGAAGGAAATTGGTATGCTGTAGAGATTTTAATGCTAAGCAAATTATGGGGTAGTAGTAATGATGATAATGGAATGGTGATTGAAGAATTAATGGGGATAAAATAAAAGGTGTGGGACAAGATTTAACATGAGAACAGGCACAGAGCCGGCCATAGACCTCACTTTAGTGTCAGATTCATTGGCATTAGTTAATCAGCGGTTAAAAGAATTCAATGTCAATGGATGAGATTATGTACAGCAGCATTACTGGTAGAAATGGAAGAAATGCCTCTAGATATGAGAAGGAATCAGCTTGCATTAAATTATTGGGCTAATTTACAGGGACACAGTAAAGAACATCCAACACAGGACACTGTAAAACCTTTTTAGGGATAGGAGAAAGATAAAAAGCTTTGGATGGACAGTAGCACAAAGAGCAACAGAATTAAACATATAGTAGAATTAAACTTCAGTCCAACAGTACCATTACCAGCAATATTACCGTGGAGAGTACCTGGTGCTACTGTTTATTTCACACTATTAAAAAAGAAAAAAAAAAGATAGAGGGGCTATTTTCAATTCGCATACAATAAAGGCACATATTCAATTACTAACGTTATATCCAGGTTTATCGAATGCATCAAATAATTTATACAATAAGGTGAGAGTAGCAATTATATTCCAGAATTTCATATTAAAATAGGAAAAAAGATGAGTGAGGGGCTATCGGAATATACAGGAGAAATGATTGCAATAATGTTAGTACTACAGTGGATAGAGGACATATGAGCAAGAAAGAATGCAGCTAACTGTAAACCTTGGCAATATTACATTTAATTTAATAGATACAAAATACAAAATAACTCGGGCAGATGTGACAATTGTAATCAGCAGGAAACAGTGGAGCATATATTTTTAGTCTGTCGACAATACTATCGACATAGACGAACACTTAAAAACTCACTCCAAAGAAACCGTTTAACGTTAATTCTAAGGGAAATACTACAGAGGGACTCAGGTGATATTCCGGTTTCTAAAAAACACAGGACTCTATAACAGAATTTCGATAAATATGCATTCTGACTCACACTCCTTTCCAGGCGGTGGCGGTAATGCACTGATAAGTTCTTTGCCAACCGCCATTAAACAGCAGCAGCAGAAGAAGACGAAGAAGAAGGCCTATTCTCATGTGAAACGTCCAGTAACACTTCTTCTACTCTCCGCAATTCAGGCTAAGTTCAAGATCCAGCTGTTCAACAACCTTCGTGGCTCGTTAGCTTGCTTTAAAAAGCCACGGGACCAGGATGTATTTGTGAAGAACGACCCCAACCACGGTGAGTCCCGACCTGGAAACATTTAGACTACCTGTCAGCTAGCCGCGGCTGGACCTCACTGAAGGGCTAGTTAGCTTGTAACCTAGGAAATGTTTGTCTCCACTGGACGCACTGTCATGTTCGTCAGGTCCATGAAAGTTACACCACACGGACTAATGGTAAGAGGACAAAAATGGACAACCCTCTGATATGAGAGTTTAGGCGGAGTCTAACGCGAGGAGCTGAAAGGTAAAATAGCTAGTTGGAGGACATGTATCGCAGCAGGACTGCCATGCTGTAGTTTTATGTAATTTAACAGATATTAGTTGTGTGTTTGGGATTTTGTTGATGTATGTAGTACGTTAAAAGAATAAACTGAAATCTCCATCACGCCACATTGCCACCTTCAAACTGTGTGAAAGGTCACAGCTCATCTCTGGCCTTCAGCAGACAGGGGCGCGGACACGGGAACGTCACAGCCCTGCTGTTATTCACCTGACTGGTTGAGAAGCCTACGAGCTTTTGTTGACAGTGAGCCTGAAAGCTGCTGATGTGGTCATGTGAATTGTTTCTAGTGTTGGACCATGTTGTAATGCCTCCCTGTATTCTACCCTCTTAGTGTACATATCAGCACATTTTTACCAAAATATATTGCAGTACCAGATCTTGCTGACCAGAGTGTAAAACAGCTCTGCTTCTCTTAAATATCCTCAAATTTCTACTGGAGGGACGAAACTATTTGAAGCCAGACTAAACAAAAACAACACAACACAAATTATGCCAATCCTGTAGCCTTCATCCGAGCTGATGAGCAATGCTAAGCCTGCTGCAAAAATGTAGCCTCATTCAAAAACAGTGCGTACACAAAAATCTGTGCTTAAACCATGCATACTAACGTTTGACCCACAAATCTGGGGTTCATCAATATACCTTAATTTGTTCATATTCTGCGAACAGCTTCTTCTGCAACAATGAAGTTAAAACACTGTGTTGTGTCATAATCAGCCGGAGGAACTTCTGCCTGCAGGAGTGTTTGTGTGTGCCCAGCCCAGGTTCAATTTTTTTTAAACATCGACACTCCGGAGGACACGCTACAGAAAGCTGTGTATTCCACCTCCGACGCCTTCAATTTCTGCTTTTGTGAAATACTTCCTTTTGGGCACGTCTCTCATAACTTCAACTGTTCAGTACACCGCTCTCTTCATGACAAACGGATGTTCTTGTATGGAGAAATAGACGCATGGCAGAATGCCAATTGCAGAGAGCGGACACGCACCTGTCCATTTAGAATGATTCTGATTCACAAACCTACGCATGTTGGTGAGAACAAAATCAGCTGGTGTGCACGTGTCATTAATCTGGCGGCAATTTTTTTCTGTGGAGAGTAAGAACATTTCTGCGCACATGTTAGTGAATTGTGTCTAAATGACTGTCGCAACTTTCATGCTGTTTGCATGAAGATGAGATGTTTTAGGTCTCGCACCCACGTCGTTGTCCATAGTACCTCAGTGCTGACACTTTAAAACAGAAAACAGAGGAAGCAATAAAAGACATTACTTCCACCACATCCAGTTAGCCAACTATGTTTCTCATAACAAGCGGGAGAAGCACCAGTTGTAAGCTCGACCTCATCACTTGCAGACTACTGAATCTGTTTATCAAGTTGGTCCAGACCAAGCTCCTTTTATCCTCTTTTTTTTTTTTTTTTCTTGTGAAAGGGTGTTTTTGTAAAGAACTACCCATGAAGTCGCCATATCTTTGCTGGTCAGCTCACAGCAGAAGTAACTCAGTGACGTCGGATGTACCTGAAGGCGGCGTCGACCTATCACATTAGATCAAAAAAAAGTTCATCAATACCTATTTGCTATAAATAGAAGGGTAGTGTCTGGTGAGCAGAGAGCTGCGTCCCCTGGAAAACCTGCAACAACCAATTAAAGAGCAGCCTCAGGTCTCGTGGTTGCCAAAACTTTAAGGAATAGGGCTGCTTGATATATCGAAAAATCTATTTCATCACGATATCAACGTGCGCGACAAAGATTTGACGGA
This sequence comes from Hippoglossus hippoglossus, assembly GCF_009819705.1. NCBI lineage: Eukaryota > Metazoa > Chordata > Actinopteri > Pleuronectiformes > Pleuronectidae > Hippoglossus > Hippoglossus hippoglossus. The sequence continues at coordinate 1,061,158 of NC_047157.1, read as the reverse complement.
GCCAGAAAAACCCGTCAACAATCTGAATATCTTTAATTTATTTCCAAGGGCAGCAGGGCTCCTTCTAATTGGCCAAATATTCTGACATGCAGAGCGTGAATTCGTGGAGCAGGGAACACAATTTATCTCCGTTTATGCCGTCTTTTGTCATAAGTATATCACTCACGTTGATATCTCGATGACGATACATTTTCTATATATATCGTGCAGCCCTAGAACATAACAACAAGTGAAATTATAATATCGCCCCTCTGCTACTCTTTACTGGTTACCTGTACGTTTTGGAATGGATATTAAGATTTTACTGCTTGGTTTTAAAGCTGTGAATGGTCGAGCTCACATTTATATCTTTGATTTACTAACATCCTATGACCCTGATCGCTGTCTGGTATCCTCCAGCAGGCCCCTACTACCAATTAATGTTGACTTGACAGGCCTTTGCTGTTTTTTGCTTAAGACTCATTTTAATTTTTGCAGTTGATTGTCACCCTCTTTATTTTAAATATTTTGCTTTTCGTCTGTTTTAGTTGTAAAGTACTGACTTGGTAACTTTGTTTTTGAAAGGTGCTGTCCAAATTATTATTCTTTTTTAATTCTTAAATTGAGTAAAAGTTGTCACTACATATGAGTGGACGGACGTACATGTAAACAATTCATGTCAAAACCATTGTGACTAAAACGTTGGCTTAACAAGCAGATGTTGACTTATTTCTTCTTACTCCATGAGATGTATATGGACCCCAGCTCTGCCACTAGCATTTGTAAACATACCCGAAGCTCAGGTCAAGCATCCAATTGGAGAGTGGGGAGTGGAAATATTTATACTTTTGGCTAAATGGGAATACCACAGTCCTTTTTTTCCATTTTCTCCAATTATTTTTATTTTCATCCACCTTTCTGCTGCAAAGATACACATTAGAAGGCCATCCTCCCAGCAGTGAATTATCACAGTTGAATAATTGTGAATTGTGTCCTTTAAGTCCATTCTACAGTGATAAGGGTTTTGACATTTGTATCACTCCTACTCTAATTGTTTGAATGTCATTTTCTATAAGTGAATTTCAGTGAAACCTTTAAGGTGCATTTGTTCTTTTCTCCTGTCTAGTGCCATGTCTCTGGTTTTCCTACGACCCAACACCAACGCAGTCCACGGTAAGAAGGATAAAAGACTGATGGCAGAGGTGAATGCATCACCGCTCAAGCACTTTGTAACAGCAAAGAAGAAGATCAACGGGATCTTTGAACAACTGGGCTCCTACATTAAGGAAAGCACGTCCTTTCTAGAAGGTACACACCTACTTGCAATTTCCTCTCTAAGCCTTTGTATCCCATCATATTTTTGATAATCTGAGGGCAGTTTAATATGTTGGTGTCTGTTCTGAGTAAGCACTCTCTCACTTAAAACATAAAACTCACAGCATCTATTTATCTAGGCTAGAGCTGTAACATTGTCATTATCATTTTTAACACGACATAAAGCAACATCTGGTTAATGTACATATAACAGCAGCACAAGGTGCACAGAGAAAAGGCGAGCAAGAGAAATGGGTATTCCACCTTCAAATGGCACTGAAATACGTTTATTATCTCAAAACAAAATCAATTAGATAAACCAGGAAATTGAGCAGAGGTGCCAGTTTTAAGTTGTTGAGGAAGTGTAAAAATCTCAAGGATTAAAGCGACAATTAACCCCACATTAAATCAAGAATAATAATTTTCCTAAAACGGCTGTGGTACAGTTTAATGTCTTGAACGAAGCCGTGAAACTTACCAAGTTCTCTTCATCAATACTGGGAACCCAGGTATTTAATTTCTTTGTTTTTAATAATTAAAAAGAGCCCCGGAAAATCATTGCAGGATTTTGATTTCATCTTTCTTTTCCTGAGGCTTCTTTTTTTTCCTTTTTGGTAAATTGCACCTAATGTAAATAGTTTAAGTCTGTGAAATTCACTCTTTCAAGTCAGAGGAGTGAGGAAGAAGCTCCGACAGAGACTCTGACACAGTACGACCGGACCTTTTAATCTGCGTCTGTCCTGAAGCAGCGGTGTTATAATTATGCAGCAGCGGGACATCGCTAAAACTATGAACTTAGCGGTAAACATGAATCGATTATGTTCAGTCACTGCATCAATGCAGAGTTGTCCAAGTCCGCATCGCGATGCATTTAAGAATTGAGAAATTTCCACACCTCTAGTGTGTGTGTATATATAGCGCTATATAAATACAGACTATTTACCGTGCCTCCAAATTATTTGCTATTTCGTGCTATTTACTCACGTTGCCATTAATGTGCAAAGGCCTTAACTAATATTTAACAGCCTGCTTAGTTAGCTGCCAGCTTGATCATGAGGCATGGATGATATTATACAAACTCCCTTTGGTGGTGAGAACAACTCTACACCTAGAACCAATTTTGACATTGATGTACGTAAGTCTTAAAACATGGTGTATGTTTTTTGGTATCATACTGTCAGTCTAATAAAGAGGCTCTTCATGGAAACAGCTGTAACAGGATGCATTGTCTTCTGTCCGATCACCTCCACATATTAGATACGTACAAAAATGATGAGTTGGACCCAGTCACCACAGAGGAGCAGGTCCAGGAGGTGCAGGGTTACCTTGCAAAGGTGGCAGGGATCGGCGAAGTGCTCGCCCGCAGACATATGAAGGTGGTCTTCTTTGGGAGGTATGACTATCCGTTTCCTATCCCAACCGCTTAGTTTTGGAACTTCCGTTTATCTATATTCATCTTATTTAATTTAACCTTTTGAAAGCTACCTACCTACCTTTTGTTATTCACTTTTCAAATGGGCTGAGGCAACACTGACAGAACCGTTTGTTCTATAGGACCAGTAATGGGAAGAGCTCAGTGATCAATGCCATGCTATGTGATAAGGTGCTGCCGTCAGGAATAGGACACACCACCAACTGTTTCCTGAGGGTGGAGGGCACAGATGGCAACGAGGCCTTCCTCCTTACAGAAGGCTCTGAAGAGAGGAAGAACATAAAGGTAAGCAAAACTCACTGAGGGCCTTGCATGCATATTGCTGTATGTGTAAAATAAACTGTGTGTGTGTGTGTGTGTGTACTTACAGACGGTAAACCAACTAGCCCATGCTCTCCATCAGGATGAGGACTTAGACGCCGGCAGCTTGGTCTGTGTCATGTGGCCCAAAGCCAAGTGTGCTCTACTCAGGGATGATCTGGTGTTGGTAGACAGGTGAGACACAAGTTAATCTCAAATAGCCAAATCTCGTCAGTGTTTGAGAGTGGTCTGACTGCACCCATTATAATTGTATATTGTAGTTCTCTATCACTCATACATTCACACACTGTCAGCACATCAGCGGCAGTTTGGGATTCATTCATTTTGAAAATGTTAATGTGCTGAAAGAAGGAGAATGTTGGCTGAAATAGACACCCGGTGTTAGGCTTATAATTACAATCTACTTTGGATGGCAGTCTTTCATCTTGGATTTCTTTCTACACCTCATCCAACACAAAGGATCTTTTGAATATGAGTGACGCGTATGCATATGATCATGTTGGCTGTACTGAATAATAGCAGGTATGATTATACGTAGGGTTGGGTATCGTTTTATCGGTTCTTATCGATTCCCCATTTGGATTCCAAAATGGTAAATAAAAATTTAAAAAAAGGTCAAATAATTAGATAAAAAAAGATCTTTATTGGACTGGACCATTGCACAGTAGCTGTGCTTCATGTTATACCGGTGCAGCAGTGGTAATGCCTTTTGATAGACAGGCAACATTACAAAAGAAAACCCACACAACTCATCTCAGAGCATTATCAGACATGCTCAATGTCGTCCCAACTGTGTAAATTAGTATTAACTAAGATAGAGGCAATGTTGACATTTTTTGCCTTGAAAATACTGGTGTTTAAATTAACCAAACACATAGTCGTATTTGTGGATAAAAAGTAGAAGACGATGTCCAATTGTCCCTTTTTAAACTAATGTTACATCAATAATTGTCAACTTTAAGATCTGTCATGAATATTAATCTCACAAAAGAACAGCGTGGAAATCAGTAGCAGTTGAACCACTTGTGGATAATAACGTTTTAAGGTGGTTGTTGTACGTCTTATTTATATGAAACCTACTGACATAATTCATACAAGTCATGTTAGTCAGCATTCCCTTGAATGCCAGCGAGAACTGCTGTCGCTTCTCGCTCTCCGTAGCTCTCCTGGAGGTGCTAGCGAGGTGCTACTAGCGCTAGCTGAAGATGACGCACTCGGGCTCAGAGACCGCAGGACATTAAACGCTGTACAGTCTTTCAGGTCGACGCCATGCTGACTTAAATGTTTGGTGAGCTTCGATGTGCAACCTGACTTTTGAGCGTTTATCGCGGCTCATCTTAGCCACGTTTGCCATTAAGGCTAGGTCATGTCTAAACAAATGAGCAGGCTGTTGCGTGGTGTGTGACGTAGTCACATAGCCAGGTCCTGGCAGATACATAGGGCGTCCTTGCAGTTTAGGAACCGATAAGCAGAACCGAAATTGAAATTTTTTTTATGGTTTCATTTACACTATGTTTTAAGCCTAAATGTCCACTATTGGAAGTAGTGATGCTAGCGGAAGTAGCAATGCTACTGCCCACCCCGCGTCTGCGGTGTCTGTGGTGTCTGCGGTGTCTGCGGTGTGCATGCCAACATGGTTCTAGAGGAGGATAACAGGACATTCAGGCCAATAAACAATGTGTAAATGACGCTGTTTCAAGTCGAAGTTGAATGTCGGGGCTTACGGATACATGGATGACACCACACGAGCAGTATGGAGGCATTTTATGTCTTTTTTACATTTGAAAAAGGAGTCACCAGTCCTAAATTCTTTTGTGGACTCAAACACTTCACCCACCACTCCATCGTCATAGTGGAGATTAGATAATGAGTGTATTTTCCTTTTTCGGTGAACTTTCCCTTTAATTCACTACAGCCACAACAGTATGGTTTTTGTTTCAGTAATTGATAACATTGTCTCCTTCATAGATGATTTATCGTACATCTTTCTTTCCCTTCCAGCCCAGGTATCGATGTTACCACAGAATTGGACAGCTGGATTGACAAGTTCTGCCTTGATGCTGATGTGTTTGTTCTGGTGGCAAACTCTGAGTCCACACTGATGCAGACGGTAAGAAATGACGACTGTATATTTCATCCATTCAGACAGCTGTAGAAATAGGTGAACTGTTTCATAATGAGATTAGTGGAGAAGTGGAACAATGTGTAGGATTGTAGGAAGTGTCAATGTCAGTGCTCATGTTTTAATGTATCTCGTATGTTCAAATGCTGCCTTTTAAAACTGCTGTTATGTTTTCCTACAGGAGAAGTCCTTTTTTCACAAGGTCAATGAGCGACTCTCCAGTCCCAACATTTTCATCCTCAACAACCGCTGGGATGCTTCAGCCTCAGAGCCTGAATACATGGAGGAGGTCAGTCTTTTAAACAGACTACAGTGTGACGGTGTTCAATATTAGCAAAGCAAGTACATCTGAATGACAGTGTTTACTCAAAGAGTGTTCCGAATGCTTTTACGATATTACCAAGTTTCTGAGCCCAAATTACATTTGCGAGACAATACAATAGGGGAATTTGGAAAATGGAATTTCAGTTCGGCTTCCCATTATCATAAAAACAAGATAATCAACATAAAACGGTTATTGTTCTGCATGCCGTGTTGCTCTATTTTTGTCTTGTGATGTAAATGTGGGGCACACTACCTTTTTTAAATCAGTGCGCTCCGCCGCACAGTAGTTTCAGCTTGTGTTGAGAGGGAGGAGGGAGCCACGTCAGGTTTCCCCAGTTATTTTGAAACTGAAAATTAAATTTGAAATTCTTTTAGAAGATGGCAGAAAGGCAGCTTTTGGTTGACAAGAAAGGTAAAACAAATTCAGTCATCTGGAAACACTTTGGTTTTGAAGAGTCAAACGGAACAAGCGAAAATACAGTACAAAATTTGTTCTATAGTTGGGGCCGCACCACAATGCAACACGTCCAATATGTTTAATCATTTGACGTGAGATATACTGCCTCACTTCTCATGCACTAATATTGGCAAAATCAATCAAATGCAAGCGATTGGAAGACAAATTTACTTGCCACACCATGCTCACATGATGTGTTTTGGGGGAGGGCCAGAGCCAATGGGAGAGAGGCATGCTACACCCTGCACAGGTCACCAGCCTATCACAGGGCCAACATATAAGCTGTTTTTAGACTTGAACTCTGTAAATTGTCTGGTAAATTGGGTCTGGAGTTTACTTTTTAGATATGAAGAACGCAACAGGAGATTGTCCGCATCAGACACGTTAATAACAACAGGATATCCCAAGTAGGCAAAGTCAGTCACCTGTTCTCAGTCTGACTGACTGACCAGCAGTCCACTTAGTTAAGAACAGACTAGGCAGAGAGAGCTCACAACAACGAGAGCTGAAGGAGGCTGCACTGAAGCTCAGGGAGAGAATCATTTGGGAATATCGAAGGGTCTGCTGATGTCTGTGGGTCGGACTTCACACAGTCACTGACTGCAGAGGATTTCCCACTAAATTCTGAACCCCTCATCTTTGGCTGTGACTCAGTAGGTAGAGAAGGTTGTCCACTAACCTGAAAGTCAGTGGTTAGATTCCCGGCTACTCCAGTCCTTGAGCAAGATAACTGATCCCAAAACTGCCCCTGACCGATATGCGCACAGTGTATGAAGGGTGTGGGATGGGTAACACGCTCTGCATAGAAGTGCTGTTAGAATGTGAGTGGACGGGTCAATGTGACTTTTACTGTAAAGTGCTTTGAGTGGTTGATAAGACTGGAAAAGTGCTATACAAATACAGTCCAGTTACCATTTTTCCATTCAACTATGTGCACGTGTTTAAAGGGCTGTAATAACTCCACAAAGTTCTCACTATATTGATGTAAATTTATTCAAATTAAAACAAAGATAATACTTAGCACTTAGATATAGGATCCATTATTTCATTTCAACCTGAAAAGGCTGAAATTTAGAGCCTAATTAACAAAAAAATGCAGCTGTCTAAATACTTAGTCTGGACTGTATCCTTTCCAAATTCTTGATAAAAGGAAAGTGTTGCTACCGTATCACGTAGTAAGCTAACTATTAACATGCTGCTGATTCAGCAGCAGCCTTAGATAAGCAGGTGAACAGTTAAGCTGGTTTTACCTATCCTATCTCTGCTCTGTGGTTGAACTGAGGATTACCTTCTGCCTCACAGGCCTCTGTGAATATCCTGTATTCAAGTTTAAAGCCATGCCAGTGTCCCACACTGTTTATGTAGCTGTGTTCATGATGAAGTTAGTATCTATTTGCACAGATCTGTAACTAAATGAATGAAAGACCTGACGTTAGACCCACAGTTTGTGGTTCATTCAGATGATTTAATGAATATGCTTAACATGCAGCCTACATGATTTTGTAAGATTGTGTCGTTTTTCGTTTTCCATAAATTTTCCCCAACAAACAGAAAACGAAGACAGCAGCCTGGTGGATCAGTGGTTTCCATTGTTGCATTACAGCAAGAATGTCCTGGCTTTTACAACTCAACTTAACTGACTCTGATATTTTCTCATTGGAATAATCATGGTCCTCACGTACTTAAGTCTTCGGTTTTGTTTGTAGAATTAAAAGCCAAGAAGTGTTGAGATTATTTTAATATTCAAATTTTGTCCTAATTTAATAATAGTCCTCACTGGCTCCCAGCAGCTCTTCAGATTTTTATCAGAACAGCTGTGGTAAGCGGTATTACGTTTTCGGTTCATCTTTCTGTACTGCCGTTCTGTCTGTCCCATTCTCATGAATGCAAGTTGTCAGGTATACCTTTTTTATTATTTTGCTGTTCAGCTCCACTTTCTCAGTTCAGTTCATTTAGGGCTGTCTTGCGACTCTAGAGCTGTTTTCAGACACAATAGGCTCAAAAAGCATCCTCAACAGCAGCAAATCCACCAGAGGATTCAGACAGCGTGTGGAGGCACGATGTCTTCAACATGTGTGGGTCCGCTCTTTCAGCCTGACATATTTGTTTACTTTTGGTTTTCTGTCACGTGTTAGAAACTTAATCAACCACCCACTCACTTGTGGTGAATCCTGTTGAGGCTCTCCTGCTGTGTTCTCACATCGGCTCCTTCAGACACGGTATTTACAGTATACTCGGGGTCTGGCCAAAGAAACTCAGCAGAAAGTCTGGATGCTCTCACTTTGATATTTGCGTTCTCACATACAGCCCCTCCACAGAGTGTCTGGAGATTCTCTGAAGTTCTGTGCATGTCTGGAAGCAGCTTAGGTGAATTGCAGCCAATTTCAGAAACGAGGACATTATTGGAAGTGAACAGATTCTCCATATAGTCTCTAATAAGTCCATCCTCTGTCTGGTTGTTAAAATACACTGATTTTTAGGTGTAGCATTGTACCCTGTCACAAAGCTTTCTGAGAACATCCGCAAGCTGGTAATTTTAGTTACTCTTACATAACCTTCAACCTTTTTAATATGATAGAAAAAGTAAGAATGGTGGGGAAACAGTAAAATCAATGTCCTGCAGCCTGAGCCTCATTTCTGTCTGCTGTGCTGCCCTCAGCTTTGGTGCTAAATGACAGAACAGTCAGCTGAAGTACACCTGGACTAAACTACACTGTGCCATTTCTTCTTCTTCTGTTGTCCTGAAAGAAAGCTGACGTTGATGTTTTCCCCCCTAATGAATTACTTTTTGAAATTCATGTTCAATAAAGTGGGCTGTTTCTGTGTCAGGTTCGTAGGCAGCATATGGACCGCTGCACCAATTTCCTGGTGGATGAGCTGGCTGTAGTGGACCGGACCCAGGCCAGTGACCGCATCTTCTTCGTTTCTGCCAAGGAAGTACTTCAGGCTCGGGTGCAGAGAGCTCAAGGAATGCCTGAAGCAGGTGGGGATGGTAGTCAGTGCAGAATCTGATGTGCAGCAGCACTGCCTCAGGATAGAGTTTATGCTTAAACATTAAAATTACCAAAGTTTAATTCTAACATTAAAAATTTTTTTTACACCATGCTTTATACCCCTCATTTTGAGAGCAAATGTATATCTTTATAATTGAAGGCATTTTATATACTTTTGATGTACACAGAAATCACTTAATGTATTAGAATGACAATTTAATTAATTCAGGTTAACATTCCTACTGACATGTAGTGTGTTAATGAAGCTATGTTCAGTGATGATCTTGCATTAGTACTAGAGGTGAACAGCTTTTACTGTTTGATACAGTATATTTAATCAAAGAACTGAAAGTCTTTAGTAAGTACCACCTAAATGTCTGAAGGAAACAAGTCAAGTGTAGAAAATTGATGTCAAATGTCTGGTTAGGTAAAATTTCCATTACATATTCTTTGATGGGATGGTAGTAACTGTGTTTATGCCCATTCAGAATGTGCCACAGAGTGTAAGCAAGCAACATTGTGTGATGTTAGCTTATCATCAAAGTCACTGCTAATCTGTGATATCACAGCAAGTACAGTTAAAAATAAATGTTGGTTTAGGGCCAGGGTCTTTCTCTTCACAGTGGGAACCTCGGGGTGTCCCGGGGGTCCTCAGCAAATTGGACTGGATGTGATTCCATGTGTTTCAGGTGGAGCTCTTGCAGAGGGATTTCAAGCCAGAATGTTTGAGTTCCAGAACTTTGAGAGGCGATTTGAGGTAAGATCCTCATCCCTATAACAACTCGGTTTAAGATTTATGTGCTGCATATGACAGCTGCGTCGCGGATCTGCTGCGTATATGTTGTTCACACAGGGAGCATGTCCGCTGCGTTCCTGCAGCAAAGCTGCTATGTACCGTTTCTGGAATAACTACTGTATTTTCTTGAATAAAAGTAGGTCTATTTATCCAACTAAATGCCAGGCTTCTTGTTTTTAAGAGTTATTTATTTATTATTTATTTGTGACATATTCAACAGATAGACATTGAAACTATCTAATGAGAACCCTGCGCAGTACGCATAGAAAAATAGGTAAGACCCTGACACTCTAGAAGAGCAGTGCAGTCGTGTAACATGGGCACCAAAATGAAAAACAAGAAGTTCTGTGTCCCACATGCTTCCCTCGCGCATCCAGTGTAGCCTGAGCATTAGTAAAAAAGCAAAACAAAGAAGAACCTGCACACTTATTTGTGCCACAGAAAATATAATTAAACAATGTTTCGTTCCAGAGTGGACTCTTAGTCAGGTCCTTTCGTGGTTTAAAAAAAGAGAACCTGCTACCAATAGCTGCCAAGATCATCCACTGTTTTTAAAATGTTAATGTTTAAAAAAAAAAGTTTAAATGTTATTAAAAAATCTCCCAAGCTGTCTTAAAATGTACAATGGAGTATTGATGATACTCTTCTTTCTGGCTTTGTGCTCTTTTTTTAGCAAGTAAGTGTACAGGCTCTTCTTTGTTTTTGTTTAATCAAATATTTATAATTATATAATATTAAGTTTGTGTTCCATTTTCCATTTAGAAATTTAAGAACACCTGACTTTGCTTTACTGTAAATAAAGTACTTTAAACAGTTATCATGTTTCATTAATTGTGGAAAATTCACTCAGTAATCCAGATATCAAAAGTTTAAATCAGCTGCACTTGGAGAATTGAAGCATTCAATCATTTGTGGCCATCCCTTGATCTTTTCTGGATTGTTGGCCAATGTGCTGTGTGCAGGAGTGTATCTCACAGTCAGCGGTGAAGACCAAGTTTGAGCAGCACACTGTGAGGGCCAAGCAGATCTCTGAAGCCCTGCGCCACATTATGGATTCTATACATATTGCTGCACAAGAGCAGAGGTGAGTCAAGTCTGAAATGTATTGATTGAGTCTGTGTGAACCTAAGACTGGAGACAAATAAAATACCTACTCTCTGATATATTCACACTTTGTGTGTGTGTTTAGGGTCTACTGCCTTGAGACTAAAGAAGACCGTCAGTGCCGATTGGAGTTCATCGATAAGCAGCTGGACCTGTTGACCATGGACTGTAAATCTAAAATCAAGAAGATTACTGAGGAGGTGGAGAGACAGGTGAACTCCCAAATCATAACATGCCTGCTTTCTCTGCTGCTGCAGTGAAACAACTGGGCTTCAAGTTATCTCCTTAATCTTATTCCTCACTTATCAAATGATATTATACCCAGTGAAAATAATTTCTAAATTCAGGTTTGTTTTCATAATAAACACTGAGGAAAGAATCACATTGTGATTTGCTCTTAAAAGAGGGCAAACTTCACCAGGAAGTGCTTTTCACCCTGCTCTTTGCTTGTGTACAGGTCTCTAATGCCCTGGCAGAGGAAATCAGGAAGCTGAATGTGCTGGTAGATGACTTTCACATTGACTTCCACCCATCATCAGTAGTGCTCAAGGTCTACAAGAATGTGAGTTCAACACATGTGTTCAACAGAAATGTTTGTCTTTAATGTGAACTGAGCAGGAGGGCTGCACACCTTCTGTTTACTTTGGTGTGCACACAACAGCAATACTGTTCATACTGTTCTTTTATGCAAGTGTTTGACTTGTGGTCATATACCTTCTAAAACTATATCTTGGTGTTGAATATCAAGAGAGACTCTGAGAGCATGGAGAGAGCGAAAGAAAGTGGAGAGCTCCAGCGAGTCTACGAGTGTTCAGAGACAGTTATTGACAGATTGTTCATATTCTTTGCAAACGCTGAACCGAACGAATCAGTTTACAAATGATGAAAGTGAGTGGCGTTCACTCCTGCAAGAGTGGACGCACACACAAAGGGCCAACTACAGACCAATATCCAACCTCCCTTCCTGTCTAAAATCCTCAAGAAAGTTATAGCTTATTACAGCTAGCTTAAAAGATTGCGGTACATATCCTGATGACAAGATAACTCCCCCATCTACATGTCTGACACACTGGTGTATACATGCTGTACAGTGTAAAGCTCCTCCTTGGTCTCCTGTTGGCACGCTGAACCTGTATAAAGCCCAAGTGATCTGTGTTATGTAAGAGCAGTCCATACTGAGTCATGATGCACTCATTAAACTCCACAATCTAATCTGATGGGCACAGGCACCAGAAATTTAATATAAAATAATCCTAGTGATGTTTTCACTAATGTGTAATCATCTAAATGTTTGATTCTGAATTGTACTAATTGTTCTTATCTTTACCCTTGAATGGACCGTTTATATTCAAATACTTTATATTTACATTGGTAGCCGGTCCTCTATGGAGGCTGCCATATTTTTTTTACAGTTGTCCAGTCTGGACAAACTAAACACCTTTTAGTTTTTATGACAACTGAAGCGACCACAGGTTCTCTTTCATGTTTGGGAGGGTGAGGTGAGGGGTATTCAGCTGCAACCTACAACTTCACCACAAGATGTCACTAAATTCTACACACGACCTGACACAAACACTGACTCTAGATAGGTAGCACTGTTGATACAAAGCACTTGGCTCTGAAGGCCAAGTACTAAAAACTGTGGCAAGGGGGCCACTGGGGTCTCCCAACAACAGCCAGACACAAACCACTCACTTTTTAACATATTAATTGGAATAAATCCAAAATAACAAAGAGAATTTCATCAAACAAAACATAAATTGTCCGGCATAATAACGTGTTCAGGTGGTGTGGCAGCTCATTCAGCAGCTTTTTTAACCAGGGAAGTAATCATCTGAGCTGATTACCCCCCTGGTACAGATGGAGGGGCTCCCACGCCCACAGTGACCCTACACACACTCTGTGTCCTAGCTTTGTTCATTATCAAGATTTTTTCAGATGACTCTTTGAAACCTTTATCACTGTAATTCCAGTGCCATTTGTATAGTGCAATTTTTTAGTTTACCATTGAACAGCTTTCAGGTTTGGCTGCTTTTAGGCATCAGTGAAAAAGGAATTTTAGATTTCCTCTAATGTGTGATTACAGCAGATGTGTTGACTGATTGTTTTCTTGTGTTCTAGGAGCTTCATCGGCACGTAGAAGAGGGTCTGGGAAAGAACATGTCACAGAGGTGTTCCACCTCTATTACCAGTTCCCTGCAAGCTACACAGACTGACATGATTGGTAACAGTCCCCTTTACACCTGAGACAAACGTCCAATCTATTCTTGTCACTGCACAGGCTGCAATGTGCTTTAATGAGCTTAAATGTTTTACCCTAATAATCCTGGCCACACTCTTGTTTAACTGCTTACTGCGTGTAATTTGCATGTGGAGATGTGTAGGATTCATGAATGTCTTCTGTCAGCTTATGTAAAAACATGTATTTAGCCACACTGTGTCCCTAGTTTGGGTTGATCTGTTTGCTGTCTGTGTTTGTACAGATGGTCTGAAGCCTCTACTGCCCAGCCCAGTCAGAGAGCAGGTTGATAAGCTAGTTCCTCGCCAGTGCTTCAGTCTCAGTTATGACTTGGCCTGTGACAAGCTTTGCAGTGACTTTCAAGAGGACATCAGCTTCCACTTCTCTCTGGGCTGGACCATGCTGGTCAACCGCTTCCTTGGTCCCAAAAATACCAGGCGGGCCCTTGTGGGCTACAATGACCAGGTAACACAGGATATAAAACTCCTCCAAGCTCAGTGTTTAAGTAGGGCTGCATGACTTTACAAAAAAATCATAATCACAGTTTTCTTGCTGAGCATTGAGATCAAATTTCTCTCTCACTGTGTTTTTCCAATATAATAATTGAAATTGTATTGTAGGGTTTGATGATTGGCTGAATATATCGTTGAATCGGCGATTGGCTGAGTCCATAGCGCGTTTCTTTCTGTTTGGGTTAGAGAGAGAGAGATGCACTTAGAGCGGTGAAGTGAGATCCAATCACAAGTGGTCAAAGCTCTCATACACTGGCCAGTGCTCGTGCACACACACACATGCGTACAAATATATCGTCAATCAGTGGTTGTTGCACTGATGGTGGCCGATTGGAACATTTTTGCATTGATGTCTGTGTTGTTGGACAGCAGCTATTTTCACCTGTTTATCAATCATGAGGTAAAATACAGAGTAAATTAGGGAGGGTTGACTGATGCAAGACTGTTAATCTCCAGGCAGAGGCACACAAATGTTTTTTAATGTAGCATTATGTCTTGTTGATGTGCTGTTTCATTATCCAGGACTGTCCGTAGCCCTCTGAGCCAGTCACTTTGCTCTGTGACATTATTAGCTGTGTTCTCCCTGTAGGTCCCTCGGCCCATGGCCCTGACTCCTGTCAGCACTGCCATACCTCCTTTCCCGCAAAGCTCTGTGACTCAGGAGGAGCTCATGGTCTCCATGGTGACAGGTCTTGCATCCCTCACCTCCCGTACTTCTATGGGCGTCCTTGTGGTTGGTGGCGTGGTAAGGACACATACACACGCACTGAATACACATATTCGTAGTAGCAGTAGTAAATATCTTCATGGGGATTATGCTTGAATTTTTTTGTTTTTTTCCTGATCCAAACATTGTTATAGTTCCTCTAAGTCAGAAACGTCATGCTTGAGCGACTCGATTGAGCTTCCTGGGTTTTGTGTCGTAACAAGGAACTGGAAGTCTCCCTACATGGTCTTGGCCCACCCCCCACCTCACCCCCACCCGTCCCCCCACACTCATTACGCCGGGTTTACACCGGAGGCAGCGAGGCTGAGAGGCAGCGCAGCGCCGTTCCCAAGCACGCAGCCGCCTGGCTGTTCACACGGGACGAGCATTTCTCCGCTGGTCAGCCCGCGATTCACTCACATGTGGCATTTGTCTGGATCGTTGGGACTGGGAGGCTGCAGCAGCTGCTCGGGCGCGACCGCTCGCTCTCCCATGTGTGAGCTGGAATTTGTGTCAGTGCCACACAGCGCACAGCAGTGTGGAAGACTTCCGCAGTGTTCAGCACTACTGTAACCCCCGAACCCCGACATTCAACGGGTACAACAACAAGCGGAGAAAGCAGAATCGCGGGCTGACCTTATATATACAGTCTATGGGGCTGACCAGCGCGGAGAAATGCACGTCCCGTGTGAACAGCCAGGCGGCTGCGCGCTTGAGAACGGCGCTGCGCTGCCTTGCAGCGGTCTTCCACACAGCCAGCAGTGTGGAAGACTTCCGCAGTGTTCAGCACTACTGTACGCCGGGTTAACACCGGACGCGGAAGCGCCGCTGCGAGGCAGCGCAGCGGCGTTCTCAAGCGCGCAGCCGCCTGGCTGTTCACACGGGACGTGCATTTCTCCGCGCTGGTCAGCCCCATAGACTGTGTATATATAAGGTCAGCCCGCGATTCTGCTTTCTCCGCTTGTTGTTGTACCCGTTGAATGTCGGGGTTCGGGGTAAATGATGGTCTTCATAGCCCCCCCCCCCCCCCCTCCCCCTCTCTGTCTGTCTGCTTGTGTGCTTGTAGTGGATGGGCAGAGGGGGACATTTAATTATGTGATTGGGAAAATTAAAACTCCAGGACAACAGAAGGGGAATACAAAGTATGGGATGCATATTTGATAATTTATATCATATAAAATATGTAATTTATATCGTTTAAAATCATGGGGGGAGGGGGGGAGGGGGGAGCTGGCTCATTAGCATTTAAAGGAACAGGCACTCAAAACAGGTCACTCTGTGGAGGGCTGTTTTATACAGGGTAAAAAGGGTGCTGTTTTATATGATCCTTGTGGTATTTTGACCAAAGTATGTTACAGACATTTCATTAAGACCCCAAGGAACCATATCAACTTGTGGTAAAATGGGCATGCTATGTCCCCTTTAATCTTGCTGTGTTTAAAAAGTGAAGAAAATGTCCCAGATCTGCACCAAAATGTGAAGGCTTCTTCCCTGACCCGTACTGCATCTTTCTATAAAGTTTTATGCAAATCCGTCCTGTAGTTTTTGCATAATCCTGCTAATTATCAAACAAATGCAGATGAAACATAACCTCCTTGGCGGAGGTCTTAAAAACTGGCATGTCTTCTTTGTTTTGCGTAATAGTACAGTACATCATTGGTTTGGAGTCAGTGGGAGTGAGTGGCTGGCAGTCGTGACGTCCGTGTCACGGTGCCACACCTTAAATACGGTGGACACGCCGTCACATGTCATTCAAAACAACGACACCTCTTCTCGCTTCACCCCAGCAGCAAGAAGGGCGGTCTGGTGAGACATCTCACTCATGCTACTCAGAGAACCGGGGTTACAACAGTAACCTAAAGTTCTCTTTCATAACATTTGTTTCGATGTCTCACTATGGGATATTGAGACTCCCGTATTGCCAGACAAGCTTATCTCGACGACTGACCGCCAGCCCCCCCTTCAGGTAGAAGTGAGTGGATGAGGAAGATCCACAGAGGAGCCCATGCTCAAGACAGCGTGGGTCAGGCCAGGGGATGTGACATCCAACCTGTAGAACCTCGCAAATGTGAAGGGAGAAGACCAGCTAGCTGCAGCGCAGATGTATTGGATAGAGACTCCGTTGAACAGGGCCCAAGAGGTCGCGAAAGCTCTAGTAGAGTGTGCCCATACACCAATCGGAACCTGAAGGCCCGAGCTGGAGTAGGCCAACGCAATGGCGTCCACTATCCAGTGAGAAAGTCTTTGTTTGGTGGTAGGTTTGCCCAGGACACAAACAACTGATCCCCTTTCCTAAAACTCCTTGTCCTCTCCACATATGTGTGTAAAGCACGGACAGGGCAAAGCATGTGTAACCGCTGCGGTTCTGCAGAACCATTGGGAGGTGGCTGAAAAGCTGACAGTTCCACTGGATTAACAACCATGGGAACAAATGCAGGATTCGGCCTCAGCGTCACCCCAAGGTTCCCCAGGGTGAACCGCATACACGCTGGGTGTACAGATAAAGCGTGAATATCACTCAAGTTTAGCTGTAGACAAAGCCAAAAAGAGAGCCACCTTCAGGGATAATGTTTTCATGTCCACGTTATCGAATGGTTCAAAGGGATGACTGGAGAGGGCTCCCAGCATCACTGCTAGATCCCAAGATGGTGACATAGGCTTGGGTGGGAGGACATGAAGCAGGGTAATAAGGCACGATATAAGGTATCTGGGCCACCGCTGCAAAATCAACGTAGCTGAAACCGAATAGTTTGTGAATGCACACATTGGGGAAAGTATTAACCGAATCAACAAGCCTTGTTGTAGCTGTGAAACTGCTGCAACCAAACGAAGTAAAATTGTGTGAAAACACAATACATTTTCCTACTCTGCAATAATAGAAGCCTGCTGACTATAATTCATTCAGACATTTGTGAAGAGGAATTGAACACATTTGTTAAGTTGATCACACCAAGTCCTACATATTGGCTGCAATGACATCCCCAGTCAGACATATAAAATGTGCAAAAATGTCTATCAGGCTATTCAACACCCTGAAGGTGTGTGAATTCACAGTTCAATCTTACAGCTCAAATTTGTATATCTGGGGCCTCATTTATACAACAGTTCATAGGATTCTTACTAAAAGTACACGTTCTCACAAAAGCATGCACACCTGAAGGCAATGTTTCCTTTATAAATCAAAATCCACCTGGAAATTTGTGTACGTGAATCTGCCTCAAAGTCTACCCTCTACACGCCCAAATTCAACCATAAATGCTCAATGCAAAGCACCTAATGAATATTAAATGATCCTGATGACCAATGGGTTTCTAAGGTGACTCAAGCGATAAAAAGAGGAAGATCAACTTTCTGACACCGACATTAAGATGTTTGTTAGTGAGGTGGAGAATGACAGATTGTTTGGTGGCCACAGCAGTGATGTCACTAATAAAGAAAATACACTGATACGCTGCTGCTGTGGATAATACAGTAAATGAGCGTGAGTCCAATAGAAAGAACGTCTAATTCAAAGGTGGAGGCAAAAGAATATCGCTTCACACTGTCAGAATGTGAGTGAACTTGTTGTACCGCCTGTTCATATTTTAACAATCAAAACTGCAGGATTATTAAATTCAGGGACAGCTGTGATATTCCCAATCAATAAAAATTATAAAATGAGGGTCTACATAGAAAGGTAAATATTATACAGTTTTAATCATACCACACACATACCTATTGGCTAATAGTGTTTGTACAGGTTCGGTTCCATCGGGTCGATCTGTGTAATACTTCAGCCCAAGATCACAGATCTATAGAATCTATATCAGCTGATTAGTTATCATCATGGGACATAAACATCTTTGTGATTGCTGAACATCTGTTTCCTCCTAATCCTTTCATTCGCGCACTCTATCAGTGCTAGGGCATCCATCACGCAAGTGTCACCACAGTATTTTCATAATTAGAGCAATCGGACCGATTACTACACACATCAGTGGGATCCTAGCCTCCAGTTTGAAAGTGAATAGTTTCACTCACGTTCATGTATACAAACTAAAGTCGGACTTAATGATACAGTGTTAGAGGATATTATTAAAAACTATTACTCTGTAACTCTGCTGTTTAATGGTATCTGAACGTAATTTGTGTAAGGGTTAGGTAAGTTGTATTACATCTTTTTTAATTAAACAGTTATGTTACGCGCTGATGAAATGGATCAATAATCTGGCTTCAGTTCACCTCACGTCTGCATCATATTTTCCTGTCTCCAAAATGTTTGTAAGCATGGGTCAAGGTTAGCGTACAAGTGCACATTCTCCCGTCAAGTTTGCTTTTATAAATCCCAACGTTTGCATGAGAAGTCTTTCAGGCCCTGTTTTGTGCGTATGCAATGGTTACAAATAAGGCCCCTGGTCCCGTTGCACCCCCCAGCAGAAGAGACAGCCACTTAAGCCAGACTCTGAATCTAAACTCCTTGCTGCTGTCAACCTGCCCATTTACAGAATCAATGGGATTTGCTCAAGTGTTCATAGTAAAAGCAGCAATAATATCACAACAACATAAATACAATGTTGCCATTAAATCACACCAAAGTCATCTTGGATCCAAGATGTGAAACCAGAGGACTGTTAGGGGGTCATATGAATGTTTAGTGTGTCCTTAAATGACTGTGGACTATGGTGGCATCCGATCTTGATGGTGGATCATGATCGTGGTGGCAGCTGACCATAGACTATGATTACAACAAGACTGCTTGATATACAATATGTCTCCTCAGATACTCGACCATTACTGACAATAATCCATCAATTCATTGACCTTCAGTTATGCTACAAAGTGTTTATTCTAATCAATGCTGCTAAAACCTTTATCTTTCTGATGTTCTCCTTTACACTTGACATCTATTGCACTTCTGTCCGTCCTGGGAGAGGGATCCCTCACATGTGGCTCTCTCTGAGGTTTCTACGTTCTTTTTACCCTGTTAAAAGGGTTTTTTAGTAGTTTTTCTTTACTCTTGTTGAGGGTTAAGGGCAGAGGATGTCACACCATGTTAAAGCCCTATGAGACAAATTGTGATTTGTGAATAAGGGCTATACAAATAAAATTTGATTGATTGATTAAAAAAGCAACAGGTTAAAAACTATAAGCAGATTCCATCATGGATTATTGTGGTGATCTCAAAGAACTCACTAGGGAATTATGTGGTAACAGGAAGTCCAGACTGTAGATTTGTTGATTTTGTTTCATGAATTTTGTGTGTTCAGATCTGGAAGGCAGTGGGTTGGCGGCTGATCGCCTTGTCAGTTGGCCTCTACGGGCTCCTCTATATTTACGAGAGGCTCACCTGGACCACCAAGGCCAAGGAGAGAGCCTTTAAGAGACAGTTTGTGGACTACGCCAGTGAGAAGCTGCAACTCATCGTCAGCTACACTGGATCCAACTGCAGCCACCAAGTCCAGCAGTGAGCATGTTAACTGACTATATACATTTGCTGTATCTCATATCAAATACAAAATACAAAGAACAAACACATAAGTGTTTACATTCTGACAGGGAAGTGATGTTCCAAATCAAATACAGATGTTGCAAGATAAATGTAAATGACAATTTTTATTTGCACATTTTGCACCAACAAAGTGTCCTCCCTACTTGGCTACCAATTTCACAAATTTGAAACTTTCAGCCATAACTCCAAGTGAATGTACTGTCAGTATGAGAGATAAAGAGAGAAAGAGCATACTATAAAAAGCTGTTTCTCCAACATGCCTCCACTGCTCTCGCAAAGAAAATATTTAAGAGGCACTAGATTATTTACACAATGTAAATGTATTAAAATATCTATCATTCCTTTTTCTAAATATTCAAATTTTGTAAATACTGTGACAGCCCTAATTGGGACATAGTGATAATAATAAAGAATTACAGTAGTCCTGTCTAGAGTATAGGAAGTATGCAAATTGAAACACAGCAACTGTAGCCCCTCAGAGCAGACAAATATTTAGTTTGATCAGTAATTTGATAGAAAACAGGAAAGAAATTATTAACTTTTTGATTTCAGTCTCGTTAAAAAAAAACATGGTTAACTTTAGTTATTATAATGTTGTCTAACCCTTTTTCTGTTTCTGCTGTGCTCATCAGGGAGTTGGCCGGTGTGTTTGCTCAGCTCTGCCAGCAGGTAGATGTCACCCGTCAGAATCTCGAGGACGAGATCACTGACATGAATACGAAGATAGAGCTACTGGACAGCCTGCAGAGCAAGGCTAAGCTTCTGCGGTAAGTGCATCACCACACTCAGCGTACAAATTACTAAACAGCAGGACACGTCTACATGAAGTAGATGCACGGTGGAGTAGGGGTGGGTTAAAATCACACCTGTAAGAACGGCACCTGTTCATTTTAACATGCTGTGGTAGACTGATATTAAAAAGCAAGTTACTGGTTTGAAGTCACCTGGGGCCTTCATTCATACTAAAAGTGTACGTGCGATTCTGATTAAAATCGGGCGCACGCACACCTGAAGGCAATTTTTTTTTTTTTTAGGGGGGGGAGTTATTGCCTTTATTTTTGATAGGACACATTGTAAGTTGTGATTGAGAGTGAGTACGATAGAAAGAACAGTGCCTGAAATTTAAAAAAATTATCACTTCACACTGTCAGAATGTTAGGGAACTTGTTGTATCTCCTATACATATTATAATCACGCAAAAGTGCAGGAATATTAAATTCAGAGACAGCTGTGATGTCGACAATCTATACAATTTAACACAATATATTTTTTTAAATGATTGAAAGAGACTACATAGAAAGGTCAATATTATATAGTGTTAATAATATACCACACATACCTATTGGCTAATAAACCAGAGTGGTGAGTACTTGATCTGTGTGATATTGGACTCAATTCAGCACAAAGATCCAAGATCACAGATCTATAGAATCTATATCAGCTGATTAATCAGTAATTATCATGGCTGCCTCTATACAGCCTGCTTCATCAGCATTATACACATTGTATATCCAATTTAGGTGTTAACCAAAAGGTTCATAATGAAAGGTGAGATTATTCATGTAGTTCACACATAAAGTGCAGTGTAATTCACTGCTAAAGATGTAATGTAATGTGTCGAGGGATGAGATTTTTCTAGCAAGGCAGGTTTAAAATATATTTTGCACAAAACTTTGGCACTAACTAGAGTGTCATGTAGGAGTATTAAGTAAACAAAATGTGAAAACATTTTTAATCTCTGTTGGACATTAACAATAAGACAAAGAAATATTTTCCATAAATAGAGTTATATAAAAACTGTTGCCCTAGTGGACTAATTTGAAAATGCTGGCCTTTTTTTTTTTATTATTTAGTAATAGTTTCGGGAAATGTAATAGTTCATTGTTGGGCAGAGTAGGGAGCAATTGTTGAGAACATGTCTTTAACTCTTCAGTTTGTGTACCCGTAACTCGGAACCTGAATCAGTCTTCATGTTACCTGCTGTAGTGACTTCCACTGGATTACACCTTCAAGACTTATTATTATGCTTCATGAATACACTGGCAATTTGTGTGTGTGTGTGTGTGTTTAGGAACAAGGCTGGCTGGCTGGACAGTGAGCTGAACATGTTCACCCAACAGTACCTCCACCATAGCAAGTAAAGCAGGCAGAGGCTTCACCTGAGAGACTGAAGGACAGCAGAAGAACATCTGCTCCAGCTGTTGAATTATCTCCTCTAGTTGACACGCTGAATATAAAGAGAGGAAACGATCGAAAATGTTCTGAACAGAAGAGTAGAAGTAGAACGGACAGTTTAGATGTTACTGAATGGATGTGATATGGATTCATGGACACTAGTTAAGGATCAGCTGGTGAGTAACCACACAAAAAATATTAAACATGAGGCACAAAGGTTAAACCACAGATTCTTTATCATGTTCACTTGTGATGATGAGCTGAGGTCTCCATGTGGCTAACAGATCTGACTCCTATCACAAATACAGTCTAAACTCTCCTCACATCCTTATCAGTAGTTTTCAGTTACTCTGTCAGTCCTTGTATTTGTTCCAGTCAGCTCTGCCAAATTGAACCTGTGTACATTTGATTTTGTATGTACATTTTGAACAATGGAAAAGTGCCATGAAGTAAGAGGCAGAGCACATGAGGGAAAGGAAAAGAAAGTGTCTCATATTATGAGGATAATGCAATGAACTAAAGACATGCAAACTAATTTATTCCTCCAGCTGCTGAAAGATTTGAATATTGAAGATATTGTAGTTCAGTTGGAGGTTATTTAACATTTAATTTTGGCTTGTCCACACTGTCTCCTTTGGTCATAGTTTAAGTGATGAAAGGGAAACTACTGCTCACTCTTTAAGTCTCGCTAATGAGCACCAAGTAGAGCTGATCTGAGTGGACATGTCACATGCTGATGGTGGTCATTCAAACTGTTTGCTCTGCTGCATCTAATCTAGACACTATGTTCACCTTGTATGTAGAGTGGCTCTGACATGTACAGTTACTGACTGTGTCCTTTCCTTTAATACGTCCTCCAAGAGTAAACATACATGTTTTGAGAGGATGGTTTAGGCTGTGAAGTGAATTATTAGATTTTAGTAGATTGAACAGTGAAGTAAAAAATATGAGACCCCTGAATGTAACCTCTAAAAGCATCACGCTGGTGATATTCTGCACTTTCCCTGACTCCCATACTCTCTGTGGCCTCCACCTTCAAGCCCAGTAGAATACATGCATCTTTAAAACTATGACCTTATTGCAGTATACAGTATCGTTTCATTTAAAAAAAGGGGGGGGAGTCAGTAATTCTTTAAACGGCTGAGCACTGTTGTCTTCATTTAAAAAGGAGAGAGGTTTGTTTGTTTTCAGCTGCAACAGTCAAGCAACACGAATCAAAGGAATCTACCTGATACACAGGACTTGTTAGGACACATGGATTTTTGGCTTGTCTTGTCTTTTCATGTAACAAGAAGTACTATATAGAATATCAAAAAGCTGATTCCTTAACTGGTTACCATTATAGATAGTCTGTCAGTCAGTATAGTTGCCATGGCTACAAGAGAGAATTGGAACCTTTTGGTAAGTGTTAAATAATTCAACTGAAGTCTCTTCTGAGATTAAAGTTTTACTTTAAAAACACCCTTCCAATTTTGTGCCGACACTCTGTGTTCCCAAACTGCTTGAGTCTGTCTCATAGATCTACCCCTGTTAGCTTCTCGCTAAGACGTCAGTACAGATATGCCAAAGAAATGTTGAGGTCAGTTTCAATCACACCGTGGAACACTACTGAGCACATCTCCAGGGCCTCATCCCTTGATAACCCAATACAAGTGGTTTTTAGTAGATATGTTAAATTTGTGTATTTATGTAAAACAATGGCTCTGATTCAGCCGAAACATCATCATCACATTTTAATGTTAATATTTTTAAAACATCTGTGGTTCATGTATGAAGTCAGCTCAGTGGTAACATGATCGACCTGCACTGGAAGCAAATGTGGCTCAGGCTCAGTTACTGTCTGCATACTCTCTGTCAGTGTCACATATAGATGAGATGGAGAACTCAGCTACACAAGATATGTATGTAAAAGTGTCCAAATCCTGCAACAGACCCCCTTGATGAAACAAACTTGTACTTTTGCTTTCTAAAATGTGTATATGTAATTTAGAAATTTGCCTTTTTAATTGGAAACTGGGGAAAGATAAAATGGATGTGCCTGATTTGTCTAATATGTGGGTATTGTTGATGGGAGATGATGTAAAATGAAGCCATAGACTATTATGCCAAGTGAGCAACACTTGCCAACACTTCCTTTTAGGGTGAAGACGAGCACTTTAATTTTTTTTCTTCTCAATAAAGGTAGTGTTTTCCTGCAATGTAAAACCCTTCTGTAGTTGTATTTGGCTTCAGGAAGGTGACAGTACCTGCATGCTGTGATTATTGTAGTGTGTTGACCTGTTACACTGTACATACATATGAATATAAAAAATAAAGGTGAATATGCTGAAAAGGTTTATTTGCAGGTATGTGACAAATGTGGAAAAAGTTCCAACAGAAAATAGTTTATTTTCTGGAGCTTGATTGCTCATCAAGTACTAAGTGTTTGTAATGCAGACTACTAGTCTGAATGTTTGATTAGAAGAACCAATATTAACTGGCAATCAATATCTCACAGATTCAGTGTGAGAGCTTTTAGCATGCATGGAAAAATCATTCAGTCATCATAGCAATCAAGACAAACACCTTAACAGGAGAGATCTCCTCCTCTGAACTAACATCCTGACTAGAGATGCAGGGATCGGCTCTGCCCTCATCCATACCTGCACATATTCTGGATCTATCCACCCCATCCCCCACCAGAAGGAATTTTTCCCCCCAATTTAGAGACCATGAACATTCCAAAAATAAAGTAGCATCCTCAGAGTCTCTTTGCAAGGTTGGAATGAGGGGCCTTAAGAAGTAAATTGTCCTCTGATGACATTTGACCTATTTCACCCACACAAACCCATCTGCTGTTAATTAAGAAATGTTCATAATTCACGACCTTACCCAACCGATGACAGATCAACCGTGAGTCTACGGCTGCAGTTTGCACATCACACTGTGTGTGGGTGTCGATCAGAATCACTGACTCATCTACAGGAGTCCAGAATATTAATTCCAGCAGGAGTCTCCAGATGTTGAGGTTAAGCAGGAGACTCCAGATGTTGAAGATTAGTAGGAGACCCTAGATGTTGAGGTTCTGCAGGAGACTCCAGATGTTGAAGATTAGTACGAGACCCTAGATGTTGAGGTTCTCAACCGTCAATTTCTGCATCCATCAGCCATCACTGTTTCTGCATCCATCAACCATCACTGTTTCTGCATCCATCAACCATCACTGTTTCTGCATCATCAGCCATCACTGTATCTGCATCCATCAACCATCACTGTTTCTGCATCCATCAACCATCACTGTTTCTGCATCATCAGCCATCACTGTATCTGCATCCATCAACCATCACTGTTTCTGCATCCATCAACCATCACTGTTTCTGCATCCATCAACCATCACTGTTTCTGCATCCATCAACCATCACTGTTTCTGCATCCATCAACCATCACTGTTTCTGCATCCATCAACCATCACTGTTTCTGCATCCATCAACCATCACTGTCTCTCCATCCATCAGCCATCACTGTTTCTGCATCCATCAGCCATCACTGTTTCTGCATCCATCAACCATCACTGTTTCTGCATCATCAGCCATCACTGTTTCTGCATCCATCAACCATCACTGTTTCTGCATCATCAGCCATCACTGTTTCTGCATCCATCAACCATCACTGTCTCTCCATCCATCAGCCATCACTGTTTCTGCATCCATCAACCATCACTGTTTCTGCATCATCAGCCATCACTGTTTCTGCATCCATCAGCCATCACTGTTTCTGCATCCATCAGCCATCACTGTCTCTCCATCCATCAGCCATCACTGTTTCTAACAACAACCTTCTTGACCCTCACCAGTCTGGTTTCAAGGCAGGCCACTCAACTGAGACTGCCCTCCTTGCTGTCTCTGAGCAACTTCACACTGCTAGAGCAGCCCCTCTCTCCTCTGTCCTTTATTCGTCTAGACCGTTCTGCTGCATTTGACACAGTGAACCACCAGATCCTTATTTCCTCCCTTCAGGACCTGGGTGTCTCAGGCTCTGCACTCTCCCTGCTCTCATCCTACCTCAACGACCGCACTTACCGGGTAACTTGGAGAGGATCTGTGTCGGAACCTTGTCCTCTCACTACTGGGGTCCCTCAAGGTTCCGTCCTGGGTCCCCTCCTCTTCTCTCTACACCAACTCTCTCGGCTCTGTCTATGCTGATCACACCCAACTAATCCTCTCTTTTACCCAGTCTGAAACACAGGTAGCAGCACGAATCTCTGCCTGTCTGACTGACATCTCTCACTGGATGTCCACACACCACCTGAAAATTAACCTTGATAAGACTGAACTACTTTTCCTTCCAGGGAAAGGCTCTCCCACCCACGACCTGACTATTACCTTTCACAACTCCATGTTAGCCCCCACCCAGACTGCTAGGAACCTGGGTGTGACACTCGATAGTCAACTCTCCCTTACTGCCAACATTACTGCAACAACACGTTCCTGTAGATTCATACTGCACAACATCAGGAGAATATGTCCCCTTCTCACTCAGAAGGCAGTGCAGGTTCTGGTCCAGGCTCTGGTCATCTCACGCCTAGACTATTGTAACTCCCTCCTGGCAGGTCTACCTGCTGCTGCCATCCGACCTCTGCAGCTCATCCAGAATGCAGCAGCTCGACTGGTTTTTAACCTACCTAAATACACTCACACTACTCCGCTCCTCCGCTCCCTTCACTGGTTACCAGTGGCTGCCCGCATCCGTTTCAAAACATTAGTACTTGCATACCGTGCTGCGAAGGGATCTGGTCCAGTCTACATCCAGGACATGGTCAAACGTTACACCCCAGCCTGTTCACTCCGCTCTGCATCTGCCAATCGGCTTGTTGCTCCCTCACTGCGAGCTAAACACTCAACAATATCACGACTGTTTGCTGTCCTGGCTCCTAAATGGTGGAATGAGCTCCCCATTGACATCAGGACAGCAGAAAGTCTACACACCTTCCGCCGCAAAGTAAAAACGCATCTCTTCCGACTACACCTTGAATTAAAGTAAGAATTTAGTAGCACTTAAATGGCACTTACATATAGCACTTTGTAGTTTGGCTTTCTTGAAGAAATTGTACTTTATTGATTCTTGTTGTTCTGGGTTTGTACCCTCAGGGATGAATGCACTTATTGTATCACTTTGGATAAAAGCGTCAGCTAAATGAAATGTAATGTAATGTTTCTGCATCCATCAGCCATCGGTTTGATCCCTGTCTTCCCCATTTCTTGGGCAAAAAACTCAAATCAATCAAGTTGTGTTTGTATAGCCCATATTTGCAAATCACAATTTGTCTCAAAGGGCTTAACGAGGTGCAACATCATCTGTCCTTAACCCTCAACAAGAATAAGGAAAAAACGATCCAAAAAACTAACTATTAACGGGGGGGAACGTAGCAACCTTAGAGAGAGCCACATGTCCCAGGACGGACAGAAGTGCAATGGATGCCGTGTGTAGCAGAGCTTATTTGTGTGTGTGTGTGTGTGTGTGAATGAGTGAATGGCAAAAACTGTACTGTAATGCTTTGAGTGGTCATAAGACTAGAAAAACATTATATAAATACAGATGATTTACAATTTAGCCCCGGATAAATACATCTATATTCACTGTAACATACACTCCTTCTAAACCTGAACACTAAACTCTGTCTCTACAAATGTAGTGGCATTAAATTCAAACATTCTATTACTATGATATTGTACTTAAGTTATGTGCCACAAATGTACTGAACTTAAATTTACAGTGTATCCTGCCACTT
The DNA here is from genome assembly GCF_009819705.1 of Hippoglossus hippoglossus. NCBI lineage: Eukaryota > Metazoa > Chordata > Actinopteri > Pleuronectiformes > Pleuronectidae > Hippoglossus > Hippoglossus hippoglossus. Next base: position 1,033,429 of record NC_047157.1, on the reverse strand, counting down.
TCTGAGCACATTACAACAGCATGCAGCTTTTCTTCATTTGATCTTTTGAACAGCAGATGGCAGTGTGATATCACTAACTACTGAGCACGACCACCATCATTTTCCTTGGTATCCTGTTTGACACATTCTCAAACTGTCAAAAGCTTGTAACATTTTAGGGCAGGGGTCTTCAACGTTTTTCAGGCCAAGGACCCCCAAACTGGTGGAGAGATGGAGCAGGGACCCCCTACTATATATATTGTATAAAATTGTGTTTTATATTAAACTGGGCCTAGTGCCATGTATAAACATAGCTACCCTGTTATTGTGCATTCAATACTAAGCTATTCAAATATTACACAGGTTCATATATTCATGTTTTAAATTTAAACATGTGCAAGGTACAGAGTGGCTGTGCCACTGCCATTTATAAACATACATCTTGCATACAACACTGAGCTATTAAAATAATTCACAGATTCATGTTTTTATTTTAAACATACATGTAGAAGGGACAGTGAATCCTCAAGCCATCTGTGGATGGAACACATACTCCCACATTAGTGAGATGTCTGTCCCTGATGAGTAGCACACAACCTATCTAACCTTGGGCGGATGGAGGTTGTCAGGCAGAGGGTCATATCAGCTTCACAATATGTTGGATGCATGTTAATTTGTATTTAAAGACATTTAAATTTGTGGGGAAAAAATTGGTTGAAAAAAAAAATTTAAATTAAAAAAATATAAAAAATTGTCTAATCAACCAAAAACTTCGCAACCCCCCTGCAGTACCTCCGCGGATCCCCTAGGGGTCGCCGACCCCCTGTTGAAGACCTGTTTTAGGGCATCTTTTCCAGAAAGGTCCCCAGAGAATGGTTTAATGTAACAGAATATTTTAAGAATTGATTGAAAGATTGAAATGTATTCTCATTATACTGGAAATAGAAACAAGAAGGCACCAGTGGTAAAGTACAGCTTACAATGTTCATACAAAATGGATATGGTGCTTTTATTTTCCTCATGAACCTGCAGTCTATAGCCGCACAGGACAATGTTTGTATTATTGTCAGCCGTCTCACATCAGCTGCCAACATCTGAGCACATGCATACTAAAGCTTTTGAACTAGTTCAAGAAAGAAATAACATAAGCAGAGGTATTTGCTGCAACATACTCTCACCGGCCACTTTATTAGGCACACCTGTTCAATTGCTTGTTAACACAAATAGCTAATCAGCCAATCACATGGCAGCAACTCAATGCATTTAGGCATCTAGACGTGGTGAAGACAACTTGCTGAAGTTCAAACCGAGCATCAGAATGGGGAAGAAAGGGGATTTAGGTGACTTTGAACGTGGCATGGTTGTTGGTGCCAGACGGGCTGGTCTGAGTATTTCAAAAACTGCTGATCTACTGGGATTTTCACGCTCAACCATCTCTAGGGTTTACAGAGAATGGTCCCAAAAAGAGAAAATATCCAGTGAGCGGCAGTTGTGTGGACGAAAATGCCTTGTTGATGTCAGAGGTCAGAGGAGAATGGGCAGAGTGGTTCGAGATGATAGAAAGGCAACAGTAACTATAATAACCACTCGTTACAACCAAGGTATGCAGAATACCATCTCTGAACGCACAACACGTCGAACCCTGAAGCAGATGGGCTACAGCAGCAGAAGACCACACCGGGTGCCACTCCTGTCAGCTAAGAACAGGAAACTGAGGCTACAATTCGCACAGGCTCACAAATTGGACAATAGAAGATTGGAAAAACGTTGGTCTGATGAGTCTCGATTTCAGCTGCGACATTCAGATGGTAGGGTCAGAATTTGGCGTAAACAACATGAAAGCATGGATCCATCCTGCCTTGTATCAACGGTTCAGGCTGGTGGTGGTGGTGTAATGGGGTGGGAGATATTTTCTTGGCACACTTTGGGCCCCTTAGTACCAATTGAGCATTGTTTAAACGCCACGCCTTGTTGAATCTATGCTACGAAGAATTAAGGCAGTTCTGAAGGAAAAAGGGGGTCCAACCTGGTGCTAGCAAGGTGTACCTAATAAAGTGGCGGGTGAGTGTAGTTAGGACTGGTATTTGGCCTCAGACAGGTTGGGTGTGGTAGGATCATGATCTTGGCAGCAGTGTGGGTTATTCATGACATGAAGACTGAGATGCTGCTGAAATCCCATATTACCTTGAATAATAGTATGCTCTTATTTTGAAATACAACAAACAGAGTCTATGGCTCAAAACCATGATCAGCACTCAGGTGATTGGCTGGTCATATGACTGGGTGGTATGGCCTGTGGCCACAGGAAACACACTTCAGTTGTAATAGGAGTTCATTCAGTTTTAACAAACCACCTTCAATTTATTACAATTGTCAAATGAGCAGATATTACTTTCTTCATTGAAAAAAATTATCAAAAGGAGATTTCTCTTTAGGCCTAATATCCATGTGAAAAATAAATAATGTTTCATTTTGAAAAGTTCATGATCAATGTGAATAAACATGGCTTGATGACAGTCCTGGATATATTTACGATGCTTTTGAGACCTGGCAAATCCAGGCTCCTTTTTAAAGGGATAGTTCACTGAAAAATGAAAATTCACTCATTATCTACTCAGCCCTGTGCCGATGGAGGGGTGGGTGAAGTGTTTGAGTCCACAAAACACTTTTGGAGTTTCAGATATCAATATACTTTATTGTCCCATGGGGAAATTTGTCTTGGGCTAAAGTGCTACAGCAGCTGCAGAAGAGAACATTGTTCAACAAACAACAACAACAACAACAACAACAACAGTACACAAGGACATATCATGTAAGACCCAGAATAATAATGCAGAATAAAAGTGAGATGAATATTGCACCTGCCCTAAAAACACTTAAAATGATAAAACACTAAAATGATATGACTCATAAAAGATGAGAAACAACAACTGGCATTAAACTTTAAAAACCAGAGTGAAAAATGTGCCAGACAAAGTGCAAAGGTTATTGAGATACATGACCGAATCAACATGTTTCCTTAATGAGTAGTGTGATAGATGTTAGGATGAATGAGAGCTTGAGGCGGTTGGTTTTACACGATAGACTCTGCAACGTCTGTCTGATGCTAACCGGTCAAATTCGGGAAGTTTTTACCTTTTTCTCAAATTTGATTTGATCTGGACTGTGAGAGTGCCGAACCATGCAGCCATTCCATACTTAATTATGCTTTCAAGCACAGCAGCATAAAATATGGACATGACGTCAGTGCTCACGCCGAACAGTCTAAGTCTGCGTAGGAAGTGCAGCCTTTGATTTAACTTCCCACACAGAAAGTCTACATGGGCACTCCATTTAAGATTACAGTCCAGCTGTATGTCCAGATATGTAAAAGTGCCCACCTGCTCGATAACATTGTCAGTGATTATGATTGGGTCATGGACTCTCACCTCTCTGGGGTCAAATATCATCTCCTTCGTCTTTTTGATGTTAAAAATGAGATGATGACTGTCACACCAGCCTTTAAAGGTGTCAATCTCATCCAAGCAGGGGCGGCTACTGGCATAGGCGGTTGCCTAGGGCGCAAAATGCCGAGAGGGCGCCACAAGAGGCTGATTTATCATGATGTGATACATGCAATGTTAACCAATGCAGTAACGTCAAACCATCATCCTCTAACCCCAGGGACACACCGGAGGCAGAAGCGCCGCGAAGCGCCACGAGAAGCTGTCTGCCTCCTTTCTGCGCCCATGTTAATCAATTGGGCTGTTCACACCAGCAGCGAAGCGCCGGGAAACACCGGGAAACACCGGGAAACTCCGCGGCCAGGTCGCGATCTGCAGCGATAGTTTCGGGGTCTGTTCTATTTTGTCTGCTCGCCACGAGCGAATCAGGCCAGAAAACACACTGAAAATCGATATTAAATGATATAAGTGATATATTATATAAATGATCAAATATACACTACCGTTCAAAAGTTTGGGGTCACCCAGACAATTTCGTGTTTTCCATGAAAACTCACACTTTTATTTATCAAATGAGTTGCAAAATGAATAGAAAATATAATCAAGACATTGACAAGGTTCGAAATAATGATTTTTATTTGAAATATTAATTTTGTTCTTCAAACTTTGCTTTCGTCAAAGAATGCTCCATTTGCAGCAATTCCAGCATTGCAGACCTTTGGCATTCTAGCTGTTAATTTGTTGAGGTAATCTGTAGAAATTTCCCCCCCACGCTTCCTGAAGCACCTCCCACAAGTTGGATTGGCTTGATGGGCACTTCTTGCGTACCATACGGTCAAGCTGCTCCCACAACAGCTCAATGGGGTTGAGATCTGGTGACTGCGCTGGCCACTCCATTACAGACAGCATACCAGCTGCCTGCTTCTTCCCTAAATAGTTCTTGCATAATTTGGAGGTGTGCTTTGGGTCATTGTCCTGTTGTAGGAGGAAATTGGCTCCAATCAAGCGCTGTCCACAGGGTATGGCATGGCGTTGCAAAATGGAGTGATAGCCTTCCTTATTTAAAATCCCTTTTACCTTGTACAAATCTCCCACTTTACCAGCACCAAAGCAGCCCCAGACCATCACATTACCTCCACCATGCTTGACAGATGGCGTCAGGCACTCTTCCAGCATCTTTTCACCTGTTCTGCGTCTCACAAATGTTCTTCTGTGTGATCCAAACACCTCAAACTTTGATTCGTCTGTCCATAACACTTTTTTCAATCTTCCTCTGTCCAATGTCTGTGTTCTTTTGCCCATATCAATCTTTTCTTTTTATTGGCCTGTCTCAGATATGGCTTTTTCTTTGCCACTCTACCTAGAAGGCCAGCATCCCGGAGTCACCTCTTCACTGTAGACGTTGACACTGGCGTTTTGCAGGTACCATTTAAAGAAGCTGCCAGTTGAGGACCTGTGAGGCGTCTATTTCTCAAACTAGAGACTCTAATATACTTGTCTTCTTGCTGAGTTGTGCACCGGGGCCTCCCACTTCTCTTTCTACTCTGGTTAGAGCCCGTTTGTGCTGTTCTCTGAAGGGAGTAGTACACACCGTTGTAGGAAATTTTCAGTTTCTTCGCAATTTCTCGCATTGGAATAGCCTTCATTTCTGAGAACAAGAATAGACTGGCGAGTTTCACATGAAAGTTCTCTTTTTCTGGCCATTTTGAGAGTATAATCGAACCCACAAATGTGATGCTCCAGATACTCAACTAGCTCAAAGGAAGGCCAGTTTTATAGCTTCTCTCACCAGCAAAACAGTTTTCAGCTGTGCTAACATAATTGCACAAGGGTTTTCAAGGGTTTTCTAATCATCCATTAGTCTTCTAAGGCGATTAGCAAACACAATGTACCATTAGAACACTGGAGTGATAGTTGCTGGAAATGGGCCTCTATACACCTATGTAGATATTTCATTAAAAACCAGACGTTTCCACCTAGAATAGTCATTTACCACATTAACAATGTATAGAGTGTATTTCTGATTAATTTAATGTTATCTTCATTGAAAAAAACAGTGCTTTCCTTTGAAAAAGAAGGAAATTTCTAAGTGACCCCAAACTTTTGAACGGTAGTGTACATCCCATAATTTCAATTTCCCCGCTGTGTTCCTGGAGTTTCAATTTCCCCGATTTTTGCACATCGATGAGAATCGCACATCATTAATGTTCATTTTGGTCGACATGACTAGCTAGCAGATTTCAGACTCTTTTTATATTTTTTATTATATATTTGTATTATTTTTTATAGCCTACATTTTGTCTGCCTGTGTGTGCATCTGTACACAGTCCAAAGGTTCTTGGGGATGCATGACAATTTGACAGGCTATTGGAGAGCGTGTGAAATAAATAATCTATAGCATTTCCTCACGTTTAACATATCCATTTGTCAAACCTTGTTCATATTGCATTAAAATGCAGACACCAAATGGATTCTCATGTGCATTTTCTACACATCCAGTATTTCATTTTCAAAATAATTTTTTTGTTAACTTGTTTTATGAACTAATGTGTGTGTGTGGAGGGGGAGCCAATCTGAAATCTCGCCTAGGGCTCCAACATTGACAGGGCCGGCCCTGCATCCAAGTATTTTGCAGGGCAGTCATCAACATCAACAAGCTTAAAATCACTATCATCAGAAAATATAATAATGTGATTATTTGGCCAGCTGCTCCTACATTCGTTAGTATACAGTGTATAGAGGAAAGGAGAGCTCACACAGCCTTGTGGTGTACCACCTGTGCTACATTATTTGACCCTGGAAAGTGAGCTATTAACATTCACCTGCTGGGTTCTGTTGGTTAATAAAGAATACAACCATTTTTTGATGAAAGAATTTACATGCATGTCGTTTAACATCTGGACCAGTAGGTAAAGTTGGATAGTGTTCAAAGCTGAAGAGAAGTCTACAAACAGGACCCGAGTCAAAATTGAATTTTGGGCCTTATGGACACTTGGATGACACCACAGGAACAGTATGAAGGCATGTTTTTTCAGTTGTTTTTTATATATGTTTGAAGATGTGGTTGTGGTCTTCAATTGTATTGGACTTGGCTGCAACACTGTTTACCTCTGAGACTCAACCCTGAGAAAAGTGTTTTGTGGACTCAAACACTTCACCCACCTCGCCATTGGCACAGGGGTGAGTAGATAAAGAGTGAATTTTCATTTTTGTGTGAACTTGCCCTTTAAGTCAACATTTAAATCTCACTTCCCACTTACAAGCTAAACAACATTTAAAAATCAAGAGACACAAAGAAAAATGACCTAACTATGACACAATGGATAGTTTGTGAACACCCTTTACCTTTTCTTACACATTTTGTCAGTTTTAGTCTTGTTTCTACTTAAAGTGCAGCACTTTGTAACCCTATAAAGTTATTTATCATCATCATCATTACTATTATTATCATTACTATTATTATTATCATTATTGAAGAAAGGGAAAACCACATTCAGCCCTTAATTAATATAGTACAAACATTGTACCAAACAGATCTCATGCAGACTGGAGATATTATCAACCGCTCAGCATCATCATCATGCTACCCAGTTTTACTCCTGTGAAAAATTGCTCAATGAATAGGCGCTTCAGACAGCCATTTAGCAAACGAAATGCATCTTGCATGGTGGATCCGCATTGCTTGATCTACAAAATGGCAACATTGATGCTGGAGGTGGCCCTCAGCCTCATGAAGGTCCCATGCTCTGCTGGCCTGAGAGCCAGTCTTGTTCTCGCTGTAATCGCGTGTGAAAAAACAAGTTAGCGATGCTTTCGACAGAGCCATAACACGCCAGCAAACAGAAAATAGCCAACCATAAGAAATTGGCTATGTTTCCAGTGCTGGCATTAAGCTTTTTGAAATCTTTGACTTGGGTTTTATACTTCTCACTGGGCTCAGGATGGCAGATTTTGTATCTATTCTCCTCAGTACTGCTGAATATCGTTACCTCACAGAGGAGAATATGAGATGAGGTGTATCCACTTCAGTGTTCGAACATATTCACTGATCACCTCCATTCTCCTGCAGTCCTCAGTGTTGGACTGCACTGCTGCTGTCTGTGTATATTCATGTTGCAGGGCCCGCTGACTTGTACCAGTGAATCCTGACCCTGCATGCAATATCAGAGCCGATTAGTGGAGGTTTAAAGTGAGACGTTGTCACACATCAGGTTTTGTTTGGCTCACTGCGGAAAAACCCAAATCCCCTGCAAACTGGCAGATTATACACCATGTCTCTGTATCAAATACTACTCATAATCTTGATTACTAAGGTTTGGCTATGGTGGCCAAAACATTCAATGCCCCCCCCACAACTCAAAAATGGATGTTGAAATTGTATGGAAATAATTACCTCCATTTGAAATTGGATTAGCGTTTGAGCTAACGTTTGTGTTTCACTTGTTTAGTGAGACCTCCATGCTTTATGAGAGAAGCAAATTAAGCAGCATCTGTGTGAGTCAGAAACAGCCAGTCAAATGCAAGAGAGGAGGAGAAGTCCCAATCTTACACATGTTGTGTGTGTCAAGTTCAAACTGACTCTCAGGAATACTGAGGGTACAGGAGCCCGGCCGCTCATTGGCATGTTGCTAACCATTGTTCCTTTTTCCATTTACTTTAAAATGCTGCAACATATGAAAAGTAAACGTATAAACCAACACTTTTAATTCCTCCTGACTGAGAGTGGTGTTAAATAGATATAAACATTCAATGACAGACATACGTCCCTGCTCTAAAGAAGATACTTGTTATTATTTGTCAGTTGTCTGGAGCAGACCGGACTGGGACTTTTAAACTGGGGCACTGTGGGGCTTCAGACACATCACTTTTCATGGCTCAGTCACAAAGCACGATTAAGTGAAACCAATCGACACACTCTGTGGTAAATGGGGGCTGCTACTTTCAAGTGGATCACACTGACTCTTTTCTTTTTGACATTTGTGAAGGCAAGCCTCATCTAACTGATTAAGACAAAAACAAGCAGCCAGCCCATCACATGATATGGAGGCTGCAGGACAGTACACTCTGCTGTCAACACAATCTCATCAGTGGTTACTGTTCAACTTCGTAACCTTTAGGTTGTAGAGAGAAACATCTGTTTTAGAATTGAAAATGATATTGTACTTTCTAAAAATGTCCTCACCATTATTTTCTGCTTGTGTGTTTCTAATAGTGGTAGTGCTTTGTCTTCAGTACACACTTTTAAACTGAACGTTGCTGCTGTCAGGAAATAACAATAAGAATATACAGAGAGTTCTCAGCCTCTGTGGATCGTGAAGTCAAATCCTATTGTCAACAGTTACATACACCTGTTATATACTTTTTTTATATTTCAACTAGTTATCTGAAGAAACATAATTGTTTAACAAATAAACAATGTTAGAGGAACATTAGAATTGTATGCAGTAAATGTTTATTTACCAATTTTTGTAAACAAACTGAAGACAGGCTCAACAAAAACAACATAACACAATATGCCAGTCATGTAGCCTGCATCAAAAATGTAGCCTCATTGTGACTGTGACAACTTTCATTTCGTTTGCCTTTTTCAGTGAGATGTTTTAGGTCTCGCACCCCTGTCGTTTTCCACAGTACCTCCATGCCGACACTTAGAAACAGCAAACAGGGGAAGCAGTAAAAAACCTTACTTACACCACATCCAATTAGTGAACTCTTTTTCTCATAACAAGCGGGAAAAAACACTGGTGTAAGCTCGTCCTCATCACTTGCTGCTGAATCTGTAAATCAGATCGGCCCAGACGAAGTTCCTTTATCCTCTTTCTTTATTGTTAGGGTGTTTTTGTAAAGAAATCTCTGGATTTGCCCCAGGTCAACCTGAAGCCGGTCAGCACGCAGTGTACATAACTCAATGAGTTTCAGGACCCACATTCACATCCACTTGGCCGGCGCCCTGCACTAGGAAGTATTATGTATTTAGACAGAAATTAACCAAATACAATTTGAAAACAACTTATTTTGAATGCTCATAGGCGCTTACGGTCTACCAGGAGCATTGTACGTGTCTATTATTATATAATTAAATTATGTTTAACACTTTTATACAGGGGGCAATGCCCCAGCATGCCATTTTAAGCAGCTGCCACTGGTCAAGGTACTGAAACACTCTGTGTCCACAAGATATAACTTCCAAACTGCAGCAGTCTGCTGGATTTGTCAGATGATCCATATCATGATCTTCAGAAGTTGTACAAGTGTACGTAGGCAACTGGAGTTGCTTGTGTTTCTTGAAGAAGTTTCACCTCTAATCCAAGAGGCTTCTTGGGGGCGCTGGCTGAAGGGGTAGAGCCGTCGTCCTCTAACCGAAGTGTCCTTGGGCAAGATACTGAACCCCAAATGTCCCCTTAAAGAAAGAAAAGGGCTGCCCATAGATGCACAGTATGAATGTGTGTGAATCACACACACATATATTGTGGGTGAATGGCAAAAATGGCAAAAAATTGTACTGTAAAGTGCTTTGAGTGGTCATCAAGAATATAAAAGGGCTATATAAATACAGACCATTTACTATTCTTCATTTCTGACTGATTAATGGTAAGTTTCAGGTATTTAACCTCTGTGGGGACACCTGGGACTTGTCTGCGTCTCACAATGTATTCAATGACGTCTACTGAAAAAGCACAGGCATTCATCACTACCTGGGTCACCTGTTCGACCTTATCCTCTGATTGGGGCTCACTATTTACAACTGCTCTCTAGAACGCAGTTGCAGAGAACCTGGTGGTGAATGGTAGCATTACTGCATACCACTTACAGGTGAGAGGCTTGTGTGAAGGGTTCATCACTTTATGAAGGCCTTTTAGGTGATTTTGCCTGCAACACCACAGGTCCCAGGTCTGAAACCCATCTAAAGACCACACTCCTGGTTCCTGTTGTTTTTGCCTCAGGCCCTATTTCATTAAATGATCTACAACAGTCTCATAACCCAACAAGTCTGCAGTTGGCAAAGTAATATTTCATCCGCCACAATGCCCAGTGTGATCTCCTAAAATCTCCCTACAACAGTCTGTTGTGCGTCCTAGAGAGCAGGAAACAACAAACCGACCTGCTGCACTGGCCTTGGCCGTCATGCCATGTTTCCCCACCCCTCATTGGGCAACCACCATGCCACCACAGATTATTAAAGGGTATCTAAGTGTTTTTAAGGATCCCACTCATGTGTGTTCAACCCATGCAGTTATATTGCGCACCTTTCTATCCGTTTATTAATGTTTAGTTAGGACCATGTTTTTCTCTCTCACTTGTGTGTGCTGAAGTAAGTGACACATGTGCAGTCAAGGAGAGCAATTCCAACAATTTGCTTACCCTCCATTAATTAATTAATTTATTATGATGTGATGTTATTATGAATTTCCATGAAATTTTGTGGTGGGGAATGACCCAAAGAAGAATCCATAAAATGTTGGTGCAGATCCAGATCAGGGAGTGGATCCAGGAATATATTTCCCCTAGTAGGGCGAGGTAGGGCGTTTTGCAACATGTTTGTTAATTAATGGATCTTGATGGAAAAAATCTGGTATGTTTATGGGACTGTTATTTATGAGTCTGGTCTATTTGGTGTAGATCAACATAAAATTCAACTTTAGTTAATGTGGTTTCATGAGGGGAGTCAGCAGAATTACGCAAATATTACTGGACGGATTACCATCAAACTTGGTGAAAGGATGCAGTATGTCTGTATGTATAGGGGAATGACCTATTCAATTTTAGTGTGGATGTGGCTCAGAGGCCTGTAAAGGCATGTTTTATCACCTTCTTTAACATTGGATGAATGGTTTTTTTGACATTTTCGCAAGTTTCTTAGGGAATCATTCATAGATCTTGATAAACCAACAGACAGAGGACTCAACAGTGCGACACAAAGTCTCAAAATGCACCACAGAAAACAGTTCAGGCAAAGGTATCCAAATTAGTAAGCAAAGATGAAGTTGAGAAACAGAACATAAGTCTAAAACACAAAGTACTGCAACAAACTGGAAAACAGAAGTGGGAGAACAAAGACTAAATACACTACAGAGGGAAGCTCATGGGGTTAGGGTGGAACTAATCAGGGCGATCAACAGGTGGAGGAACATAGGCAGGAAGAGAAGTACTCTGTAAAGATACACAAGCTGTGTCTCACTTCAGAATCAGAATCAGCTTTATTGCCCATGTATGTGTACACATACAAGAAATTTGACTCCGTTTTTTCCGTTGCACTCAACGTACAGAAAGAGACAAAAAAACTGGTGTATGTACTTAACCGGACATCTAATGGTAGACGTGTTGAAAAAAACAAACATCTTTTTAATCAACTGAACAACTTTTTCATCGGTAGCTCTGTTGCTAGGTGACAGCTGTAAAGAGAGGACAAGCTGGTGATCCTATAAGAAGACCAGACCATCTCATTTCAATTGAATTTAAGGGAGCTTGTGGTGAAGGTATGCGCTCTACTGAACGCCATTCTAGTTTGTTACCTCCGCCAAAGACGTGTTTTTCTTTGTTTGTTAGCTTGATAGCAGGATCACGCAAAAACTACACAACCATTTTGTGGAGCGATGGAGCATGACCCACGAAAGAACCCATTATATTCCTGTGTGGATCTGGATGTGGATCCAGGTGTTTTACTCAGTAAAAATATTGATCTATTGAAATAAAATGTGGTTCAATAAGAACTGTTAGGCCATGGTGGAGGTATTCGCTTTACGAAGGGACATATTCATTTTCATGTAAGTTTATGTACAATGAAAGGGCGGTCATTATTTCTCCTGTGCTGATAGACAGTTATGGATCGCATAGTATTGCGACTCCATGTAAGAGATCAGGGCCAAAATCTACAATTGTCATTCTGTGTGAGCATTCATTCTTAAATTCAGCTGAAACTACTGAAGATACTCTGATACTGATCAAATCAATGAATATATCAGCTATCATATATCATTCAAAGATTTGAGAACAAAAAACAATAGAAGAAAATGGAAAGCCAAGTTTAAAAAGTATCCAGATGAAGAGATTTATTTTTAAGGGAATCGATTTGTAAGTGTATATAAATAATAAATTACAAAGCAAAGCAAAATATATTAATTATATTTTTGACGGACTAAAACCTTGGCAAAAACGAGTTGTTTAACAAATGTACTGAAACTGTTCAAGCAGTATTAAAGGTTAAGTGTGTAGAATTTAGTGACATCTAGTGGTGAAGTTGTATATTGCAGCTGAATACCCCTCAGCTCAGCCTCCCCTTCCAAACATGAAAGAGAACCCTCAGTTGTCATAAAAAAAGGTGTTTAATTTATCCAGTTTGGACTATTGCCAAAACATGACGGCCTCCATAGAGAGGACCCACTCCCGAAGTTAATATAAAGTATTTCAATTTAAAGGGCCCATTCTAGGTTAAAGAAAAAAACAATTTGTGCAATATAGATGAAACATACTAGTGAAAACATCACAAGGATTATTTTATATTCAATTTCTGCCAATAGATCCCTTTCACCTAAATCTTACACACTGGACCTTTAAGTAAAGGTAAGCAGTTTTGTAAGGTATCTGAGTGATTAATATAATGTGTGGCAGTTTCCACCTTTCCTCTTTAATAAAACATTAAAAAGAAACACTGTTTCCCTCTTGTCCTTTCCTTCAAATTGTCTGTGTGGAAAGGTTGAAACATCTGTCACCCTCTAGTGTCAAACTCAGCACTTATCATGCACATTCTTACAGTGCTGCAACATTTGCATGTCTGAAAAAGCAGCTCACTTAACAGGGTGTGACATCCTCTGCCCTTAACCCTCAAAAAGAGTTTGGAAAAACTACAAAAAAACCTTTTAACAGGGTAAAAAGAACGTAGAAACCTCAGAGAGATCCACATGTGAGGGATCCCTCTCCCAGGATGGACAGAAGTGCAATAGATGTCAAGTGTAAAGGAGAACATCAGAAAGATAAGGGTTTTAGCAGCATTGATTCGAATAAACACTTTGTAGCATAATGGAAGGTCAATGAATTGATGGATTATTGTCAGTAATGGTCGAGTATCTGAGGAGACATTATATATCAAGCAGTCTTGTTGTAATCATAGTCTATGGTCAGCTGCCACCACGATCAGGATCCACCATCACAATCGGATGCCACCATAGTCCACAATCATGATCCACTGCCGCCATCAGGATCCACCATCAGCTGCCACCTCAATCGTGGTCCACCACCATTATCAGATGCCAACATGATAAAGGATCCACCATTATTATCACGATCTCTGATACGCGATCCACCATCATAATCCACGATGTGGCCACAGCTGTGGCCCTGGATCTGCGGACGATAAGGCAAAGGGACTCCGGGGAAGAAGTCAAGTCAGTAACATGTATTGATGAGATATTCATTTCTTTGATGTGATAAGGAGGGAGAAGAGGAAGGAGAAGCTGGGAAGAGAAGCTCTGTGTGTCATGTGTCCCCCGACCTTCTAGACCTATAGCAGCATAACTAAGAGCAGGTCTAAGACAAGCCTGGACCGGCTCTAACTATAAGCTTTATCGTAAAGGAAGGTTTTAATCCTACTCTTAAACGTACAGATGGTGTCTGCCTCCCGAACTGAAAGTGGGAGATGATTCCACAGGAGAGGAGCTTGATAGCTGAAAGCTCTGGCTCCTACTCTACTTTCAGAGACTTTAGGGACGACAAGTAAGCCTGAATTCTGGGAGCGCAGTGCTCTAGTGGGTTGATATGGTACTATCAGCTCTTTGAGGTATAATGGTGACATATTATTAAGGGCCTTGAAGGTGAGGAGGAGAATTTTAAATTCTATTCTAGATTTAACCAGAAGCCAGTGTAGCGAAGCTAATACTGGAGAAATGTGGTCTCTTTTCCTGGTTCTTGTCAGGACACGTGCTGCAGCATTTTGGACAAGCTGCAGAGTCTTTAACGACTTACTGCTGGAGCCTGATAATAAGGAATTACAATAATCAAGTCTGGATGGAACAAAGGCGTGAACTAATTTTTCTGCATCTTTTTGAGAAAGGACATGTCTGATTTTTGAGATATTACGCAAGTGGAAGAAGGCGGTCCTAGAAATTAGTTTTAAGTGAGAATTAAAGGACAAATCGGGATCGAAGATCACTCCCAAGTTCCTGACTGTTTCATTGGAAGCAAGGGCAATGTTGTCTAGTGCAGCTATATCATTAGATAATGTATCTCTATGGTGTTTAGGGCCAAGTATTAGAACCTCTGTTTTATCTGAGTTTAATAAGAGAAAATTGCGGGTCATCCAGGTTTTTATGTCCTTGAGACATGCTTGGAGTTTAGTTAATTGATTACACTGTTCAGGTGTTATTGACCAGTATAACTGGGTGTCATCCACATAGCAGTGGAATTTAACAGAGTGTGTCCTGATAATGTTTCCTAGTGAAAGCATGTATAATGAGAATAAAATTGGGCCGAGCACAGAGCCCTGTGGAACACCGTGGTTAACTTTGGTGCGCACAGATGACTCATCATTAACTTGCCCAAATTGGAATCGATCTGAAAAATATGATTTAAACCAGTTTAGGGCGGTTCCTTTAATGCTAATTAACTGTTCTAGTCTCTGTAATAAAATTTGATGGTCAATTGTGTTGAATGCTGCACTAAGATCTAACAGAACGAGGACAGACACAAATCCCTGATCTGAAGCTATTAGAAGGTCATTAGTGACTTTTGCCAAGGCTGTCTCCGTGCTGTGATTGGCTCTAAACCAAGACTGAAAGTCTTCATATACATTACTTTCCTGGAGAAACTCACACAGCTGATTGGCTACAACTTTTTCAAGGATTTTAGACAGGAAGGGGAGGTTGGATATCGGTCTGTAGTTGGCTAAAACCTCCGGTCCCAGGGTTTTGATTACAGCTAGTTTAAAGGACTGTGGTACATATCCTGATGATAATGACAGATTGATTGTGTTCAGTAAAGTAATATTAATAAGGGGCAGAATCTCTTTAAGTAACTTTGTAGGAATGGGATCTAAGATACAAGTCGCGGGTTTAGACGATGAGATTATTGTGGTCAGCTGATCAAGGGTGTTTAGAGAGAAGCTGTCTAAATAATTGGTAGGATTCTCAGCTGTTCCTGAGGTTTCTAATAGTTAGAATTTTATCGTTGAAGAAGTTCATAAACATATTGCTATTCAGGGATGGAGGAATACTGGGTTCAATGGAGCTGTGACTCTCTGTCAGCCTGGCTACAGTGCTGAAGAGAAACCTGGAGTAGCTTTTATTTTCTTCTATTAATGTGGAGTAGTAGGCAGCTCTTGCTTTATGGAGGGCCTTCTTATATGCTTTAACACTATTTTTCCAGGCTAGGTGATTTTCAATACAGATGTTGGAGCGCCACTTCCTTTCTAGTTTTCTTGACTCTTGTTTTAATTCATGTGTGATGGAATTGTACCAGGGAGCTAATTTAATCTGTTTTACACGTTTCTTTTTTAGAGGCACTAAATCTAATGTTAATTGTAATAAGTTTACAGAGCTATTGACAAGATATATATATATATATATCTATATATATATAGATATATATACGGATAGTACAGGGTCAAATGTAATTGAAATTATTTCCTTAAATTTAGCTACAGCACTATCAGGTGACATCTAGAAAAGGAGTTTTTCATTATTGGCGTATAGTCTGATAATGAGAAATCAAAGGTTATTAAATTATGGTCTGATAGAATTGGATTATGTGGAAATACTACTAGATGTTTAATTGTGACACCATATGATAATACAAGGTCAAGTGTGTGGTTACAACAATGAGTAGGCTGGTGTACACACCGACTGAAACCAATTGAGTCTCGTACAGTAATAAATGCTACACTAAGGCTATCATTATTATTTTCAACATGAATATTAAAGTCACCAAAAATAATAACTATCTGTTTTTAGAACTAGGTTTGATAAAAACTCAGGGAATTCCGTTAAAAAATCAGAATAAGCCCCAGGAGCACGGTAAACTACAGCAAATATGATTGGCTGTTGTGATTTCTTGGATGGGTGTGGAAGACTAAGAACAAGACTTTCAAATGAGTTGTAGCTTAGTTTAGGTTTAGGATTAATTGATAAACTGGATTTAAAAATAGCAGCAACTCCACCTCCTCGGCCAAAATCTCAGGGAATGTGTGTATTTATATGACTGGGGGGAGTAGATTAATTTAGACTGACATATTCATCAGGATGCAGCCAGGTCTCAGTGAGGGACAATAAATCTATTTTTTGATCTGAGACTAATTCAATAACTAAAACAGCCTTTGATGATAATGATCTTATGTTTAAAAGACCACATTTAAAAGTCTTTGTTTGTTGTGTTGTTGCAGATGTTGTGTTAATTTTTAGTAGTTTTTTGTGTGGAATTCTCCCTCTGTTAATGTTTGATTTAAATAATTGAATGGGACTGGGGGGCAGACACAGTCTTGACTGCAGCTCTGCTTCCTGGTGCCAACTCTGGGTTGTCATTTTATAGACTGAGTAATATTCCTAGATAAGAGAGCTGCCCCATCCCAAGTGGGATGAACGCCGTCTCTCATCACAAGACCAGGTGTCCTCAAAAAAGTTTGCCAATTGTCTAAAAAGCCCACACCGTTTGCAGGACACCACCTCGACAGCCAGCGATCAAATGACAATATGTGGCTAAACATGTCATCACTGGTCATATTAGGTAGAGGTCCAGAGAAAACTATAGAGTCCGACATCATTTTTGCAAAAGCACACACCGACTCTATTGTGACCTACGACATACGAAGCCGGGAGAAGTTGCTGCCAATGTGAATTAGGATCTATGTTTAGCTTTAGCCAGCAGCTTCAGTTTGGACTCGATGTCGCCTGCTCTGGCCCCTGGAATGCAATTAACGATGGTCGCTGGTGTCGCTAACCTCATGTTTCTCAAGACCTAGTCCCCAATGACCAGAGTTTGCTTCTCAACAAGTGTGTCGTTGAGTGGTGATATACTTGAATGTTTAATGATAGATTGGCGATTAGCCGTAGTAATATAGAGAAATATCGGTTTTAGCAGAAGAGCTAGTTCAGAGAGGAAATGATGCAATACGCTTACCGTAGCACGTCAGCACCAAAAAGAGTTGAGGCAGACACCATCTCTACTTTTAAGGTTAGACATAAAACGTTACTTTTTGATAAAGCCTATTGTTAGGGCTGGATCAGGTGAGTCCTGAACCATCCCTTAGTCATGCTGCTATAGGCCTAGACTGCTGGGTAAACTCCCATCTTGCACTGAGCACTTCTCCCCTTCTTTCTGTCACTCTGCCCCCACATTTAATTATTTAATTACATGTCACTAACTTTGTTTTTTTCCCTCCCATAGTCTCTCCTTTTCTCTCTCTGCAGGTATCAGACGACAACAACTCTTATTATAATTATTATTATATTAACTGTTGCTGCTACCATTAATAACATCTTTACATCCATAATTATCATTCTTATTGTTTTCATAATAACAACTAGTCAGAGCGTAAACATGATGGTTACACAACTGGAGAAGACCCTCTGTGTTTTTGAGGAAAGATAACTCCTCACCAGTGTAGATGGACTAAAACCATAACATTTAAGCTTTTCAATTAAAATATCTTAATCAATGACATCGAAATCTAACATAACCACTCCCACTATTTTTGAGTTATCAATCTCCCTTACAGGTCGAGTAGCTCTTTCTGTATGCATGTTGATATTTGGTAATCAAGCTGTTAATGTTAAAGTTACAGTCTCGGATCTGAACATGAACAATCCTTTCCATAATCTTGCTAAGTGCAGGAAGAATACTTATAGGCAGTGGCAGACTGCACATAGGGAGCACCGGAACATTTCCCGGTGCCCTGGTGATCATTTTGGCCTGCTTTGAACTGATAACTTAACCAGCAATAATATACAAAGTTATAATACACATTGAAAAAAAAGTTT
Organism: Hippoglossus hippoglossus; assembly: GCF_009819705.1. Taxonomy (NCBI): domain Eukaryota; kingdom Metazoa; phylum Chordata; class Actinopteri; order Pleuronectiformes; family Pleuronectidae; genus Hippoglossus; species Hippoglossus hippoglossus. The sequence continues at coordinate 1,015,044 of NC_047157.1, read as the reverse complement.
TTGTGCAATATACAATGCTATCATCCCCTGGAGGCCGCGTTCACACCTGGATCACAGAGGACATTTTGGCAAAAACATGGAGTAAATTACCTTGTTTCAAGTCGAATTTGAATGTTGGGGCTGACAGACACTTGGATGACACCACAGAAGCAGTATGGAGGCATTTTATGTTTTTTGAAGTGGGCACCATTTACGTCAATTGTATTGTATCAAGCATTGTGTCTGCTCCCCAGTACCATTAAATTATTTAAATCAAACATTAACAGAGGGAGAATTCCACACAAAAATCAAACAAACTTATTACAATTAACATTAGATTTAGTGCCTCTAAAAAAGAAACGTGTAAAACAGATTAAATTAGCTCCCTGGTACAATTCCATCACACATGAATTAAAACAAGCGTCAAGAAAACTAGAAAGGAAGTGGCGCTCCAACATCTGTATTGAAAATCACCTAGCCTGGAAAAATAGTGTTAAAGCATATAAGAAGGCCCTCCACAAAGCAAGAGCTGCCTACTACTCCAGGAAAATAAAAGCTACTCCAGGTTTCTCTTCAGCACTGTAGCCAGGCTGACAGAGAGTCACAGCTCCATTGAACCCAGTATTCCTCCATCCCTGAATAGCAATATGTTTATGAACTTCTTCAACGATAAAATTCTAACTATTAGAAACCTCAGGAACAGCTGAGAATCCTACCAATTATTTAGACAGCTTCTCTCTAAACACCCTTGATCAGCTGACCACAATAATCTCATCGTCTAAACCCGCGACTTGTATCTTAGATCCCATTCCTACAAAGTTACTTAAAGAGATTCTGCCCCTTATTAATATTACTTTACTGAATACAATCAATCTGTCATTATCATCAGGATATGTAACACAGTCCTTTAAACTAGCTGTAATCAAAACCCTGGGACCGGAGGTTTTAGCCAACTAAATCAATCAATCAATCAATCAAATTTTATTTGTATAGCCCATATTCACAAATCACAGTTTGTCTCATAGGGCTTTAACAAGGTGTGACATCCTCTGCCCTTAACCCTCAACAACAGTAAGGAAAAACTACTAAAAAACCCTTTTAACAGGGTAAAAAGAACGTAGAAACCTCAGAGAGAGCCACATGTGAGGGATCCCTCTCCCAGGACGGACAGAAGTGCAATAGATGTCAAGTGTAAAGGAGAACATCAGAAAGATAAAGGTTTTAGCAGCATTGATAAGGGTAAACATTTTGAAGCATAACTGAAGGTCAATGAATTGATGGATTATTGTCAGTAATGGTCGAGTATCTGAGGAGACATATTATATATCAAGCAGTCCTGCTGCAATCATAGTCTATGTTCAGCTGCCACCACGATCATGATCCAAAGAAGGATATCTAACCTCCCCTTCCTGTCAAAAATCCTCGAGAAGGTTGTAACCAAACAGCTGTGTGAGTTTCTCCAGGAAAAAAAATGTATATAAAGACTTTCATTGGGGGTTTGGAGCTCATCACAGCACGGAGACAGCCCTGGCAAAAGTCACTAATGACCTTCTAATAGCTTCAGATCAGGGATTTGTGTTTGTCCTCGTTCTGTTAGATCTTAGTGCAACATTCGACAATATTGATCCTCAGATTTTATTACAGAGACTAGAACAGTTAATTGGCATTAAAGAAACCGCCCTAAACTGGTTTAAATCCTATTTTTCAGATCGATTCCAATTTGTGCAAATTAATGATGAGTCATCTGTGCGCACCAAAGTTAACCACGGTGTTCCTCAGGGTTCTGTGCTCGGCCCAATTCCATCCTCATTATCAGGACACACTTTGTAAATTTCCACTGAACAAATTTCTAAGACCGCATTCTTTCACTTTTGTAACATCTCAAAACATCAGACATATCCTTTCTCAAAAAGATGCAGAAAAACTAGTCCACGCCTTTGTTACATCCAGACTTGATTATTGTAATTCCTTATTATCAGGCTCCAGCAGTAAGTCGTTAAAGACTCTGCAGCTTGTCCAAAATGCTGCAGCACGTGTCCTGACAAGAACCAAGAAAAGAGACCACATTTCTCCTGTATTAGCTTCACTACACTGGCTTCTGGTTAAATCTAGAATAGAATTTAAAATTCTCCTCCTCACCTTCAAGGCCCTTAATAATATGGCACCATTATACCTCAAAGAGCTGATAGTACCTTATCAACCCACTAGAGCACTGCGCTCCCAGAATTCAGGCTTACTTGTCATCCCTAAAGTCTCTGAAAGTAGAGTAGGAGCCAGAGCTTTCAGCTATCAAGCTCCTCTCCTGTGGAATCATCTCCCACTTTCAGTTCGGGAGTCAGACACCATCTGTACGTTTAAGAGTAGGATTAAAACCTTCCTTTTAGATAAAGCTTATAGTTAGAGCTGGTCCAGGCTTGTCTTGGCCAACATAGTTGATGGACTATGTTGGCATCCGATTGTGATGGTGGCATCGGATTGTGGTGGCTGCTGATCGTGGACTATGATTACAACAGGTATGCTTGATATACAATATGTCTACTCAGATACTCCATCAATTCATTGACCTTCCATTATGCTACAAACTGTTTATTATAATCAATGCTGTAAATACCCTTATCTTTCTGATGTTCTCCTTTACACTTGACATCTATTGCACTTCTGTCCGTCCTGGGAGAGGGATCCCTCACATGTGGCTCTCTCTGAGGTTTCTACGTTCTTTTTACCCTGTTAAAAGGGTTTTTAGTAGTTTTTCCTTACTCTTGTTGAGGGTTAAGGGCAGAGGATGTCACACCTTGTTAAAGCCCTATGAGACAAATTGTGATTTGTGAATATGGGCCATACAAATAAAATTTGATTGATTGACCGTGTACTGCAGCTCATATACTGTTTCTAGCAGCTCTGCATGCGGTTTGTCTAATATCCCCTTTTCACCAACGCGAACCAGGTTCCAGTTCCTGGCTGGTGCTATAGTGCTGGTTCGCAGTTGCTATTCCACAGGTCAGTGCCGTTCAAAGAGCCATATCATGACATCACTATATACGTCTGTATACGGCTTCGCTCTCCCAGCTAATACTTTTAATGAGTGTTGCTTGTGGCTTTGCTTTTCTGTTTTCGAGCATACACAGACATCCAAACACAACTGGTCCAGCATATTTTTGCTGCTCGTCGCGATCGCTATGGACGGCAATCAATTCTCAGAAATGTTGGCAGTCATTAATGTTATTTGTTTCCATAAAATGCTATTCCCTGGTTGCATAAGACGCAGTTCTGCTACTTCCGGTTTGAGGATGGTGCGCACAACCGTTTCCGGTTCAGGACGCCGGTCAGTGACAAGACAAAAAACAAAATGACTTTCTATACACGGTGTCTCCAAGATCTACCAAAGATCACAATAAAAACATAATTTTCTCATGTTCGCTGCTATTGCTTACGTTATGCTACCCCTATCGCAATCCAGGTCTTTCCACCGGAAACAGTTAAGCTCACCCCGCATACCCGGAAGTTGAGAGACGCCATCTTGTGCACCGGGCACATTAGCAGCTACTCATTCACCCAGTTACCAACAGTCATGCGCATAAGTTAAAATATTAACGTTGTTGTTTTTATCAAGGATTTAAGTGCCGTCATGTCAAAGAGAAAGGCTGCCGGGGATATTCTGAAGTCTTTGGGCCTCTAAAAACAAGAAATATGAGAACAGTGTGGAAATGAGTACCAGGCAGCGGATTACTAGTGCACAAGATGTGTCAATGATTCTTGATGTAACTTTAACAATCATTGCTATTCAGACCAGAAATTTTAAATGATTCATTCCGGAACATAATTGTTAAAAACACCACCTCTTTACTCATAAATAAATATTTCTTTCATGTTCACTGTGGTGCGTTCAGATTTAAAAGAGAGAGAGAGAGAATGAGAGAATGAGGTTGCTGTTAGGCAGTGAGAGCAGGTGACATGGAGGTGAGTGAGAAAAGGTTCATGTTGATGATTATAACCAAATAAGGACACCATACCAGTCTAATCCGAATGTACAGACTTGGCCTACATGTATTTGTCTGTCAATATTGTTTGTAGTTTTTTTAATAACAGACAGTACACAATTATTTTTGTAACAATCCAAAACAAAGACAAATACTGTCCACAATATTCTCCAGAATACCCTCAAAGGTACTGCATGCTCAAAAAAACTACGCTGAATGCATAACATGGCAAACTCGAGCCCAACAAGAAACAACAGATGGGAATATTGACAATGTTAACCGAGGGGGAGGAGGGCTCTCTGCATCAGCTGTATGCTTGGCCAGCAAGTGATATCTAAGACTCAACATACTCCAGTGGTAACTCATTTCACATCGACAGTAAATACATATAGCTTTGGTCTTGTCGAGAGAACCACCTGGCTTGACTTTGAAGCTGAACTTGCTATTCAAAAGACCCTCTTCTTTATCCATTTGAGGCTTGTTTCTGCTTGCCATCCACAACATTACAGCTCCAACGCTTCCTGATTTCACTAACTACAAGGCGGGGAGAGGGTCATGATCACAGAACGTGCGCTCGTTAATCGCCCATCGAAAAAATGTGTGTCGTTAAAAGGAATTGGCGTTAATCGTTATTATAGTGTTAACTTGTTATATACAATCCACATAAACATGTTTATATTACCTAGCACTAGACTTACAATGCAGTATTAAACATTATTTTAAAGGGGACATAGCATGCAAATTCCACTTTGTTAGTGCTTCTACAGGTTAATGTGGGTATCTGGCATGTCTACCAACCCAAAAACTCTGGGGAAAAAACACTCGAGCGTTTTGTTATAGTTCCTCTAAGTCAGAAACGTCATGCTTGAGTGACTCGATTGAGCTTCCTGGGTTTTGTGTCGTAACAAGGTACTGGAAGTCTCCCTACATGGCCTTGGCCCACCCCCCCACCTCACCCCCCCCGTCCCCCCACACTCGTTACGGCGGGTTTACACCGGAGGCAGCGAGGCTGTGAGGCAGCGCAGCACCGTTCCCAAGCACGAAGCCGCCTGGCTGTTCACACGGGACGAGCATTTCTCCGCTGGTCAGCCCGCGATTCACTCACATGTGGCATTTGTCTGGATCGTTGGGACTGGGAGGCTGCAGCAGTTGCTCGGGCGCGACCGCTCGCTCTCCCATGCGTGAGCTGGAATTTGTGTCAGCGCCACACAGCCAACAGTGTGGAAGACTTCCGCAGTGTTCAGCACTACTGTAACACTGGCACACACACACACAGAGCCCCCCCACTCGTTACGCCGGGTTTACACCGGACGCGGAAGCGCCGCTGCGAGGCAGCGCAGCGCCGTCCTCAAGCGCGCAGCCGCCTGGCTGTTCACACGGGACGAGCATTTCTCCGCGCTGGTCAGCCCCATAGACTGTATATATAAGGTCAGCCCGCGATTCTGCTTTCTCCGCTTGTTGTTGTACCTGTTGAATGTCGGGGTTCGGGGGTAAATGATGGTCTTCATAGCCCCCCCCCACCTCTCTTTCTCTCTCTGTCTGTCTGCTTGTGTGCTTGTAGTGGATGGGCAGAGGGGGACATTTAATTATGTGATTGGGAAAATTAAAACTCCAGGACAACAGAAGGGGAATACAAAGTATGGGATGCATATTTGATAATTTATATCATATAAAATATGTAATTTATATCATTTAAAATCATGAGGGGGGAGGGGGGAGCTGGCTCATTAGCATTTAAAGGAACAGGCACTCAAAACAGGTCACTCTGTGGAGGGCTGTTTTATACAGGGTAAAAAGGGTGCTGTTTTAAATGATCCTTGTGGTATTTTGACCAAAGTATGTTACAGACATTTCATTAAGACCCCAAGGAACCATATCAACTTGTGGTAAAATGGGCATGCTATGTCCCCTTTAAATAGCAAAATACATAAAAAATGTATCTTGTGTGTTAATAATGAGTTGTGAGATTTTGGTCCCCCCCAATGTTCACTTCATGACTACGGCCTTGATTTGTACACTTCAGCTTCGCATTCACGGGTCAAGGCAGATGGCCGCCCTCATGAGTCTGGTTCTGCTAGAGGTTTCTTCCAGTTATTGAGGAAGTTTGTTCTCTCCACAGTCTCCAAAGTTGCCAAAGTGCTGCTCATTGTGGGAACTGTTGGGTTTCTCAAAAATGCTCAAGGTCTTGACCTTCTATGTAAAGTGCATTGAGATAATGTATATTGTGATTTGGTGCTATACAAATAAAATTGACTTGAATTGAAATTCAATATTATCATCCATGAAATCCTCCACTGTAGCTTATAACAGCACGCTCAAAACTGTGGAGATAAGAGTAGGAGAAGCCCCCTCCCCAACACTGCCCCCCATCCCCATCCTCTACATGGAAACCTTCAAGTTTCTTGGATCCACCATCTCCCAGGACCAGAGGTGCACTACCACCATCACCAAGAAGGCTCAGCAGAGGATGTTCCTCCTGCCTCAGCTCAGGAATTTCAACCTGCCACAACAGCCTCTTATTCAGTTCTACAAAGCCGTCATCCAGTCCTTTCTCTGCTAATCTAAAATCATCTGGTTTGGGTTGGCCATCGTACAGGATAGGAACTGACATCAACAGACCATCATGACTGTAGAAAAATTCATGGTTTATTTTTTGCACTACGCTTAACTTAATATTCAGAATAAAATAGTAATGTGTGTTAGTTTACTATGTAAGTCCATTGAGATTAATGCAAATATTTTGTTAAATTCCCTATATGTGCACATACATACTTGGCTGATTTTGTTTTTGTATAATCACTGGGGTGTGCATGTCTTTAATGTGTAGATTAATGTAAAAAAAACAACATTCTCTTGGTGATCTCCCGAACTGTAGCCGTGGTTCCAAATTGTAAATGGGACATAATTACTGTCTTTCAGTAGCATTGGAAAACTCCCCAAACGTCAGGAAAAGCAGAGGAGAGATTGGTCTTCCAGGACAGATATGCAATAGAGTAGGCTTTTTGATGTTAGTAAGGGAGGCAGGCTGATAATAAGGGGAAGCTGTGACAAATTGCCCTGATGGCTGTGCTGTTCTCAAATGTGCTGCCCATGCACTGAATGTTTGTGTGAATGGCAAAAAACTACTGTAAAGCTCTTTGACTGATTATCAGAACTAGAAAAAGACTATGTAAATATATAAAAGCACTATATAAATATTTACTGTAATCCAAACTTAAACCTACTGTGACATAATGAGCAATCTCCAGACAACAGGAGCATGAGGTCAGACTGTGTAGATAAATTGACAAAGTGGACTGCGAGCATAGAGACTAAAAAAGCAGGGAAGGCAACGAATATCTGGACACAAGTGAAACATCAGACACGTAGAAACACAAAGACAGGAAGAAAAACAACAAATAGACACAGAAGGTAAGTAACTTCAAAGTAGAATAGCAAATAATAACTAATAAAAAAGTAAAAGGTCCAGAGGTGCAAAAATCATTTGAGAGGTGGCAGATCATGATGGAGGACAACAAGCAAGTTTTAGGCACCATGAAGGTTCCATGAAGACCTGGAAAGGGGGAAAACTACACAACCAAAAGATCCTCTATTGCACTGCTGTCCGTCCTGGGGGAGGATCCGTCAGATAAGGCTCTCTCTGAGGTTGAGGTTGTTGAGGGTTAAGGGCAGAGGATGTCACACTTTATTAAGCCCATATGAGACAAATTGTGATTTGTGAATATGGGCTATACAATTCAAATTTGATTGATTGATTTGATGTCAGATGTAAGTCAATCAATCAATACAATTTTATTTGTATAGCCCATATTCACAAATCACAATTTGTCTCATAGGGCTTTAACAAGGTTGGACATCCTCTGCCCTTAACCCTCAACAAGAGTAAGGAAAAAATAAAAAAAATAAAAAAACCTTTTAACAGGGTAAGTGATAAATTACTAATATAAAGTATTGTTTGTCTCACAACTTGCAAGATTAGCTTGTTGAACACGAGTTTAGACAATGATTCCAGAGATATAGACCCAAGCTTTGTTGAAACAGAAACTATCTGGGATTCATCACGTTTTTTACAACTGGAAAAGTTGCAAATAAGAAAAGCTAACTTTGCATTTAGAATATTTTACTGCAGAAAAAATGTCCAAAAATATGAGCCGTAAAGGGCGATCAGCTAAGAGAGGGCCGCTCATGGGTGAGTTTAGCTAACCTACGTTGCTACTGAGTGAGAGAAAAGCAGCTCCAGCACTGCAGAGAGCATATTTGTAATTCAATCCATCCTTGTGCTACTGGATGGATATCTGCAGTAAAAAGATGTGTATTTCTGTTGTTACAGCCACTTATGTATTGTGTACATGTATTGTATTTTATTCAAGTAGCATGTTACTGACATTTTCATTCCGATACAGTGTTCTACTGTTATATACAGAATAACAAAACAGGGCCACAGATTTAGTTTGGAAGTGGTAAAGTACTGTCCATTGGCCAAAGTGAAGTGTATTATAATTATAATAATTATTATAATTATTATTAATATTATTAATATAACTACTACAGCACATATATTTCATTTAATTAATTTGAAATTATTTAGGCTTTTTGTTCTTGTAATGGCAGTGCTGTTTACTGCATATTTAGCCTGTGTGATCCAATGGCCTGCATTCCCTGAATAACCACTGTCTGTACAGTAGTTTATTTTGGTCCTTCACAGAGTGCATATTCATAATCTGTTCTGCTTTTCATATGGTTCTACATTTTATATCCTGTATGTTCTACAGCCACGAACTAGCCTAATTTCCTTTTCTGCCTAGTGAATACTGTATTTGCTTTTCTAATGTTTATTTGCTCTGTATATTTTGTGTGTTTTTCTATATTGTGTTATATTTTACACACATTACATAGTTTTTCCTTCTTGTAACTGCACCATATACAGCCAGAAGAAAAACCAATAAACCCAAAGGTCTATCTCTCAACTCTCAGCTACTGAACACAAGTCAGTCAAAGTGACTGTCTCTAACCCCCCTCAGTTGATATTAGATTGCACCCTTTGCTTAGTTATTACGATGCTCAGTAGCATCATTGGGATGTGTTTGTCTTCAGCTGCAGATCAAAACTGAAGAGAAATGCCACAGGCCTGCATCAACACACGGATCGCCTGTATAGCTGATTTGCATTGGATAGCATTTGACAGGTGTTTGTGTGTCCAGTTTGTTAGGTGAGCTGCTATCGAGGCTGTGCAGTGTGTTTCAGTCTGAGTGTATTGTGTAGGCTCCGTGCTGTTCTGACGGTGTGTGTGTGTGTGTGCATCTCCATCCCTTCGTTCCAATTGGCTGCTGAAACTTGTTGGAGCTTTTCCCTCTCGAATAAGAGAAGGCTCCGTGAACCTATCGGTGCTCGCAGTCCGTCCCCCCCTCCTCCAGCCTGCATGGCCCAGACTTGTCCTGGAGACTGAGACAGAGTCCAGCCTTCACAGCGGTTAAATAAGCTGGTGTCAGAGACGGAGCAGCTGTGTAGTGTGAACACATTAACAGTGTAAGGACTGTCTCACTCTGCTTCGGGGGCTTTCACACTCACATTAAACCTCCCTCTCCTCCTGCACCTCTCTCTGGATCTGTCTGTCATTTTCTATCTCCTTAAATACTTGACCAACAAGACTGCTTTTGAACTGGACATCTAGAAACTTTTTTTTATTTTGTTTTTTATTTTTGTATATTTTCTTTTTGTTAATGGTGCAATGTCGTCTTTGCCAGGAACGGTACCGCGGATGATGCGCCCGGCTCCCGGACAGAACTATCCCCGCACTGGATTCCCTCTGGAAGGTAGGCCGCACACAGCCCCAGTGAGAGGAGGCGGAACATCAGGTCAATTAGGAAAGGAACATTTAACTGGAAAGGACATCTTCAGATTAAATACAGTAACATACTTTGCTGTGAGGAAACTCCATCACTTCTTCATATTGAAAATTATTTTAATACTATACAAAAATGTGATATCATCTTAATATTGGCTATATGCTATTTAACATATAGGTGCACTTCATTGATTAATTGTCCACTGGCTATTTGGCCAAGAAAGGAACAGTTTAAATTCCCAGAAAAGTGTCTATAAAGAAAACATATGGGATTTCTTCGAGTGTCTGGAAATTCAAATCAAACACGAAAGGAGAACCAGATGATCTCATCAGTATTTGGACGACGTGATGTGAATAATAAAGACGGTATAAATGTCTCTTCACCTCCTCAGGGTCATAATAATAATAACAGCAGGGCCACTTTCATATGTTAGGCCTTCAGCCAGATCAGCCCGACAGAGTCCAACTGTCTGTCTGTCCCCCCAACAGTGTCCACTCCTCTGGGCCAGGGACGTGTCAACCAGCTCGGAGGGGTCTTCATCAACGGCCGCCCGCTACCCAACCACATCCGACACAAGATCGTGGAGATGGCCCATCACGGGATCCGGCCCTGCGTCATCTCCCGCCAGCTGCGCGTCTCCCACGGCTGCGTCTCCAAGATTCTGTGTCGCTACCAGGAGACCGGCTCCATCCGGCCCGGAGCTATCGGAGGCAGCAAGCCCAGGGTGAGAGGAGCCGGCAATAATAATAATACAAATAATAATAATAACAACAACAATAAGAAGAAGAAGAAGAAGAAGAAGAAGAAGAAGAAGAAGAAGAAGAAGAAGAAATGTTCATATTTAATTTCATTCGTTCTTTCTGTCTCCCTCTCTCTCTCCTTCTCTCTCTCGTGTCATTATACTGATATTCGGTCCGGTCTCTGTCCGATCTACAGCAGGTAGCCACGCCGGACGTGGAGAAGCGGATAGAGGAGTACAAGCGGGACAACCCCGGCATGTTCAGCTGGGAGATCAGGGATAAACTGCTGAAGGACGGAGTGTGTGACAGAAGCACAGTCCCTTCAGGTGAGGCCTCCCCTGGTAAGCCCCATTTAATTATACTTTTTACTTTGACTGTTTCCCCATATGGATACAAAATAAACAAGGCCGTGGTTGTCGCCTGTAGAGAAACGAAGGTTATTATTATAATTATTATTATAATTATTATTATAATTATTATAATAATAATAATTATTTTTATTATTATCATTATTAGTGTGACTGAAGATGCTCTTATGTTGGCAGTGAGTTCAATCAGCCGTGTGCTTCGAGCTCGCTTTGGGAAGAAGGACGAGGAGGATGAGTGTGATAAAAAGGATGAAGATGGGGAGAAGAAAACGAAACACAGTATCGACGGTATTCTCGGGGACAAAGGTACGTGCTGCTTTCAGCGCTCATACAAATTGGCCTGTAAATGGTCGTTTAGTCGCTGCGGTTCTCCTGCTGTAAGCGGCTCTCCCAGCAGACACAGCGGCACCTTAATTATTTATGACGGGGAGCGGGAGTGGATGCAGCTCCCGTGGTGCTGGTTAAACGCTCTGTTGAAAGCGGCGCTGACACATGACCGATGTGCCCGTCAATATCAATTACAAGCGGCCTGACAGCAACACCAGTACCGCTGCGGAGCGGGGGGCCAGCCGCCTCAGTGCGGCCCGTGTGGGAGCTGTGCGTCGGCCACGTGAAATATATACACCGCAAAAAAACTGTATTTGATTTATAAAGGACAACGCTAACAAGAATTAAAACAATCCACAATCCCGGGCCTTTATATAAAAATCAAGATATGTGTAGTTCAATTTTAGCTCATATATTGTAGGCCTACATTTTAAATAAGCAAATGATTCACATCAAGTCAAATTAATTATATACATATTTATGAAGCATTAATAATGAAACTAAATTAAGATTCATTTATAGGTAATTTCTTGAGGATCAATTTTTTCTATAAAATAGAGATACATATTTAGTGTCTAGTATCGAGCTATATATAGGCTATATGTATTACGAGATCATAATGACATAATGTTTACACCCGTTTCTCACAGTGAATTCAAATTTTTATGTATATACATTTTTATAGCTGAATCAATCAATCAAATTTTATTTGTATAGCCCATATTCACAAATCACAAATTGCCTCATTTACAAGTTGCGAAAACAACCAAAAAACGTATAACTTGCTGGGTGACACTGCAGAAGCTGTTTTTTGTAGTGGGCCTGTAAGTAGCATCTGCCTCCTGACCACTGGCTCAACTGGAGACATGTTCTCTTTTCAAATCAAAATTATTCACAACTGTCCTCTTTTCCTTCTTCCTCCCTTCCCTCTTCCTTCTTCAGCCTTCTGCGTGTCTTTCTGTCATCTTGGCCTGGCATTTAATAATTTGAAGACTTAGCCTATTACAGCTGGTAATGAAACTGGTGTCTGTTGAATAGGTGTCTGTGTTGGAGAGGGGTGTAATAGCTCAAAGGCATGGTAAGAAATATATTTATCCCCTATCAGCCCTCACTCTCACAGTTCCAGGCACATGCGTTCAGTTGAAGAGCTTTAAAGCAGATTAAATTGAGCCTTTTATTTCTTTTCACTTTCATCTTTCAGTGGCTGACTTCGTGGTGTAAAGCCTGCAGCGCAAATTCATGAGATTTTAAGGTTTCCTCTCGTGTTGTTTAGATTGTATTTTTGAATATTCATTTCATTTGTTTTTGTGGGATTGCTTTTGGTGGCATGTTGGCAGAATGTGAGGGAGAGCGTGTGTATTTTAGCTGCAGTGTTAGTCTGAATATGTGACAAACACATTTAGTCTCATTTTCATCAGATGAGATACTGCTTTTTACGCCAGCACTAATGTACAGCAAGGGCAGGCTGCATATACAAATTAGTCCAATTTATATTTGTTAAAACCCATCACAAACTGCTTATACACATAAAATCAATATACATTATAGGAGATTTATCATAAAATGTTTACAATTAGCCAATTTATAATTGGCTCATATCACAAATACATGCTGCTCATCCATCTTGATGTACTTACTCATATTTGCATAAAATAAATGACTCCAGTTATATTACATCTACTATACGTGTTGTAAAGTACAGGCCTGCACTGCACATAATTGTATTTCTCATCTTAAGCTATATTGTTTTTTTTCGATTTTTATGATAGATGTCAGTGTTTATGCATATATATATATATATATATAAAACACATATAGTAACATAACAGAAGATGTATTTCATTCCATAGGGGCCCATATAATGGAGCTGTCTGCTTTTGGTCAAACCACACACTGTATCTGTTTTGATGTCTCCATTGACAGTGACTGCTATATAGTCTATTCATCTGCACTTTAAGGCAGCACTGAATCAATATGCTGTATACCAAAGAAATGCATACATGTACTGTAGTACTATGAATTTTGGAGTCCAGAGTAAGCCTCCTTGAAAGAAAAAAAAGGTCGGGGAGGACTTCAAACAAATTCAGTGGAAGTGACAAGAGGCAGCTTTAAGGAGAGCGCAGGCTGTGGGAAGTTCTATTGCAGCTATTAATAACACTTTTCCCCGGGCATCCACACATACTGCACTTTCTCCCAGCTATTTTGCCGGGTTGAAATTGAGGGGGACCCAAATGTTGGCTGGAGATAACACAATCATCACAACCTTGGTCCTGGGCTGTGCATCTGTGTATTAAACTGGGATTAACCTCCCCTTTCCTCCCCGCTGCCTCGCACCAAAAATTCACATTATAAGGGACATATTAAAAAAGAGATGAGGGAATTGGAAGCCAATGTGCAATACAGATGAGTCGTATAAACATTAATAATTATGTCATCGTTTTCATGATAATCATGCTGACATGCTCATCTCCTTTGTTAGTGTAAAGTGTTTGGACTGTGGGTTGGACTAAATGAGCAGTTTAGAGACATCAAAAATATGAATGTCTTATTTTGACCTCACTAAACAAATAATTAGAATAAACAAATGAGACTTTATTTAATATCATTTTTATTTTTCAGCTGCAATCTTGGGCTCATGTTTTTCAGACTGGAAGTTATTTAAATGTAAAGGTGATGTCTTTAAACATCCTGAAAAACAGGCATCAGGCAGTGATTCCAGTCATTCAGTGACTGAAAGACAAATATGTCACATTGTCCATTACAGCATCAAAAAATTGTTTTGGAAAATGTATAAATATTACAATATCATGATATATTATAACGTAAAATTGAATTGAAATTTTCTATAAAAATGGCCAATCAAATGGAAAATCACACATCATGCACAATGGCCAAATATAACCAGAAATAAGACACTGACACCTTTGTATAAATGTTGATAGACACACCTCACTATAACATCATATAGCACACCTTATATTCATAAGATGAAGGTTTAGTGGTCTGCAATATTTTTCGAATTATCACTGATCATGTTCTTACAACTAATAATTCTTGAACATGACAAAATTGTTGTAGCAGCTATACATGTTATTATTGCTTCCTAAAGCTGTCTGATTTACAGTCTGTTCAAATAACCTTTATAATAAATAATTTCAATATTTGTGACGAATAAATTGTGGCGGATGTGTGCTTGGTCACTGTAGGTGCAGAGGTTTAGTGTTTAGCAAATGGGATTTTACCCCCTCTGGGGACATCAGTTCTAAAAGAGGCTTCTATGGAATGACTGCAAAATATTTCTCTCCTATAAGAATATTGTGTCATGAAAAGCAAGTGAAATATGGCTTGGAAACGCCACATCGAGACTAACGTACAGAGATGTTTTTTTTATTAGTGAGCGTGATGAACGCTGAGGCTGTTCCTGTTGTGTTCATGCAGCAGCTGTGGTGACGTGCTGACCTGAGGACAGGATTCATGTGCTGTCTCCAGGTTTGCCTCAGCACACAGTCTTAGAGCACAGGAGCAAAAAGTAGGTGAGGAGAGGAGGAAGCTGTTGGAGCAAAGTGAGCAGCTTAAAGGCTTTGATCCTCTCCTGCTTTTGCTTATCAGAGACATTTGAGGTGACACTGCCACAATGAGAGTTCATCATATTAGCTGGTGCCAGTGCTGCTTTCAGGCTTGCCTGTCTATTAATTAAAGCCCATTTACCACATGAGACAGGATCTGTCTGGGCCCAGCCCCCGATGTAAAAGTATGAGAACAAGGTTTTAGTTTTAGGTTTCAACATATGAAACATGCCATTAAAAACACAAATGAAATTTTCAGATGGCATAGACATTTAGTAATTTGTATTACATATGTAATATATTTTCATTCATAGTGCTCCATGGGAACCATTTAACATGTGTTTCCCACATGTTCTTCTTAGAAAATGTCAAATTCTATTAATTACACATTAATTAAAACATATATATATATAAATAAATTTGATGAGAGTTAAAACATTGTTAATAATACTAATAATATTGATGACCACTCAAAGCACTCTACAGTACAGTTTTTCCATTCACCCATACACATTCATACAGTGCATCTATTTCTTTATCACACATCGCTAACACACTGCCAACACAACTGTCAGGGGCAATTTGGGGTTCAATATCTTGCCCAAGGACACTTTAGCAAGTGGTATGGAGTAGACTGGGATTGAACCGCCGACCCTTTGGTTAATTAGATAATGATCCTAGTAATAATAATAATAATAATCTTAATAATAATAAAAGTTATAGTAATAGTAATAACAATAATCGGTGAAACTGTAACAGTTGTAATTAAAACCTTGAATATGGTTTCCGCTGTTTCTCAACCTACATTAGCATTTTTGTCAGGTCTGACCTACTTGTTGATTTTCCTTTATTTCTTGTAGCACTCTGGACTTCTCAGTGATATGTTTGAGAAAACAAACATGTATAAAGGCTAGCTGCTGAACAGAGAGGGGGCTTTGAATAGGAGAATAGCAGCCCACTCTTTGCTATGGAGTGTTCAGTAGCCATCCCTTAATCCTCCTTTCATTTCGCCGACAAATGCCAAGAATCTTGTCTGGCGACCCATTGGGAAGCTGATCAGCCAACAAAAGAGGAGCCGTGCACAAAGAGCAAACAGGCAAAATGGGGTTGAGGGCAGTCAGAAGCATTGGGCATCCCATTAACATCCCATTTGCAAAGGATACACACAGGATAAAGGCAAACAGAGAAACACAACGCATAACACAAACAATATGGCAACAGCAAATTAATAAAATGTCAACACTTTGGTTGGTCTTTAATTGAGCTGAGCCCTCGCTGCATGTTGTGGTGAAGCCCCAGCTGTGGAGAGCTCATGAACTGCAGCTGTGCCGCTCCAGTGTGAAATACATGCTGTTTTTCTACACACACACTACTAGATGTTGTCAGTGGAGCAGTTTTTAACAAACACAT
Organism: Hippoglossus hippoglossus; assembly: GCF_009819705.1. Lineage (NCBI taxonomy): Eukaryota > Metazoa > Chordata > Actinopteri > Pleuronectiformes > Pleuronectidae > Hippoglossus > Hippoglossus hippoglossus. The sequence goes on along the minus strand of NC_047157.1, from coordinate 998,831 downwards.
TTAATGGTAAAGGTTTGTTCAAACACATGGAACTTATTTAAAATTAGCAGAGATCTTATAGCTTCCAAACTTATCAAATATGTCAACCAGAAAAATACAGCCTAAGTCTGAATATTTTAATTTGATAGAATGGTGCCATCATATACATTTTAGGGTTTGAATGTTTTTCTCAGTTATTTTTATTTTACATTTTTAATTTAAGAAAAGTGAAATTCTTGAAGGTAAAAATAGAGGTTTTAAGAGGTTAAGTTAATATCTTGTGCTTGATTGGTTTGTTAGCTGCCACTGTGTCGGGATTTGGCAGGAGACATCTGCTTTCATCCAACTAATTTGACCCAAGAGCTCATTACAGACAAACCACTGAGAGGTTCCTTCCTCATACTTAGCTGCAGGATCAAACAGAGCTGCGTTTAGAAAACACAGCTCCCTGACCACAGGATTCGGCACTACACCACTTCACCATGGTCTTTTAGGTTTGTTCTTTCATCCACACATTCATTTATTTTCACATATGCGACATGTCTTTCAAATCATATAATGGATAATATCATGGGCATATTGTTAATATCTACTTTAGATTATGTTGATTATTGATTTGCTTTAAATTTGGACAACACAATATAGTCTTTGATAATTGAAAAATTTATTGAAAGATGATATTCAGAATTAACAAAATCAACTGTCAATGATTGAGGAAAAAACGGAAAGAAATATCATAAATAGATAGCAGGGCTGTATGCTGGACTGTACAAAGTACTGAGTGCATTGTTTTACTGTAAGGCTTCAAATATAATTGATTGTATAATATACAATCAATTATAATATTAAGTCCCAAACTTTGCCAGTAAACAGAATATGACCTTAGTGCCCTCAGTGACCTGATAACATTAGGCAAACAGGTATTATATCAGTAACTGAAATTATTATAATTTATTTAAAGGGAACAACCGTATATTGTATTTTCTTTTTTAATCCTATTATTATCTGTTTTTTTCTGTTTTTCTTTTTCAAAGAAATGACCAAACATATTGAGACAGAGTGAAAATAAAGCTGAAGTGTGTATAACTGATTATTCATATTAGCGTTTCCTGTGTTTGGGAAATGGATGAAGGAATTATTTTCAGAGTGGCCTAATTCATCTCTGAATCCTGATTGAAATTTCCATACAGAGGTCTGTGTGCTTGGATCTATTAGATGGCTTATTCATGGTTTTCTCCATCAATCCATGTAAGAAATCACATTCACCAAATGCAACCATCCAGTGTAATTGGCTAGAAAATGACCTTAAATATACAGAGATTACTGGGGCATAAAAGCCTGGTATTCCTGTATTTTTTTTTCTCGGGGTGGGGGGTAAATGTTCACGCTGCTGAAAGGTATGAAAGTGGATTAATGGCCATGTCTCCGTCACTGCATTGAAATAATTTGAGGCACATATTCAAATATTTGCGACACACACAAGAACTGAACATTGTTCACAGTGCATCTTTAGGTAAATAAATCAGGGAGCGCACTCTTAACAGAAGCACTGGATTAATGAGCTGCTGATCATATTTGATTGATATGCTGTATACCTTTCTTGTATGAATAAGGTACCAACAAAATTAAAGGGTTAATACTGATACTGACAGCTATGTAAAATACAATATTACAGGATACAAAAATAGAAAATGTTGAGTATTGATCTTAAAAATGCACACCACATCTGTCACTGACAAACTTTATTGCAGTTTGTAGAAAATACAATTTAACAGCGGAGCTCAGTCACAGGGATTTATTATGTTGTCTGTTAATTCATTTGAAATTAGGTCTGTGCTTTTAATAATTTGCTCTAAATTGTTCAAATGGTCCTAACTTGATAAATAATACATTACTAGTAGCATCAAATTATATTATTCTAATGAACTGCTTTCTCCTTTTCTAATTACACTGTAAAAAATGTTTCAATTCAATTCAATTTTATTTATATAGTGCCAAATTATAATATACATTATCTCAAGGCACTTTGCATAGAAGGTCAAGACGTTAAAAATTATAGAGAAACCCAACAATTCCGTTTTGTCTTCCACAACTGTAACTGTCGCTATTCAGCAATTACTAAATACTCAAGCAAATCATTTATTTTCTCTTAAAGGTTTAATCCTTTGTTACCCATTAACATTTAAGAATCCATGTTTAATCAAAATCTGATTCATGCAGTGAAATTAAAATGAAATTGTAAATTAATTGTTACCAGATGTTCTGGCTATTTGCTCTCATCATCTGATCATTAAAAAAAGTAATGAGGTCCTATCAGAGATACCTGCATGTTTGGCAGTAATGAACTAAATATGAAAAAATATGAAAAAAATTAAACAAATACCTTGATATACAGACGGGTGTCTAAAGACAGTTGTAATAATTATGATTGTGGTGGACACATTGCACCAAAATATGATAGCATTCTTATTGCAAGATGATTTTATAACCTGAATCAGTTGTATTGCATTTGTCTGTGATGAGGTAAGCTGGTTTCTTTCTTATTAAACTACAAATATCTAAATCGATACAAAAAAACATGTTTTTGAAGTGCAGGACAGCTAGATAGAGGTATTATTATTATCGTAATTGTTATTATTATTGTTGTTGTTATTTTTATTATACAGGCCATAGTAATCAGCTTTGATATTCAATGATATTGCCTGCATTTAAAAAAACAAGTGACAATGATGTATAGTAAGAAAACATAGGTTTGCTACCTGAGGTTTTTGTTGTGTTATGTTACTTTGTGGAACAACATATCTAGCAAAATTATATTTCTGATTGTATGAGCAATGCTGTAGATGTAGAGCTTTGAAATGGTTTTAAAGATTTACATTTTTATGGCATCACTGTGTTCAAGTAGCCTACTTTTATTTTTCAGCTTATATCTCATTGCTCCACAACAAACAGGCCTGCGTTTTCAATGCATTAATTTCACAACATTGCAAAATAAAATTACATGCACTGTTATCAGGATTTTATTCTAATTTCATACTCTAAATTTATTCTGAGATGTAATCTGAGCCTTCTCCTCAGTATGATGAAGCTGAGTGTGTGAGCATCATGTACACAATTATGTTTGAAAATTGATACAGTTCTAAACAGAAAAGTACTAAAGTCCAACTTCAAAACTTAATGATCTCTGTACAAAGAACGTGTTGATTTTCAATAAGTTAATAAATGTTACCACTCCTTATTCATTCAGTTAATTTATCAGAACTAATTATTTGTATAGATACATTTTGTGTGATGTTCTGTGGGAGGACGTTCCTCATCATGTGATTTTAGCAGGAATAATCACAGAAAAATTGAAAAGATTTGGATCTAAGAAACGTACCTTTACACAAATGCCAGTCTCAACATCAGCATTGTGGAATATTGTTAGCCCCAATCAGGCAGCTACAGACAATAGGCATGCATGTGTGCTTTTAGATGTGGCCCTCTGATACACTAACAAGAGAAAAAAAAGCTCATACAGCCTGTCTGTTATTTTGTGCCTGGATTTGCTGTTGAAGGAGCTGATGAACTCCTCCAAGTTTATTAAGGAAAAGGAAACAATATAAACCAAAGACTTTAGGCAAGTAGGCTGACAGTTTATAAAGTGGCAGCCATTGTGGCCTGAAGGCAGATGCATGAATACCTCTGAATAGACTCCCTCAAAGTGACACGATTGAGCTAGACAACAGCAAAACGCTGAAAGGAAAGCTTCTCCTCTGTGCCGCTGAGCTGATCGGCATTTCTAATGCTCCGGCTTTGAATGAACATACATCTGCAGGGGGAGGGTGTGCAGGGGTCCACTCACCACACTGCTGTTCTGACTCCTGTTTTGGCTGGAAGTAAAAAAAAACTTTGTTACAGAGTTCTGTTGTCGCTTTTCTCCCAACTGAGTGCAATGTAACATTTCCTAATGTTGAAATGGTTTCAGTTCATTTGATGAGAAAATGTGGCTTAACAGTGTCCTGTAACATTTTGAGCTCTGTATGGAAAGATGAAGTTGAAAGTGGCAGTTCAAATTGAAGAGCTAGAAGGAGTTTCAGTTATGTTGATAGTCTGTTCAGTCAGTCTTTTGTTTGTTGAAGTCATGTGTTTTCTCACACCTGTTTATTTAATGCTGTGACAAAATAGTGACAGTGTACTACAGACAAAAGGGAAATAAGCAAAAACAATAAAACGTGTGTAAGTAGTTTGAGTATTGATATTCAAACCACTTACAGCATATTAGTGTAGAATAATGATTCAATGTTGAAATGGTTGCAATTTTTTTAATCTAAAATATGAATGCTTTAACATTTTGGGAAATATGATGACGACAGTTAACTCATTTCTATACCACTCCCATGTATGACATGGAAATAAGACAGGCAGGGGTTCCACAGCTCTGTGCGAAGGTAACCTACCAATCCCTGTAAAACTCACTTACACACCTCATGTGTTTCACCCATACACAGACAGTTATAGGCTGCAGTTCTACAGGCTGTTACGTGCTGCTCGATTTCGTGGCTGTGGAAGCAGTGATTTCCTGGAGTCACATCAGAAAATCACTGTAGAAACAGACTATTGTTTCACCCCTGAACCTGTTGTAACAATTGTTCAACATAGATTACCTACATTTAGTTCAGTAAAGAGCTTTCACTACATCCGTTGAGTTAAGATTGTTTTGAGTTTTACTACAGAGGTGGTAAGAATCGAGGCCTCAAAGTAGCAACTTGCTACTTAGTCTTCCAGAGCTGCACTCAAGTCATATTTTCTCATTTTCTCTGCAGGCCTACAGTTAGAAGATGGAAGAGATGACTGATCACTACATCCATTGTTATAGTATAGAGGGAGGCAGTAATTTATTTCATTGTTTCACTAAGCTGATTGTCTTTGTCTGTCTGTCTCTCCTGTTGAGAATATTCATCAATTCAACCTGAACAGAAGTTTTCAGTTATTGAACATCTGGATCTATAGTAGATGTTAGCAAACATTTTCGCTTGTGGCTAAAAATGTAGAACCATGCCTTATATTGTTAACTTCTCAAACTAACTGACCAGTCACAACTTTGAAACAACCACTTGTAAAGGCTCTGAGGTTTCCTTCGTTGTGTTTGAGCTGCTCCATTGGCTTTCATCATCAGCAGTCATTTGACATAACCAGCAATGCACACATGTATGACATGTATGAAAAAGCTGAAGAAGAATGAGCAGAATAAATGTTCTTTTCCTTCAGATGTGATAAGCAGCAGATGAAAGCCCACCTATCCCTCCATCTCCTGCAAACGTATCGGTGCATTTCAAATATTTGAAACCTGAATTTGGAAAGAGAGTCAACAAGCACAAGCACAAGTCACTTCACTTTATTTGCACTGCTCTGATTGTTGATCTACTTTCTCCCAAAGAAAGATTATTCTATTGCTCTTTAAAACTTTCTGCAATTGCTTTCTTTAAGCCTGCAGCTGTCCAGTGAGGGCTTTGCTGTGTTGAGTATATCTTAAGAGTGCTTCTTATTATTATATTTGCTCCCAGCTCTAATCTTTATCAGTATTTATATTGACAGTCAGCAGTTTTTGTTTATGGCTTATGTTTTTATCTACTAAATAAAGACACATGCATGCCAGTGCCTGTGGAGGAAAGAAGATAAAGACTTTGCATTAATAGTTTGCTAAGACATAATGCCCTGATAAAGCCAACATCTTTGTGTGGGCTGGATTGAGTTCAGTGCCAGTTCTATCCAGAGCACACCACTCGCCTAACAGCTCCATATAGTTCTCTTTGAGATTGTATGTTTGTGGCTGCACTCAAATGTTTTTCATAGTAAACCAACAATAGTTTGGATTTTTCAGCACAGTTCCTCCATCTGCTGGAAAATATTTTACTCATCATTGTGAAACTGCCTACGTTGCAATCACTCCACTCCTGCTGCTTACTGTACACTTTTGCTGCATTAGTTGTGACTAAATACCATTGTGTGGGGCTGTATTGGAACAAAGGCGGGAACAATGCTGAACTGTATGAATGGGAGCATGTGCAGAGGCACCAACGTTGTTGCAGCGCTGGTCTCAGCGTCGTCTCAGTTTTGCCCATTTGGGCTTGAATTTGAGGCCTTTGTTGATTGAGGAGCTTCTCTTGCCAACTGGCAGATTTTATTTTACTTTCTTTTGTGTTCTTGGAATCATTTTCAAAACTTTGGCTTTAGCCTCATTAGTCAAGTGTTCAGACCTACAATTCAAGGCCCTGTATTGTACACGCATACAAAAATCTGCAATTTAAATGAAAATATACTGTTGCAGCAAAAAATGTATGAACCTATAGCTGATATGATATTATTATGGTATTACAAAATACATAGTTATTAAATATAAACCACCTGGACTTAGCTACAGAAAACAATTTGTCGAGACACTATTCATTTATTCATATTCCCATATCAATAGGTGACATAAATACTAGGTGATTGGCATACTGTGTGTTTATCGTAATTCACATATATTATGGGAGAAATGTATGAGCAAAGCAAGCTTAATGCTGAGATATGACAACACCTCCAGTCTGGGCTTTGTTAAGTCTCTTTATAAACTAACATAATCTGTGTTGGAATGGGAGATTTTATGTTAAAATGCAACAATAGTGAGAAAAAAAAAATCAGAATCATGTCCCAACAACCTCCCCCATCTGTCAGTTCCATGTCATGCCTCTTCACAGTTTGACCTCTATAATGCTTACACTGCTTGGCTGCTCAGCTTTAGGGACTCCGTCTGCAAGTGTTTGCTGAAGTCTTGCCGAGTGCAGCAGAGCAGTTTCTGGTCTTTTATGTCCAGCGGCCTCCTGGGGGACTTCCTCTGTTGGCCCTGAAAGGCCCGGGGAGGCTCCTGGGCCTCCGTTATTTAAAGTGAGCCCACTTTGTCACTGAGGCAGCTGACCAATAAGAGGTGTAAAAAGACCTGTAGTGCCAAGACAAGATGTCTAAAAGAGCCACAGCTTCCACTTCAGTCTGTCCACATTGTTTCTCATGCCTCCAGTCGAAACTCTTCAGCTGCTAAAGAGAGAAAAGACCTTGTACACACTGTTTATCTGGTCTGTTAGATTTGGTCTTTGGAATGAATGGTAAATATAATGGAAGTAATAAGCGAGCATGTTGAGTGAAGTGTCCACTTAGTTTTGTTTAATCCAGCTTCTGAGATCTTAGTGCTGTGGAGTTAAATATAGTTTAGTTTTATAATCATCCAGATTATAAAAGCATGTAGAGTAAGTATACATGTGTGTACCACATGTGTAGTGGTATTTCTTTATGTACAGGAGCCCAACTATGACACACATGCACAGTTAAGTTTTGGCTAATTTTGAAGGTTATAACCTCTGTTCATACAGAGGCGGGTTTACATGCATTAGTCCACTATAAGCACAGATCAAATGTTAGATGACTCTGTGAATATTCATCATGTGGACAATCTGATGCAGCTCTCAGCTCTGTATTAGACCATGTTGTAGTAGGTTGTGTACAATGCTGCAGAGCAGCAGAGGTGAAGCTCATCTAACAGCGAAGGCTGTGGATATGTAGCTGCTGTGGATATGTAGCTGCTGTGGATATGTAGCTGCTAGCTTTCATTCCCAACAGCATTTTGACTCAGCCACAGCATTTTAACAGGCTTAGTAATGTTTCTACTGGCAACTTTTAAGGTGAAATGTTTTTTGTGTGTTACCCACTATAATAATTGATGTTGAATGGTCTTGAATGTCAATAAGGCAACTTTGACCTTTCCATTTGATTATTAATTGCTCTCTTGCCGAGTACACTTTAATGACTTGCACTTGAAAAGTTCAAGGGATTTCAACGTCTTTTTCCTCGACTGGAGTATACATAATGTACAGTACAATATATACAGTGCATTGTCATTACATAGTGAGTGTAAGTTTTCCAGTGTAAATAATTCTTTTTCAAAACATGTTTTCAGTGTAATGCCCCACAGGTTCTTTTTTTAAATCAAAATCCTGAATGAATGAATGATGAAAACATTTTAGGACCATGTCTGCAAAGTCACAAAATGTTGACTGCATCTGCACAACGTTCAATGTTAATGTGCAGAGAGGGTTGCTAATTCAGTTCTTTGTTCTATGAAAAGTAAACTAAGAAAAATCACACAGTATTGTATACAAATAAAACTGTAATGACATTTTGCATGACATGTCAGCACATGCTTCATTTAACACCATTGTAGTTAGGGTTAGGAATTAAGTACAGAAATGATGTGGTGTGAAATAACATGCAAAAAGCAAAAATGTGAGGAAATAACAAGCAAAATGTCATATGGTGTTTGACATGTTATTCATAAACTCTATGCTTGGGAAATCACGTTTCCTACATGCAGAGTATTTAACTATCAACGTTTTCTTTTTAAACTTGTGCATCGTGTTAAAGATTCTCTGCAATATAAATAAAACTGACTTGACTGGACTTGGCAGTCTGTCATGTTGAAGGGAGGTGTGTACAGTTATGGTGTGAAAAAGAAGAGTGTCAGTGGTGATGAGAGCAGGCAGGTTGGTTAGATCATGCCCTAAAGCTGAGCAGAAAGAGATCCTTATCACAGACTGCACACAGGAAAATACCTTTACGACACCTTTCTCCTTCTTTCATGTCTCACAGAAACAAACACAACAACTATGGACCAAAAACTTAACAATCAACAGCCTCTTTTGTCAGGAAGAGGTAGTTTTGCACTAATAAATCCATCATTGTTGAGCAACTGGTCAGAGCCTATGAAGCAAAACTGAAAGGAGTGTAATTATATTGGAACCAAAAATTATTTTCAAAATACCCCATAATTAGTTTCATGTAACAACCTCAGAGCTCTGTCAGTCTTTGGCCCATTTCTTTAGTAAAAGTGGAAACAGTAATGTCAGTATTCTCCACCAGAGTCAACAATGTCGTTTTACAACAGCCACTCAGTGCAGAACATGGCTCATCTATCTGCTCCTCCAAATACCTCACTTTCACATCTAGCAAGGCCAAACCTTGTTGACGATGTATAATCTCTTCATAGAAGAGAATAGTTTTAAAGGCACAAAGTAAAGTAAAAATCTCTATATTGGGAACAAAAGTATTTTGGCTTCACATTATTTTAACCACCCTAACCCTATTTTTTTTTTTACCTCAAATGGTCCTAAAAGATAATACACACAAAAAAAGTCCTACAAAGCTGATTCTATGTTACTTATTACATAAGTTTAAAGGGTCACATTAATGAAAAGTTCACTATCATATTAAGTAAATGTAAAAAAATCTAATAACTTGGAAGTTATTTGAGTAAATAAAGTTACACTTATACATACAATTTACATAAACTTTATATGGAATTATAATACATAAAGTCAGCGTTTTAGGACACTTTTTTTAGTGTACAGTACAGGATCTACTTCAAAATGTAGGTTTGTTTTGTTGGCCCATGCCCCATCTCTCTGACAGATCAACACACACATGTGCTGCCAAAAGTATCTATTCTGGTGTGTGGTGTCCCAGGTGGGGACTTTCTCTGGGGGGACAGTTACAACCTCTGTATTTCTAGAATTACAGTTCTATTTTCATAAAGACATAAAGAGAGTGAATTAGAGGAGAGATTGTTTGCATCTCCACTGACTTTATAAAGCTCATTTTTATCAGCAGAGTTGGACAGTGGAGTCTGGTAGCATAGCATTGTGGGGTTGCAGTAATTTCAACACATTTTTTTATGTAGAAAATATTATTAGCAGCCATATGGTTTATTCTTAAAACATATATGCAGCATTGAAAAACATTTCAGTAATTTTTGTGTGTAAAGTTGATCTGAATCAAGCCCCTTAATGATGCTAAAGCTAAATGAGTCACATGTCACTATGTGTTGTCCCCTTATGGTTGTAAGTCTACTCTACAGGGCTCTTTTCATTAACAACGCAATAAACAAATTAATCTGAGGGGTATATTTCATAATGTAAATTTACCCAATGTGTTATTTTATTTACATTGTGTACCTTGTGTCTTGAGAAGCTACCTCCATTGCAAATACTGCTTATCAGTTTCCTACATTTTCACCCTGCTATCAGAATTATCCTATTGAGGAAGAGCGATTATTATATCACAATCAAACTAAAGCACTTTGTTTCAATTGATTCCATTTTAGATTTTTCAAGTTAAATAAAAGCCTGACTCTGAGGGACACAGCAGGCTTTGTGATCTCAGTGCACATTCTGAAAAACATAATAGGGTGGTAATTTGGTGATAAATGACTCTCCCTGGAACAGGAAAATTGAATTACAGCTATCGCTATTAAGTAATCAGAATGTCCATAATTGTTTAATTAGACTTGTTTTTTAGAGGGAGACTGTGTGTGTGTGTGTGTGTGTGTGTGTGTGTGTGTGTGTGTGTGTGTGTGTGTGTGTGTGTGTGTGTGTGTGTGTGTGTGTGTGTGTGTGTGTGTGTGTAGTTGCTGCACATGATGCCAGCGATCTGAGCGTGGATGTGTTTCTATATAATCGTATTCACTCTGTAACAAAACCAGGCTGTTGTGTAAAACCAAAGCGTACTGTTTGTTATTTATACCACAGCACATTTGCAAACCCCCTCTCTCTCTCTGTGTGTGTGAGGAGCTGCACCATGCTCCCATTCTCCTGATAAGACGTAGCATGCCAATCGAGGGATCTGCTTGAGACAAAGATGAAGTCCAGGTTTAGCCCCTCTATCGGCTCTAGGCGTCTGTCTCATTACCATAATCTCTGCTATGTGGCTGACCCTCCTGATCCACCGGCCTGTCAAACTTTATTCTACTCCATCCTGGGATCCTTATTGTGCTGCCATCCAAAGCAAGTGTGAGGCTGCTGCTACCATGTGATACCAAACCACCAGTGCAGCTCAGTTTGTCAGTGCAGCTGCCCGCACACTGCCGGCAACATTAGACCGGTTGTGCACTGTCATTTACACAACCAATCATTTTGAGCTTCATGGCTGGCTTTGCTTTTCTAATCTGTTCTCATGTTACCCAATTTTTTTTTTATAGTCTCCACTATGGAAAAGCAACCCCAAGGGCAAAACTCATATAAGTGAAAATTATGCAGAAACACAAATTCTCACAAACCTGTGCAAATAAAACCAAAACTAACTACATGGAACTTTTAATAAAAAAAAGGTATGACTATGTACCAGTGAATCTGATATCTTAAATATAGCTAATTCATACGCATATGTTTTGATGTTCATACGTGTGTTGTGTAGTCCTTATAGTAATGAAATTATTTAATGAACAGCTCTCACATTTCACATAACATTGTCATGATGCTCCTGCAGGGAGCGTATTATGAAGTGATGTATGAACCAAACATACTGAATTATGCTGGCCTACTTCTCGAAAATGAAATACACAAACATAATAACTGACACATTTGATACTGTGCATTGTTAGTATCATTAAATAATGTAATTTTAGGCTAACATGTGACTTTCTCATTCAAAAACTGATTTTATTTAGATTTTCAAAATATCTGTTGCTGTATTTTGGACACTTTAACAAATAATTCACATCTAGAACAAAGTAGATATATAAAGCAGATAAAATGATTATGGTCTCCTTGGTGTATATACTCTAAGTGTAGGCTACATAATTCAATTAAGTGATTTAGCATGAGAGCTTGTAAAAGTCTGCACCTTTCCACACTTGTATTTAAGGTTGGGAACCGAAACTCTGTTCCAAATTAGAACCAAATCCAAAATGCCAAGTACAGGGCACCCGTAAAAAAAAAATGCAAGGATGACGTATGTATCTGCCAGGACCTGCATATGTGACTACGTCATGCACTACACAACACCCTGTCCATTTGTTTAGACGCGACCTAGCATGCATGGCTAACGTGGCTAAGATGAGCGGCGATAAACGTGTGGCTTCACTTTTAAAAAGACAACGACGACAAAGCAAAGTGCAATGCATGTGGGAAGCTCACCAAACATTTAAGGCAGCAAGACTGTAAAGTGTTTAATGTCCTGCGGTCTCCGAGCCCGAGTATGTCATCTTCAGCTAGTGCGAGTAGCACCTCGCTAGCACCTCCAGTAGAGCTCGGGAGAGCGAGCTGCGATGGTTGTGTGGGTTTTCTTTTGTAATGTTGCCTGTCTACCACAAGGCGTTACCTTTGCTGCCCCGGTGTAACATGAAGCACAGGTACTGTGCATTGGTCCAGTCCAATAAAGATATTTTTGTCATCTAAACATTTGACCTCTTTTTTTTACCATTTTGGAATCGAAATGGAGAATCGTTAAGAACCGGAATCGATAAGCAGAATCAGAATCAATAAAATTTAAATGATACCCAACCCTACTTGTTTTGGAGGCAAACACTGTTTGATGTCAACTCTTCTGCAGTGTGAGTTTGTTGGCTGCTGGTCACTCCTAAAACTGCCATAAGATGATTCAAAAGAAAGAACGAAGGCAAACAAAAAATAACAAGCCTCAAAGCAGATTGTTTCAGGTGGAGGCCAAATTCATGTGTGTGGGCTGACAGAGACAGAGAGGAAGACAGAAAATACTGTGAGGCGAGGAAGCCCCATTTTCACTCATATCCCTCCCTCTCCTCCACCTCTGCCCCTCTCCTCCCCAAAATCCAGCAGCATGTGGAGGGAAAACAAATAGAGTCCATCCCATTGCAGCTGCACCCCGAGGATTGGTGATACCTTTTGGAAACTGATCCCACCCTACTGCAGCCGCCTCAAGTGTTGTCACGCTGAGTTAGTGCCAAATTGCTCTGCAAGCTAACACCATCACCCCCCCCCCCCCCCCCCCCCCCAACCCCCCACCCGACAATGCCTGCACCAACCTACCAGCAACAAACAAGACATAGATTGTATATATAAATATATATACAGTATTTTTATTACATTGGTGTATAGGAAAACAAATCTTTGCATGCTAAAAGAATTGAGTTAATTAATGCAGCAGCGTGTCCTGCGGCCACATGTAATCCATTGAGAATTCTCTAGTGGGAGCTTTCAAGGGGTGCAGCTAGGGGGGAATACAAAAAGATATTCTCCCTGAGTCTCTTCCAGTGGCCTGTAATGGGAGCCTTGCACTAATCCTATAATTCCTTGTTTAATTAAACTACAGAGCCGACCCTCTAGTTGTCTCAGCCAGTTTGACAGGGCTTTTCTTTCCTTCCTTCACCAGCACATGACCGACGTCTGTAGTGAATAAAATACATGCATAAAGATAAACTAATACACGGTAGAAGAATATCCATGTCCGCCCTCTACTTTTCACTGTCAACAACCCAGAATGCATTGCACCCAAACACCTTCATATTACACATATTTATAACAAATACTGGACTTCACATTCGCAAAACTGTGTTCCTCTGAAGACCCCTTCACTGTACAAACAGATTTTATATGCCCCTGATCCATGAAAAGCTAAGTCCACTATTCAGGTTCACTATACTGTATGTCACATATTTGAAATTTAGCCATAAATATGGTTTTTCCATGCTGTATGCTTTTCTTCACCACCATATTTTTATTGTTGTTGTTTTTAAACTTTAAAATAGTGGCATATAGTGATTCAGTGGCGTAAGAATTAGCAGCAAGAAGAAAAAGTGCCCTTTTGACAAGAAGTCATGTCGAGACTGATGAAAATCAACCGACGAAGAATGACAACTGCCAGGACTGCTAGCCAAACAACAGAGTCACCATCAACAGGTGAGAAGCCCAAGGCTTTGATTTGCAAGGTGACTCAAAACTTTAACGACATAAAGGAAGAGAAACTCTCCAAGTTCACAGAGACTTTGGAAAGAATATCCAGGATGTTGGAAAGCCAGTAGAGCTGGAGCAGGAGGGTTAACTTTTGTGTTCTTAATCTGAAAGAAGGCACGGAGGGAAAACGCACTTTGCTTGGCTTAGAAGCGCAACGGAGGTTGGGGCCGCGGGTCGTATGTCCCTGCCCAGTGATTATCATACTTCACAACACCAGGGATAAACCGATGATAATGGCAGCATTGAGGGTGACGCCTAATCTGGAGTATGAAGGACAGCGGATCTTCATACATCAAGACTTATATTCTGCGGTTCGAGAGAGGCAGCAGGCCTTCAACGATATGTGTCAGGCTCTGATAGACAAGGGCATCCGCTTTAACATGCGCTTTAACATGCGCTTTAACAAGCGCTTCCCGGCTACACTGATTGTGAACCAAAACGAGACTGTTGTGGAACACTAAGTTTTAAACACAGACATGCAGAAAATGTTCTCAACACACTTGAATAAAGTCGGACAGGAGACGCTGTGACTTTCGTCTTGTTTGATCTGGCAGATTACACGGACACGGCTCCTTAGACTCTACTATTAAGATGGCGCTGTGGATGGCAGCCTCGGTACTGCGCTCTCTGGTACTTTTTCTGTTTTTGTTTATTTGTTTCGTTTCCAGCTGTTCCTCTCTGATCACATTCAGCAGGGAGGAACCTTTAAACATCGGACAATCCACTGGTCAAACCTTTTTACCGCTTTTCATTGAACCGGGAAGTTTTACAGAGCATTTAGTTGGAGAAGCAGCGGCTCTCTATGGGATTTGCCGGAAACGCTGATGGGGGAAGTGAGCAGGTGTGCTCATTAATCTGCGAGAGCGTGGATCTCGAACTGCACTCCCGTCAATCCATCTGGCGAATGTCCACTATCTGGCCAACACGATGGATGAACTGCTGCCCCTAAACAGACCAAACACAGACTTTTGCAGATCCGCCGCCCTGTGTTTCACTGAAACCTGGCTTGGTGAGCACATCCCGGACAGCACACTACATCTGCCGGGCTTCCAACTCCTCCGAGCAGACCGCGTAACGGCGCTATCGGGAAAAACTAAGGGAGGCGGAATCTGCTTCTACATTAACGAAGGTTTGTGTACAGATGTCACAGTCTTAAAGAAATCATTCAGCCCTCACTTAGAAACCCTCTTCATAAACTGTAAACCATTTTATTCACCGCAGGAGTTTTGCTCATTTATTTTGGTTGGTGTTTACATCCCACCTCAGGTCTGTGTTAGTGAGGCGCTACAACACCTGGCTGACCAGATAACTAAAATGGAGCACAAACATGTAGACTTCCTGCTTATTGTTCTTGGGGACTTTAACAGAGCAAACCTCAGTAAAGAACTGCCAAAATGCAGACAGCACATTAAGTGTCCCACCAGCGACAAAAACACACTTGACCACTGCTACACTCTAATAAAGGACACCTATGGATCTGTCCCCACGTGCAGCTTTGGGACTCTCTGATCATTGTCTGGTTCATCTTCTCCCAAAGTCTGCAAAGCCTGTGTTCAAGACTGTGAGGAGATGGACCAAAGAAGCAAAGCTGGAGTTACAGGCCTGCTTTGATTGCACTGATTGGACTGTTTTTGAGGCTGCTGCTATAGACCTGGATGAGCTCACCGACACTGTGACATTGTACATCAGTTTTTGTGAGGACATGTGTGTGTTGACTAAAATCTTCTGCACATACAACAACAATAAACCCTGGTTCACTGCAAAACTCAGGAAGCTCCGTCAGGCCAAGGAGGAGGCCTACAGAAGTGGGGACAGCATCCTGTACAACCAGGCCAGAAACACACTGACAAAGGAGATCAGAGTAGCAAAGAGGAGCTACACTGAAAAGTTGGAAAACGGTTTTCAGCCAACGACCCGGCGTCAGTGTGGAGAGGCCTGCAGGACCTCGCCAACTACAGGAGACCATCCCCCCACACTGTTTACAATCATCAACTGGCTGAAGACCTGAATGTGTTCTACTGCAGGTTTGATAAGACCACTTTCACATCCCCCAACTGCTCTGACATCAAACCACCACCTCCACCCCCTGCCACCTCCTCACCTCTCCCAACCGACCCCCCACCTGCCTTGAGGATCTGCGAAGAGGATGTGAGTCTGGTCTTTCACAGACAGAAGATCAGGAAGGCACCAGGCCCAGACGGTGTGTCACCCTCCTGCGTGAAAGTCTGTGCTGACCAGCTTGCCCCCATCTTCACGCAGATCTTCAACTGATCACTGGAGCTGTGTGAAGTCCCCTCCTGCTTCAAACACTCCACCATCATCCTAGTCCCCAAGGAATCCTCCATCACAGGATTAAATGACTACAGCCCCGTCGCCCTGATGTCTGTGGTCATGAAATCATCACAGGCCCCCTGCTGGACCCCCTGCAGTTTGCCTACCGGGCTAACAGGTCGGTGGATGATGCAATCAACATGGGACTGCACTACATGCTGCAACACCTCGACTCCCCAGGGACATACGCAAGGGTAAGCCTTACCTGCTGCCTCCTATCTGTCAGGAAATTAGTGATCAACTGACAGGTGGAGGCTGGCACAGAGAGCTGGGAGAGTTTGGGAAAGATCACATCCAGCACCCGGGATATCAGCACCGGCGCCCCCCAGGGATGTGTGGTCTGGTCTTCTCCCTCCACACTCTGTTAAACTCCTGAAGTTCACAGACGACACAGCGGTCATCGGCCTCATGGGGACGGTGATGAGCCTGCGTACAGACGGGAGATTGAACAGCTGGCCCTCTGTTGTGGTCAGAACAATCTGGAGCTGAACAAGCTCAAAACTGTGGAGATGACAGTGGACTTCAGGAGGAGCCCCCCTACACTGAAAAAACAGAGTCAAATTCCTTGTATGTGTACACGTACATGGCCAATAAAGCTGATTCTGATTTGATTCTGTTTGTTTTTGTTATAGCAGCTATCCTGTCTTGAGAGAACACTTCAACATAAGATATTTAAAGGCGTAAATGGTGACCTGGCTCTACTATGTTTTTTCTTTTTCAAAATATGTAGTGTGATATAGTCACCTCTTTAAAATGCTCACTCTAATATCTTAATAATTAATGAGTGGCCTCTTTTGTGGTTGATAATATCAGCTGTAGAAGCTTTATGTTGATAGGTGGCCAGAATAATAACAGGCAGGTAATAACGTTAGGTTGTGGGAGCGGGATATGGAGGGGAAACTCCTTTTAAATGGTCTGTATTTATATAGCGCTTTTCTAGTCTTGATGACCACTCAAAGTGCTTTTCAGTACAGTTTGCCATTCACACATTCACACACACATTCATACAGTGTATCTAGGTGAATTTCTATGAGGGGAAATTCAGGGTGTCCAAGGACACTTCGGCATACAGATGGGGAAGACTGTGATTGAACTGCTGACGTTCTGGTTGGAGGACGAGCGTTCTACCGCTCAAATATAACTGTATTGTAGTATATTCGTTATAATGGTTCACTTCTGTTTGGTCTGGATCATTTTTATTTGATGGCTGACCAATCAGCAACTTAATGAGTAACAGAAAAAATCGCACACACTCTCGCCCAAGGGCACAAGCAGACTCGACGTTCACATCGCTACGTCTGCTAGCATCGCTAGTGGAGTTAAAACATGGTGTAAATAACCTAGTTACGAGTCAAATATGAATGTAGGGGGTGCAGACATTTGGATGACACCACACGAGCAGGCAAATCAATTCAATTCAATTTTATTTGTATAGTGCCAAATCTGAATATAAATTATCTCAAGGATTTTATGAAATATACACTACATTACATGTCATTTAGCTTTTTCCAAAGTCCAAAGTGACTTTCAATTGGTGCATTCAACATCTATGAGGGGCCATTTTTTGGGGTGGGAAGTTCAGCATCTTGCCCAAGGACACTTCGGCATGGGCTGGGATTCTAGCTCCTGACCTTCTGGTTGAAGGACAACTGCTCTACCCCCTCAGCCACAGCCACCCCAATATAGTTGAAATATAGTTGAATTTTGTCAAAGAATGGAGCTGTCTGTTGCCATCCTGTCTGATACCATGACCTGAATGACTGATAATCTTCACAGACATCCTGGTAATACATTTGAGACCATGCAGGGACAGTTCCTGGTCTGTCTGCCCACCCCCCCATAATCTTTATAAGAATGGTTGTTATATTGAAAATAATAAGAGTGCCATTTATATATATATAATGATATTATCAATTATAGCAGCACCAGTTAATAATAATAATAATACTAACCACAGACAGTGAGAGTGAGAGAGAGAGAGAGAGAGAGAGATCTCGAACAGTGATTTGTTTAACCATCAGTAGTAGGTTTATTGTGTTCAGATTTGTTTTTAAGGACAGAAATGTGAAATATGGATCATGAGGACATCTGGTCCCATGTCCCAGCTGATGTGTTTTTATCTGTAATTTGACATCATACCACAGTCTAGATTAACATACACTATATATCAAATTATAAATACTCTCCAATCCTGGTAAGAATTTAGTAGCTTCATTGGAAAGGGATATCTGCATGTATATAATGTAGATAATATGTAGATAATCTCCCATGGCTCCTCATGAACATCAGTGTGGACACATTGTGTGTGAGTGAAATCAGCTGTGCAGTAAATGTTTTGGGACTATTTTCAGCCTGCCAGTGTGCTTGTCTGGGCTGCCCTCGGGCAAACAGTGCAAGAATGGTGTTACACACATCACCAAGGTGGTCTGGAGAGATTAGCACCCCTCATTACACTGCACCTCTCAGTAATGTGCCCTGGGGGATGCTGGGATCTGCAGGTTTTGATATAGAACTGTACTTATCAGTCAAAAGAAAAGTGTTCTGTCATATAAATAACCACACAAAGAAATCATTGGAGATTGTAGCATACGAAGCACCGTTTGATCCTCCTCCATCTGATCCCTCTGTATGTGTCGAAAGTTGTGAACATGTCTATTGCTTCTCGCTGTGCCACACAATGTCACATCTATCTCTACCTCTCTCTCTCTCTCTCTCTCTCTCTCTCTCTCTCTCTCTCTCTCTATGACTGTTGTATTATACTTTAGTGTAAGATAGGTGTTCCTAATTGACTCCTAACAGAGTTTATATGAATATAATGTAGATATAATGAATGAAATGTATCTCATTTGCAAATTAATATGTTTGACATTTTTTAAGCCAATAACAGGATGTTCTGCAGCAATAACAACCTCTCAATTTGTGTATCAAAAACAGAGGAATAGATTATAGAACTACAATTCAGATCTCATACCTTCTGAATGTTGATTAACAATCCAATGGAGTGGTATCAGGGGCGAATCTTTTCATCTTACTGGGAAGGTTTTTTACCTGTTGCGCATTGTCCCTTTGTTTTAGCTCATTGTGTGTGAAAGAGAGATATACAGACAGACAGACAGAGAGAGAGAGAGAGAGAGAGAGAGAGAGAGAGAGAGAGAGAGAGAGAGAGAGAGAGAGAGACTACGGCCCATCAACTGAAGTTCTTTACATGAACTTTTAATATAACAACACCCTTTGTGAGGTGTCTGCTGTGATCACTGTATTTCAAAAGTAGTCATATGTACTCAAATAAATACTAGTACTCTACTGTATAGAGGAGCGGCATTTCCGCTCCTCAAAATAAAACAACTTTTTATAACTAACGAATGGATTCAGTGAGCAGAAATGCAGGAGTGCTTTTATTTTAAGGAACGGATACAGAAAGTGTTGCAAACATTTAGGTTTTTGACATATTCAACAGACAGTAAAGATTTGTCTTCAGTAATATTTGACAGAGCATTAAACCTGTGTTTCAGACCTGCAATCTGTCAAAGTTTAAGAATGCTTTATTTTGTGTTTATAATAAGCCAACATACATTCAGTACACAATGTATAACTATTTATTATTATCCTTGCTTAAATTGGTACAGAATGCCTCATTAAGAGATGCTATCTATGTTCATCCTCAGCTGCCAAATTCTGTACTCACATGCAAAATCAAGCTCTCTCTAGGGATTTCAAATCTAACCATGGAAAAGTAAATCTTTTAACTCTAAATTAAGATCAGCTCTCAACAGTGTGACACCTGAGAAATCCAAAAAGAAATCACAGACTAAACTAATGCCATGGAAAAATTACTGAATACGTCTGCTGAAGAGGAAATGCTGTAGAGCTGAGAGAATGTGAAGAAAAAGCTAATTAACAAGCCACAGAGATCGCTCCTCATCTACAACAAAGCTCTGAATACACATGTCCTGCTTCACAATCAGGTATCTTTCCAGATGCACTTCAAACCGCTCTGGTAAAGCCCCTTCTTAAAAAAGCAAATCTTGATTCCTCTATGCTGAACAACTACAGACTCATTTCCAACCTGCCTTTCCTTAGTTCAATCAGGATAAACTTAAAATTAACACTTTAACAACATTTATTGACGTGCACAGAAAGTGATGTGAAAGTTATGGTCTATTGGAGTTTTAGACCCCTATGTGATGTCATCAGGATTAGATGGGGGTAAAGCAGAACGTAGTACAGTAATTCCCCCCGAGGTCTAGACACTGGTGGTGGTTGAGGATCCAGATAAGGTGATGATGATTCTGCAGAAGACAGGAGGAGATTGGGGTGGAGGTGAGTTTTTGAGCATCACTGAATGACAGCTGACCACGGAAAGGGATTTAAAGTTTGACAGCAGGCACATGATTGGCTGTAAGAGACTTTGGCACAATCTGATTGGCCATTTAGAAACGCCCACAGTGAGCTGATCAATAACCATAGAGAGAGTGAGAGATTTGAGATTGATTGAATGGGGGTAAAGTCTTCCTGCCTGAACTTTGAAAATTCTCGAAAAGGCCAAATCTAAACAGTTGGATGAGTTCCTACATATGAACCGTATACACAACTGATTTCAGTCTTAGAAAGGGACCAAAATAGCACCGGTCAGAATAATAAATGAGTGTAGACTGAGCGCAGATAATAAAAATGCATCTATCCTGATGCTGCTCGACTTATCTGCTGCATTTGACACAGTAGATCACAAGATTATTTTACACAGACTAGAAAGTTGGATTGGTATCAAAGGCACAGCTCTAAACTGGTTCAAAACATACCTTACTGGCAGAACAGTTGACTCGTTTTTATTCTTTCTCGCCTGGACTACTGTAATGCACTATATTCAGAATTACCCAAAAAATCCATTGACCAACTCCAGCTTGTACAAAATTCAGCAGCCAGGGTTTTAATGAGAAATAGGAAGAGATCACATTACTCTGGTTTTAGCATTTTTACACTGGGTTCCAGTATCACTGAGGACTGATTTTAAAATTGTTTTACTTGTTTTTAAGTCTCTTAATGGTACAGCACCCTCATACACCCTGAATGTTTATTGGAGTATGTTCCAAAACATTCCCCAAGGTCTTCTACCACAGGCTTGCTCAATATCCCCAAAACGAAGTACAAAAAGCTTGGGGGGGGCTACTTCTGTTGATAGTTTTAACATAACAACTGAAGACCTATTTCTATGATCTTGCTTTTAATTAATTTGAATAAAAATAATGAATCTTCTTTTTTAACACCATTGTCTTTATTCTATATTTTTTTACTTCTTTTTATACCTTTTGCTATTTTTATTTGTTTTTTGTTTTTTATCCCAAGTCTTTGTTTTATTGCTAACGTATTAGGGTTAGGTCCAGACCCCCCTGTCCACCCAGGAAAGCCGCCCCTGAGTGGTATGACGTTTTACTTTAAAGGGAATGATAAACAGTTTGAAAAGGTCACCAAATCAAAGGATGTGTTTATGGTGTTACAACTGGCTCATGGGCCGCAACAAAGGATGGAGATGCACTCTGCATTCTGTTCTCACAAACATTTATTAAAGAAAATGCAGATAATTAACATGGTATATGGGGCGGCTGTGGCTCAGAGGTTAGAGCGGTCGTACTCTAACCAAAAGGTTAGAGGTCGGCAATTCGATCCCAGTCTTCCCTAGTTTGCATGCCAAAGTGTCCTTGGGCAAGATACTGAATCCCAAATTGCCCCTTCTCTTAGAGAAAATGCTGCACATAGATGCACTGTATGAATGTGCGTGTGAAAGGGTGAATGTAAAACTGTATTGTAAAGCCCTTTGAATGGTCATCAGGACTAGAAAAACGCTATATAAATACGGACCATTACCATTTACTATTTATGTGGTAGTTGGGATTCAGTAGTGAATGTGAGTGCCTGGTTGAAAAAAATCATGGTGTGGAGCATGTTGTGAGTGCGAACAAATATAATACAAAGGCAGCATACAGGCTGGTACTGGCACACTGGTGTCAGGGTAGGTGGGTTTAAGTAACTGGTAACACACATTAATTACATCATTATATGTTCACAGCTAAAATCATGCTGACATAATATGCCCCTTCCATGTGTTTGTCCAGGCAGTCGGATGGATGAAGTGTCTGATGTAGAGTCGGAGCCTGACCTCCCTCTGAAGAGGAAGCAGCGCAGGAGTCGCACCACGTTCACAGCGGAGCAGCTGGAGGAGCTGGAGAAGGCTTTCGAAAGAACCCACTACCCTGACATCTATACCAGGGAAGAGCTGGCCCAGAGGACCAAATTGACTGAGGCCAGGGTCCAGGTAACACTGTGACATCCATTAATCAATCCATCCATGATGTTGCCTGTGTCATCTGTGCGATTGTTTGACAATTCGTGCTCTAACAGCAAAGGCTTTGTCACTCTCTGGTAACAAAATGTGACCAACAGGAAAAGCTCCATCCACTGATCCATAAGGGGTTGATAAATCATTGCTGTAATTTAGGGTGAGGCGATATATGATTTAAAAGTGATAAGTAGAATTTCTTAATCAATGCACAATGTAAAAGGCAGTCAGTGTATGTTGGCAGCTACAAGAGTAATGTCACTATGGCTTTGTGCCAGTTAACATTTGAGAAGCAATGTTCTGTAGCATGTCAAGATAGTGAAGGAGACTTGACCTGCTTGACTGAAATTATTTGTACATGTACATGATGTCACATTATTGTGATACTTTACAGACCATCTAGCATTCACCCAAACTGGACATTCATCCAACACTCTGCCCTCTCAGCTAAGGAAACTGTTTTGACAGTTCCAGTGTCCCAGTAAATCTCGGGAAAGTACTGTGGAGCTCTGACAACAGCTGTTCAGCAGTGGGGTTGGGGCGCATTCCTCAAGCATGTCTCACTCCCTAACATCTTGGCTGTAGTCTGTTTTTCCCACCACTTTAAAGCGCACTTCTCACTGAAACATTCATAGCAGATCAAGAGTCTGGGCTGTCTCATGGGAGCTTTAATCCACAGCCGCAAAATGGATCAATCAAGAGACAGTAAAACAGAGACAGTGAGAAACCAGTGAGGCTTGAAACCAGTGCACTGAACATTTAACCTGCAGACACTGGTCATCATACATTCCCTGATGCTGGTTTCAGTCAGATATTTATAAAAAGAAACAGGTAATCTAAACTTGCCAAGTCTGGTCTTGAGTCAAGGTCCACGTTCCCCCTTGTTCTTGAGCTATTAATCCTATCAAATGGTCGCCAGTGTGTTAGAGTTGGCCAGTCAAGTGCAAGGACTAAAGGACATGATTTTGCTAGTTTTCAAATACTGATTGTTAATAGAATACATGTAGAGAGCAGTGGCAAGTAAATGTAAAAAAAAGGGGCTTGGCACTGATTCTCGAAGGGAACTTAAAACCTGAATGATTGCACAAATCTCTTACTGTGCAAGATGGTTGTAATAAGGTCGTGGTTGCAGTCTGTGTCAAACTGTAGCATTTCACATTTAAAGCTTGTCAGATGGGGTGTTGAATGTTGTGCTTTGATTTAAACAAAAGAAATATGCAAGCAGAGACATGTCATCAACCTGCAACACTCTCATCTTGTGAAAATGTCAGTAGTGGAATGTGAAGTGGAAGTACTTCACTCAGGTCATATTTAAGGTACTTGTACCTGAATAAGGAATTTTCTTTTCATGCTACTACATTCAGATATTGTTCTTTTATTATTTCACTACAATGATTAATATTATTATTGACATTTGGCTGTACTTGTACATTTACAATAGAGACCTTTTATTCTATTATTTAACAGGTTTAAATTAATGAGGAGCTTTTAGAAAATGATGCTTTGTTGAAAATGAAATTTCCTAACAGTAAGTGCAGCACAAGTTAATAGGATTTTATCATTGCATTGTATTAACCATTCAATGCTGCCAAACACTGTATGTGTCTGCAAACAGAAGAATACCCCATTGAAATGTATTTTTGATAATTTTTAAAGGTTTGGACTATGTGTGACTTACTTAACATCTGTGCACCTACCTATTTCAAAAAAGAAATATATATTTTTTATATTTTCATGGATGGAGCTAAACACAATGGTTCCGCAGTGTAAATAGCCTATTTTCCGTTTGCTACACTAACAAGTTTTAGGTCTACTAAGACTATGGGATAATACATAATTAATAAGTATATTCATATCTTTACTTGTTAAATTTTGCAGCAAATTCCTAACACACACACACACACACACACACACACACACACACACACACACACACACACACACAGTCCTATCATTGCTCTACAGAAGGAATTGGACTGGTGAGTTGATCAGACTCTACTTGTTCTGCCTTTTTTACAGAAGTACCTCTGGGCAACAACACCTGTTCTAATTATTTGAGTCTCCTGTACAGAAATAGGAGTCCAAATGATGTTCTCCACTTGAAAGGCATATTTTCATTTGCTCCAAATGAAAAAGGCTGATTCCTGGAGAAAGTGAGCGGGTAGAGAGCTGGAGGCAACACAGATTCGTGCAACGACTCTGGATGTTTGCTATGTGCATGTATTAACTCGTGAGTGATATTGTATGGATTGATTCAAATAGCATAAATGAAAAAGAATCCCGTACCTGTATTTCGTAATGTGGGACAGTGTGTGTGAGGAGCACACGGTGCAACAGAGACACATCCGGACTGTGTAAGTGTGATTTCTGCAGAGTGCCAGGCTGAAAGTTGCTCAGAGCGTCTGACTTTTCGTTAGCATAAATTAAGAACTTGGAAATAAGTGCACCGCTGAGTTGAGATGAACACAGTTTAGCTTTTGGCTGTAAACGCACCTTTGTCATTTCACAATCTGCCTGATTTGGCTCACATTACTGGAATGAAAGTAGATTTGTCTGTGCTTTTTTCAAACCCTTAAAAATATTTCACTACAAATAAGTGATGCTGCATTGGAGGCTAATACTTTATAGTTTATGTCAATTACATTTAAACATTTGAGACCTGAACTCTTGACTGTCTTTAATATGATTCTAGGTAGGAGGTCATGTGACCAGGTAATCAACTCACATCTGTAAAACCATGTTGCGCTATCAGCTACTGCTGTTATCTTTCATATCGAGACTGTCTATCCACTCTGTTACATATTCCATATGTGCAGGTCTTTTGCTTTTATTGCTAACATGTTCTTACTGATCTCTTATTTTGTGTCTTTGATTTTATTGATTTTATTGTCAAGCACTTTGAGCAGCATTTTATGTATGAAAGGTGCTGTATAAAAAAATGTATTATTATTATTACGCTGTATACATATTCATTTCACAATTACAATACAAATCTGTCCCTGCAGAGGAGAGTTTTCACTGAGACAATGACAAACTATGTGACACTGTCAGCTCATTTATAATTATTAAAATGACTAAGATGAGTGACTCATGCTTTCGTTTTCTTTTTAGGTCTGGTTCAGCAATCGAAGAGCCAGATGGCGAAAACAAGCAGGAGCCAATCAGCTAGCAGCATTCAACCATCTGTTGCCAGGTGGATTTCCTCCTACAGGGATGCCAACACTTCAGACTTACCAGCTTCCAGAGTCTAGCTACCAAACCAACACTCTGTCTCAAGGTAGAGCACATAACACTTTGACACTGGTTATATGAGTGACAAATAAAAATGTTGAAAAGGTGTTGCTCCTTGTTATAGTGTGTAAAGTGTGTGGGACTCGTGAACTAGTGAAAAATATGGGCTGGAAGCTATGCACTGTTGATTTGTATCTTGGTGGACTATATTTTTTACAGGCTACATATTGTAAATAAAGAAGGTTCTGGTTCTGGACTGTTTAATACTCATTACATTATTAAACTCATGGAAATGGTTGGTTCAGATTCCTGAAATTTACGATCATAGAGAAGATGTTCCATGATGTTGGATTTTGTAAACAACAAAATGCTTTATTCATAATGAACAGTAGTGTTGCAAATGATAAATGATAGCAGAGTACACAGGTTAAAAAATAGAGGCTGCTTGCTAAATATTTTGTACACTTCTGAAACAGAGGTAATTGGTGATTTCTCACGTTGACACAATTTATAATAATAATTTTCTCTTGCATACTGTATATGTAGCAAAAATAGTATAGTGCTCATCAGGTACTTGCTATTCACAGAGAATGCAGCCCTTGTGACTCACACTGATATTGCAGTGCAGATACGCTGTGTTCACTTTGCTTACAATTTCAAGAAGTGTTGGCTCGCTACAAGCCTGAAGAGGACCAACTGTCCCCTCCAACAAAAATGTCTTTCTCAATGTTGTGGCCAAATTCACTCAACTGGGTTCCCTAATCAACAATCAAGATCCTCTCGCTCAATGTCAAACTTGACAGGCAGCTTCGGAGGTCAAACACCATCATGGCTAGACTGACAAAAAGGTTGTGGGAAAGTAAAGCACTGACAGAAGACACCAACTTTGGAAATTAATCAGGACTGTGTTCTCAGCACCTTACTGTATGGAAGTGAATCCAGGATCTATAGTAGGCAAGAGCTTAATGCCTTTTTATATAAAGTGCCTCCAGTGCATCCTCAAAATCAGTTGGGACTTCTCAACTTCTCAGCATGTAGTCCCTGTTTAGTCAATGCCACCACTGATGTATAGGTCGTGTCTGATGCAAAGCAGATGAGAGGCTAAAATACATTGTGTATGGACAGCTAAACAATGGCAACTGACAGATCACTGCATCACACACTTTTAAATGGACTGCCAACCTATACTGAGTAGGATGCAAACACAGCAGACCACAGTTTAAAGTGGTTTTGCCTGTTGATTTAATCAGAAAATCTCCCTCATTCACACGGTGAAGCAAATATAATGTGCAGATCTCTTGTTTCCAACATGAACAGTTACCAATCAGCTATTGATTTAATTCAGCTTTATTGCCATAAAATCGTATAGCTAGTGGACCCACATACTCGTACACTCGTACATAGTCTCAGTAATTTCTGTCCGGCCAACTGGACCAAACGACACATACCAGGAAAAGGCACCAGATTTCTTTCAAACCGAACCAAAGACATAAGTTGTAAAAACACCCTATTAACACAAACAAATCATTTAGTTATAGTTCTACACTCCATTGGTACATTCTTCTTTTGTCCACATATATCCTTGTTTTCATCATTGTGGTGCAATGTCAGTGTCAAAACCATATCTCCTGCCCTTCTACTCACCTGAAAAATTGAACATAGCATTATATCAGGCAGGTGACGAAGTCGATCTCAGCCACAATTCAGTCCGTCAGCTGACAGCAGCGGATCTGTATGCCTGATGACTCAGATTATCCCGTCCTTTGCTTTCAATTGGCAAAACTTATATTGCGGTCTATTTAAGCTACTGACCTTCAGCACCTACTTTTCATTCTGAATCTGACCTAATCACTGTTATATATTGAAATTGATGCTGCTCTGTTCTGTGCCAGGGTCTTTAAGCTGCTGCTCTCTGCATCACTTCCCATGAAGGCTCATGGAAGGGTAGGAAGGTGTGCTCTTCCAACCTCAGTTTTTCCAAGTATGCATATGGAAGAGCAGGGAGGTCCCAGAACAGAGTCGCACTGCCAAATATAACTTTACAATTGTTGAAATCAAATACATTTTGAAGAAGTTGGTGCTAACGAAACTATGCTGTTTACTGATAAATCAACAATTTGTTTGGTTCAGTTGAGCACACAGACAACGGCTTGAGCAATTAAAGAAAGAGATCTGTGTTAAAAACACTGACTGGAGCACAGGGAGTTTTTAGATGGTATACAGAATCTTTAAGTACTAAGCTATGTATGCACTGTTGTGTTTTGCTCTTTAGATGGTGGTGGTACAGTTCACCGTCCCCAGCCGTTACCTCCATCCACCATGCACCAGAGTAGTCTGTCTAGCACTGACAGCAGCTCCGCCTACGGTCTGGCCTCAAACCGCCACAGCTTCTCCACCTACTCTGACACTTTTATGACCTCCGCAGCACCAAGCAGCCACGTCAACCCTGTCAGCAATGGACTCGCCCCACAGGTAAGACCTAATGGACTCAACATTAGAGCATGAGGATTTGAGCTCTTGTTAACATTAACTCCTGAATCGACCTGTACATTATCCTGATCACTCGTGGGCTGTAATTTATTTCTGTAATCTCAGTCATGCTCTGTTATTGGGACACTCTGGTAGATTTGCTTGTTAGCTTCCTTGCTAGGAGTTAGAAAGGACTGTCCATATCATTTTCTTCTGTGTTTGTGTTTTGTGTAGAAACTGGCTTAGAATATGTTCACTGTCAAGAGGGCTGGAGGTGCCTAGAGGTAGCTAGCCACTAATAGCAGATGTATTGACCTTCTGGCAACCTTGTTACAAGTTGCATCTTGTCAAGGGTATGGCCCAAATATTCTCTGGCTGTTTTCATTGTTATAGTGTGTGTGTAAGGTTGTTAGCTAAGTTGAGATTGAAGGAGAATCATGGTGTGTAAAGATTTGTTGTTTGTGGTTACTGAATTGCGCCAGTGCTATTTCTAATTATGGTGAGGTTCCAACACATACACTGTAGATTAAATAACATTTGTTGGTAGTCACCTGTGGCAAAGGTGGGGTGAATAATCGAAAGTAATAGAAAAGATTATTACTTGTACTGTTAACTAATTAGTGTGGTTTGGTGATTACTTCTTCCATTAACAGGATGCACAATGTAATCGATTACATTTTCTAAGTCACTTACCAATGCTGATCCACATTACAGTGGAATCTGTGACCTGGAAGATTCAAAACCTTTAACATTCTATCAGCTTTAGTGTTCGTGTCCATGATGTCAGAGACTGATACTTAGTGAAGTAACAAGTGGAAACCAGAATTATCATTTAAATCAAGCATCTTTATGAATACTTGTCCGTTAGTTTGCAGGATTATGCAATAACTACTGGACAAATTACCATGAAATTTGGTGTGGGTCATGAAAGAATTCTATTTTATTTTACATTCTCTGCAGCATTTCCCACAGAATTAATTCAATATATGGTCTTACACGCAACAGATTCCAAGAGAACACAGACTAAAGAGTGAAAGGCAAGTTCTTGAGTGAGAGAGAGAACTGTATTGCATGCCCATTACAGGTATGTGCACAACTGCAACCAAAACTATGAGGACTGAGTGCAGCATGTGGCAAATACCACTGCAAATAGTTACAGCCATACAATGCAGCAGCAAACCAAAACAGCAAGTTATCTCTTTCCATGTTCTTATGAGAAGTGTAAAAAGTGGTATGGGTCAAAGAGGAACACATACAATTTTGGTGTGGATCCAGGTAAGGGGGTGGATCGAGGATTTTTTTTTAAACATTTTTGTTACTTTCACAGAGAACAACTACAACACCTGCACTACTGCTGACGCAGCAATGACCTGCCTCAACATCCTTTGCTCAATCTTCCCCTCCATTGTGAGGGAGTGAAAGAACTTAAACTCTTTTACTTGCGGCAGCAACTCACCCCCAACCCAGAGGGAGCAATTACCATTTTCCGGCAAAGAACCATGGCCTCTGATTGGAGGTGCTGTCTGTCATCCTGACCACTTCACATTAGACTGCAAACCCCTGCCACTGAACATAGATGGCTGTGGCTCAGTAGGTAGAGCAGGTCATTCACTAACCAGAAGGTCTGCTGATCCCAGTCTCCCCCATTTTCTGTGTTCTTGGGCAAGTTACTGAACCCCAAATTACCCCAGACGACATTGCTGGCAGTCTGTGAGTGATGCATAATAGAGAAAGTGACATCTTGACTTGACTTGACTTGTCACAAACTTAACCATGATCTATTCGTAACCACAACCAACCAATAGCTGCCTTGTAAAGATTAAGAGTAATTTTTGCAGCAGCAGCAATTTTGTGTCACTGTGTTTGTGTCGACACTGTTATGGAAGTTTTCTGGAAGCTGGTGAAAGGAGAACTCAGGCAGCAGCTGATGTCTTACGCAGAAGTTTTAATGTAGACTTGATGCATCAAGGAGACCAGAAGGTGAAACAATATACCAATGCCAACAGAGTAACATGAGCAATTGTCACCCCCAAGTCTGAAGATGTCTCCCACAGCATCCCCATATATCTCACTCTACTTGTGTCACCCATTCTAACAGCACATCAATGAATGGCTAGAACTGCTGTCACTCTATGTTACATGTAGGTGTTCACATCCTATTGGATAGTTAAGGCTAAAGTATGCATTCCTAAATCAAATGTGTCCTTACATCTTGCCACTGGTGAAATATGCAAAAAATACTGCACTGGAATAATAGGACAAAAACCTGATTTTACTGTTGGGTGTCAGAAAGGAGCACCAGTACATGAGATGATGGAAAAAAATGGATACAAATCTCATCACTTTTGAATCGAAATAGCTCCATTGACTTTATCTGACTGAAATTGTATTCATCGATGACATGCAGTGAGTATGTAGCATTCTGTGTTTATTGTCCTTTCGGTCTATTCTTAATCCCTCCAAGTCATAGTTGAAGCTTTTTTCATTATGAGTTCACTGCCATTGACCCTTTCATCATGTTCCCAGGCATTTACATGAGATAACAATGTGGGTGTATTTCCTAAGTTCCCACTTCAAAATTGCAGGAAGACCACATGCTGTATGTCTGACAGGCAATAATTCAATTTGAAACAGCTATATTGCATTTGAAATGTAATTCATACAAGCCATTTCTGCACCTCCTCCTCTCAAATTGAATGGGAAAGAATTAGTGGCTGACTTTCATGTGGAGATGGAGTGTGCAGCCAATTCCAAGTCTTATTGACAGAAAGACAAAATGACAGAATGAAAAGCTGTCCCTGTGATGGCAGTGCATGTGTAAATAGAAACCCTTTTTCACAGCTTCACCATCAGAGGTTTTACAAGCCCCCTCCCCCAAAGAAAGCCTGCAAAATAAAGCTTTTTATTTTCAACCACACGTTTTTGACAAATTCCCACATATCTATTCTGCTTTTGAGCTCTCTTAGTGGTGAGGAGTTATTTTCTCCACTCAGACAGACAGTGATGCTGGACCACTAATCCCTTTTCGTCAGGTCAGACAACTCAGTGACCTGCCACTGAAAATGAAACTATTACTTCCCACAGTGACCTCAACACATCACACAACTAAAAGCAGAAAACATTTCTCCTCTTGCACTCTCATTTCCTCTCTGGTTTGTTGTGAGAGGAAGATTTAGCCTGCTTTGGAATGGTGGAGCTCTCTGGCTCACTATTTGATGTCAGGGTGAGAGATAGAGAGAGAGAGGCGGGCGAGTAAGGATAGAATAGAGTGGGTTTCAGTGTTGGGGGATCAGAGCTGCTTTGGTTCTCCAGCTCTGTCTCTTTGATCCATATCCCCAGGCCTGCCTGCCTGCCTCGCTAACTCAGGCCTCTGCTCGTGATTCCTGACAACTGTCGGCCTGAGATAAGGAGGTGGGGTGGGGGGATGTGGGAGGCCTCTTCCACTACCCCCCACCCTCCACACCCCCCCCCCATCCCCCGCACCCCCCACCCTACCCTGCACCACTACTCTTTATACACTTCTGTTAACATTAACAATAACCTCTTTAAAAAAAAACAGTGAGGAAATGTGTTGAATTATATTCAAGAAGGCTGAGCACAGAGGGACCTACCCCCCACCCCCTCCCATAACAAAATATACAAGCTCCCCCTTTCTAGTGCCCGTTCTCATGCAGCCCCCAGTTCACAGGGTGTTGACACGGCTGCGTGCACCTGAATGTCAATGAGAGTGGTGCCTATTAGTCTCAGCTGCTATTAGAATTTGCACTAAGTACTAAGCCCTTTGACTGGGCGCACTGTCAACTGGCACACTTCCATGTCAACAAATCCAAAAGGATGAGGAGGGTATATTTACATCATTCCCATAATGAGGAATAGAGTGGTGGCAGGGGGGAGATGTTAATTAGAAAATGCCTGGCAATTTTGGCAAGAAGCAAAGCAAAGAGCTTTAGCAAATAAATAAATAAACGACAAGTCCTACTCAGGAAATCTGCCAGAAAAGCAGAGGAATTTAAATCATTTCCTACTGATGGAATGTTTGTAGGATATATTTCTCAGTGTGCTCTCCTCCAAACAGAGCACAGGGTGTTGTCTGACTGACTGACTGAGTGAGTGGGTAGAGAAGTGTAAAGCCCCTCTATTTCCTGTAGTTTGATTGTAGGCGTTGACTGGCTGCAGTACAACGTGAAACTTACATCTTCTGTTTCATAAGATCCGTTTTTACAAACACTTGACTTCATGACTACAGAGACGCCGTGTTTCAGGTAGTGTCTGGCTTAGTGTTGAACATGCGTTTCTTCTGGTTTTACCTGTAACCAGGCTGCAGCTAGCCTGGCTGGACATATCTGAAGCTGCTTTCAGACATGCACTGAACGGAGAACATGCAGACATTCTCCAGAGGGGTCATCAGAGTGAGACCGTCATGAGTGTCTGTAGTTTCTCCGGCCAGCCTCCAAGTACAAACTATGCAGAATGTCCGAAGGAGCAATGTGACAAAACGGCAACCTCCACAGGATTCATCACGAGAGAGTGGGCGTATTGATGATGTTTCTAACACGCGACAGAATCAAACATGAAAAAAACAAAAAGAAAACAAATATCTGAGGATGAAAAATGGTAAATGGTCTGTATTTATATAGTGCTTTTCTAGTCTTGATGACCACTCAAAGTGCTTTACATGAAAGTTTATTGCTATTCACCAATTCAAACACAATCATACAGTGCATCTATTAGCAGCACTTTTTCTATGAGGGGCAATTTTGGGTTCAGTATCTTGCCCAAGAACACTTCGGCATGCAGATGGGGAAGACTGGGAACGCACCGCCGACCTTCTGGTTGACCGCTCTACCCCTCAGCCACTGCCGCCCTCGGTGCCATACGTGTAGAAAATACCGGCAAAGATGTCAAGAGCTTTTGGTTATAAGAGCTGCCGCCGGTGTAGAAAGAACTGTGTAATTAATACATTACATCTTGCCTTTCTGCCTGCTGCACCAACTCTAACCTGAATGCTCTCTAGATTTCTGTGTGGTTGTGAATGTGAGCAGAGAATCTCCAGTGTTGAATATTATGTTTGAAGAGCAGAGTCCAGACCCAATGCTTGGGACATCCTCTGGAGTTCATGTCTGAAAATGGCTTGAGTTGCTGCTTACGTCTCTGATCCACTTACGGTTCAGTTCAGTTATTTAGTCAGCCTGCTGTGACTAGTAGCCATGAATGTTGCAGCTATGGTCACTGTCACTCCTGGGTGGCAAACAGAAAGTTGTTAACATCAACCATGATGACATATGGAAATTATCTGTGATAAACAAAAACAAAAACCAAAACAAGAAAAATGGAATGATTTAATGAATGATAGATCGAGGACATGTTGCATTTAGATTAGAAGCAAATTTTAATGCCCTCCATCCTAATTTTTAA
Organism: Hippoglossus hippoglossus; assembly: GCF_009819705.1. Taxonomy (NCBI): domain Eukaryota; kingdom Metazoa; phylum Chordata; class Actinopteri; order Pleuronectiformes; family Pleuronectidae; genus Hippoglossus; species Hippoglossus hippoglossus. The sequence continues at coordinate 965,297 of NC_047157.1, read as the reverse complement.
AGGTCTTGACCTTCTAGGTAAAGTGCTTTGAGATAATGTATATTGTGATTTGGTGCAATACAAATAAAAATTAATTCAATTTAATTGAAAAAGGAGCTTTGACCACATCGCATGGTGTCACCAGTAGTTAAAGTTGTTGCGTTGTTCAGTTGTCATGGACAAACCTCACTTCACCATCAGGTGAAGGAAAGCACCACATGTTTGATATGTGTGAAAGCCACATAACATGTGAGTAACTAGACCTTGAATTGTGATTATTTTGTCACATACATCAATTCAGAATCTACTAACCACCAAAACTGTCACAGATAATAGTCAAATTTTCCATATTTTGCTGTGGTAGTAACACCGCTCTGTCATTTCTTCAGATAAGTTTAATTAATTTTTGAATGCATTTGTTTGGTGTTACAGCTCTGAATGTTCAAATCTTCCTTCTACATGTCTTTGAATCACTGATGGAGGAGTTGTCTTTTTCAGGATTGCAGCCTCTGACCAAAAACATATCTGCTCATAATAAAACAGCATAAGCTGATCACAGAATTACCTCGGATTGCATTAGATATTCTGCATTCAAAGCTGACATACTCAAAGGGCTTTCCAATTAGTGTCTGATTTAAGATTTCATGGAAGAAAGTGAATCCTGTCTGACACCAGCAACATCAGCCTTAATCAAAGTCACTGTATCCACCCACAACACAAACTCAATCTGACACTGTTAGGTTGATAATAACCAAGAAACATTGGCTCAAAATGCAAATATAATACACATGCATAGTGAAAGTCAACATCAAAATTCTGCACACTGCTCTGTTACGAACGTCTCATGCAACAGTCCGGTCTCAATAATCATGTATGCTCGATAACATGTGGTCTGAGGCTAGAATGCAGACTCTGAATGTGACTAGTGCTGCTCGATTATGGCAAAAATCATAATCACAATTATTTTGATTCATATTGAAATCTCGATTATTAAAAAACGATTACTCATTGATTTGTGAACATATGCGTTTATTGAACTTTAAAACTGGTGTTTCATTTTAACACAATGTCTTTGAACTTTAAGTATAATTGAACTGACTTACAAGAAATACAAGAAAATAAATAAAGTGAATTATATACAAATAAAAACAAATAATGTATAAAAATAATAAATATAAATACATACCACCAACTATGTTGAAGTGCACTCACTGCTACAACCTACTGAAGTGCAAACTACTGACATACAGTAGCATAATCAGTATATCAATGTTAAACTTAAACATGTTAAACTACTTTTGAGGTAGTGCACTCTTGTGGCCAAACACTTTGAAACATGAACCTGCCCAAACCTTTTTTTTTAAAACAAAAGCCACCCAGTCAGATTCTCCCTCACCCTGGCTCCCCGCAATCTGCCTCCTGAAACCTCTTAAAGGTTTTATCCAGAAAAACCATGTCTGTCTACATGGTCTAGCTTCAGAGATGAGTGCAGGAAGGTGACAATATTTCCACCTGTACTGAAAACCCTCTCTGAAGAGGCACCTGTGGCTGGGAAGCAAAGATATTTCTTAGCCAGTTTAGCCGTGGGCAGAGCCGTGGTAGAGCTTCTGGGATACCTTCCACCACTCCAGTGTCCAATATCCCTCCTTTGAGGTAGGACTCTAGCTATGGCCTGGTCCGGTTGCAGAGCTGGTCCTTGAGCTGTGGCTTCACTGACCTTGAAGAAGCTGCCCAGAGCCTTCTTCTTCTTCTTTCGTGCACCACCAGCAGCAGCATCCTCAGTGTCTTCAGCAGCAATCACTGCTGTCTCAAGAGAGGCCCTCTCCTTGGAGAGGAAAAATAGAGGCCATGTCGACTAGCTCTTGTTTTGGGACGTCATTATATTTCTCATTGAGATAGTCCACTATCTTCTTTTTGATGCTTCTGGTGAGATCTGTGTCATCCTCCTGCACTGCCAATATGGAGTTGTTGAAGAGGTGGAGAGTTGGTGAAAGTGAATTCGTCAATTCAACCAGAGGGCTAATTGACTTATTGATGGCCTCCAGTACATCTCTGTCCTGCCACATGGGGGTGAGGTTTTTCGGTCATTGGAGAGGAAATGGGAAATGGCCTTTTGCTGCTTGAGGACCCTGCCAATCATGGCCTGCCGAGATCCTGGGATCTTTCATTGCAATCTCTAAGATGATAAAAAAAAAGATATATATAACCATTTATTATCATGATGATCATCATCATAATCTTCATCAAAATATATTTTGGCTGTGGAAAAGGAATTATTAAGATTTTATTATCATTTGGTTGTGTGTGTGTTAGTGTGTGTGTGTTTGTGTGGGAGAGAGAGATATCATAGAGTAGCTGACATGAAATATCTTAATTACATTATTTGTTATTAATGTCACACACAATCAGGAGGAAGGAAACTTTCCCCATAGGTGACTATGGCCAAGTGGAGTCTTTGCCCAAAGCACTGCAGCCTCATCCACCTATTAACTTTAGCCACTAGCCTTACGTTTGAGGTTCTCCCCTTTAAATCCCATGCAGCCATCGCTTGCCTCAGGCCATCTGCAATGTTTTGCCCCGTGTGGTCTTTGGGGAAAAGGCAGTTCGGAGACATCTTGTCTTCATAGTGAAATCCCGTCAATATAATGTAGCGGGAGGCTTATAGAGGGCTCCATAGCGTGGCTTGACAAAAGGTCTGTGCAAAATATTCAGCTGTACAAACATCTTTTGCAACTTTCTCACAATATTCCTCAAATAGTGCAAGCAGTGCAACTCTGCTGAAATGGTGATGCGATGGCAACATGTAACGCTTGTTTAAAGTGTTTACTAATTGCTTAAACAGTGTTGATTAGACATATGTCTTTGGCTAGCATGAATGTAATGGCATCTGTAATTTCTTGATGTCTCCAGGAGATGGGTGGATAGGCTGTTGCTTTATAAAGAGTTCCCTTAATGGATTTCTTATTAGATCATTGACTGTTTTTTCTGTCAATTAATCATTATTGGAAGAAGAGAAAGTAGAAAGTAACACACACACACAAACATATACACTGACTCTGCTGCTCTCTGTGTGTGTGTGTGTGTGTGTGTGTGTTTGTGTCTCTCTCTCTCAACTGACGTCTCTACAGTTTAAAAGTTGATTTGTTTAAAATGACGCCACAATATCAATACTGATTTTCACATAATGATCGATACTTTTATCAATTAGTTAAATCTTTCTTCAGAGCAGCGCGTGCATTCATCATTTTCCTCTCTCTCTCTCTCTCTCTCTCTCTCTCTCTCTCTCTCTCTCTCCCGTTCAGTGTGACGGGTCAACTAAACACATGTTCAGTCTGTGTTGATAATCATATTGAAAGCCCAGTTTCAGTTCAGATTTATGATTTTATTTGGATCCTCATCAGCTGAAGCAGAGCATCAGCCACTCAATAAAAACATCACAGCAGATTACAGATGAAACAAACACATGAAATAAACATAAGAAATATATAACTGACAATAATCTTCCTGGAAAAATATTATATATGCTTATATCTTATATAATCTAAATCCATTGCTAATATTCCTATATGTAACATTTACAGAGGAGACTATCAGGAGTGGGGTCATTAACTGTGGCTTCATAGCTTGGTAAATTGTGGGCTTTAGCAGTCTGAAATAGAAGTCAACCATAGTTCAATACAATACTGTGCAGAGCTTTATTGTCCTCTAGATGTAGCAACTGTGGAGAGACCTGTCTGCTGGGGTGTGCATGTGTTTTAGAGCTGAATGTGAGTCGACTTTATGAACAAAGATATTTCCGTGCCCTATTATATCTTAATAATCTCAGCTCACAACTGCTCAAAACTCAGATTGAAACTAAGCACCAATAAATATATATGTGAGATGATGTGGGGTTTAGCTTTTGAAAGATATGCAGAGGAAAAGATATGTGGATGTAGGGCAGTTGTAACCAACCTTTTTAAGCTCAAGATCCCCGACCTTGGCCTAGTTGAAAGGTAAGATCTACCTATTGAAGCACTGAGAGAAGAAGATGGCCAGATTGAATTTACTCCTTGCAGCCTTTTATTTTGGCTAATTGTATTTGAATTACATGTAATGCTTTGGTCCAACTTTCAAATTGATGCAACCAAGAAAACAATGTAACTAGCATATTAAACAGGCCGGTCTTGCTTTAAGAATTTTACAACACACCTTAAATTCTAAGTTTCATTATTTAATTTCATTCCAACACCAACAAAAGGCCTGTGGCCTATTTTGTATAAGGACATTATTTAGTTCATAGTAGACAACAAAGAAAATAAAATCAACACACTTGCAGTGAGCAGATCATACCAGGTGCCATTGTTAACTGTAAATGTTTATCCTCTGAAGTTTCATGCAAGTTACTACTTTTAAAATTACTATTTTAGAAAGTAGAACTGTAATATGCACAACAAATTACAACAAACAACAACATTCTCAGTCAGTTTAATGAAGCGAAGTGCAGTTGTATGTCCCATCTTATGCAGCCTCACTTTTCACAATGCCACAATGACATCAGAAGGCAAAACTGTTGCAGTCATGTTACTCACTCAGGTCAATGTGATGGCTATGAGTGCTTTGTAGTTTGGCTCATAGCTATAGACAGCCAATCTGAGGCAGTCTGTGAGGTGTCTGTCAGTAAGCCGGCTCCTGTACTTTGATTTGATTATTTTCATTTGTGGAAACACCACTTCACAGAGGTAAGTGGATCCAAAGTAGCCACTCACTCTTAGTCAGCAGAGTGAGAGGAAACTTCTCTATGCTGACAAGTGCCCAAAAGTCACTGTCCCTTGATCTGGCTTTCAGCTCTATGCCATTTTGCAAAACAACCATCTCCATGTCAACTCCACATGGCAAAGCAAATACTTGCTGGAATTTGACTGCTACTTGTTCTATTTCAATGGGCAGAAATGGATTTGAGACAAATGCAGCAATATCTTCCATGACATCTAGCTCACCAAAAGCCAATTGAACTCTGTTGCCACTTTGTCCAGGTGAGCACAGTACTGCTCAGGGTGAAAAGCATCCTTGTCTTCAATGGCCTGAGACATTTTCTCCAGGTTGGGAAAGTGTGTCATTCTCCCATTCTTTAAATGTGTGGTTCAAACACAGAGCTTGGCTTTGAACGCATTCACTGCACTTATCATATGGGGTAGGTGTCACCCTTTTTCTTGGAGCTCGTTGTTGAGTGCGTTCAGTTTTGTTGTTAGGTCTGTCAGAAACCCCAGGTCCAGTAGCCACGCATCATTTGACAGTTCCTGGTGCTCCTCGTTCTTTCTAGCCAGAAAATCTTTATCTCAGGCAGCAAGTCAACAAATCGCTGCAGCCCTTTGGCCAACCACATTACATCCGCATGGAGGAGCGGGTCTCAGTAAGCTGCATCGAGCTAATCCAATCACACCTTGAACAAGCGCACCTCTTGAAGCGGTTTTGCTTGAATCAAGTTTATCAGTTTGACCACCAGTGTCGTTACATGAGAAAAGTCCACAACCTGCCCTCTGCTGATGAATCACACAGTGATAATTTATGAAGTCGGGAAAATAAGGGTCAGCACGGCACAGTGCTATAAAACCAGTGCGCACACTGTGCATTGCCGGTGCCCCATCAGTAGTAATTGCCACCAGTTTATGAATGGGGCGAGCATGTTTTTAAACTCATTGTAAATATCCTCACCTCTCGTTCTCTCCTTTAAGTGCAAAAGAGTGAGGAAGTCCTCCTTTGTTGTAGAATCCTGGAAAGTCCTTCTGAGAAATACAACAAGCTGAGCTGTGTCCATTACATCTAGAGATTCATCAAACTGTAGTGAGTGTCAAGTCCTTGTTGATCCACGTCCTCTGATAGTGACTCGACCCTCCTTGTCACTGTGGCAGGGCCAAGCGGTATACATCGGAGTGTGGTTTGGATGTCGTCTTTGTTTTTTAAGTCTTGAATACAGTCTCTGCCTCTAATGGCCATTGCTTCCTTGAACTTGCAGGTTTTGTGAAAAGCGTTTGCTGAGCCTTCAACTCCGTCATCTCGTGAACTTTCCTTTTACGGATTTTGCTCTTCGCTGGGTAGCGGTCTTTAAATTTCTGGTGGTTGCTGTTGTGGTGCCTCTCCAGATTTCCTCTTTTATACAGTGCTTGTGTTTGGTGGCACAACATGCATACACACTTGTCTTTCACCAAGGTGAAAAGAAATTCCTCATCCTATTCTGAATGGAAATTGTATGTTTTCATCTTCTTTCATGGAGCCTCAGCCATGCTAGCTAACTGTTAGCTACCTATCATCGGTGAGTACCGCATATTGACGTTAATGACAGTTAACTTACCGGCACTTATCTCTTATCGCATTGGTCAAGGCAGCAACTGATACTCTCAGCAGCTGAATCGAGAGACAAGGAGAAAGAGGGAGGGAGAGAGGTGGGGAGAGAGATAGGCAGAGGTAGCGTTGCAAAACAGAACATACATTTTTTTCTATTAATTGTGGGAGCTTCAGGGAAGTCTCAAAGATCTCAGCCATGCCAGCTAATTGTTAGCTACCTGTCACTGGTGAGTGCCGTATATTGACGTTTGCGACAGTTAACTTACCGACACTTGTTTCTTATGTCATTGGTCAAGGCAGCACCTGTTACTCGCAAAACTGAACATTTATGTTTTTCTATTAATTTTGGGATCTACAGGGGTAGTCTCAAAGACAATCGCAATCGACGGGTTGGTGACCACTGAAAGTAGGGGATGGTGCTGTGTGGTACAGATATAATACACACCTCTGCTCCTGTCCCATCTCTTCATTTGTTTAAGACTCCTCACACTGTTTGAGATGGGCTCTTATTGCCTTATCCACCTACTATCTCTCTCTCAATCTCTCTCTCTCTTTCTCTCTGTGTATATGTTTGTGTCCTTTTGTTTTTGTATGTATTTTTTGAATGTCTCAATATCACTGTCTAGCTGTTATAGTGTATGGTCTGGTACATTTGGGATTGGTACTCGTTCAGCTCTGCACCACAGCTGAATTCATATGCTCTTCAGTGCAGTTGTTTTAAGATTTGAGAATGATTTGTTACATCCACAGACTGTAAATAAAGATGGAGGCCGCATCTTGCTCCCATTGTACAAAAATTAAATCAAAATATACTGAAGCCGCTATCTTGCAAGGTTATGTGGAGTCAGACTTAATCTCAACTGTTAACTGATTAATAAGCAATCAAAACAAAACTTATCAGAAAAAATTACTCTTGAACAAACATCAGTGTGATAAGAACTATTTGAAATGACAGAAACCATTATTGAGAAACATAAATTACTGTACTTTGACTTTTTAGTAGTTCATGTTCAGTCCACTAACACAGAGGAGGCTGGGTTTATGACCTACTGTATATTGCAGCCAGCCACCATGGGGCGCTCAAGATTATTTGGCCTCACTTTTTGGCAGCTGTCATGTCATCCATCATTATATAGAGTCATGGTTATATCCCCAAAGTATTTTACTCACCAGTTTATTTACTAAGGTCTGGGAGTTACACTGATACCAGTAGTAATTTACAATGTGCTTTCTAACAAATCCACAGTTTAACCCACATATTTATTTCTATGTTTATGTTTATATAGCACTTTCCCAATTTAATCAACCACTCAAAGTGCTTTAGAGCCACATTGACCGATTCACGCACACCTTCATAAAGCGCTGCTATATGCAAAACATTTTTGTATCATACACCATTCATACATGGCGGCACAGCTGTCAGGGGCAATATGGGGTTCACTATCTTGCACAAACCTGACCTTCTGGCTAGTAGACAACCTTCTCTACCCTCTGACCCTCCAGAGGCTTTCACCTGTTTGTGGCTGACCACTTTCTTGACAAACCTGGCCAGCGCAATATTACAACTTCCACACTGTGAGCTATTAATGAACGTCTATATAAATGGCGCTCCATATGGCCATGAACAGTGTGATGAGGTGTGTATTGGAGGTAATATCAGGGGTGCTGTTCAAATAAGACAACAGACTGAATTAAAACGTCTTCAAATCACATATCAGCAGTATGGCAGGTGTTATTAGCATCTGTCCATCATATTCCTTCAGTTTCAGGTATGAAGTGGGGGAGTACTGAATAATATCTAAAATAATGAAAACCAAAACCACAGAAATATTACCCAAGTTACAAAAAACTTCCTCACCTTCTCCTGACTACTTACCTTTTATATGTTACCAAACCGGCCATTTACTGTAAATGAACACACTACAACAATAAATAATGTCTTCTTGTATCTTCATAAAAACATGTATATATATATACTAGATTTATGTTAGAGTAGCAGCAAAGTAGTCTGACAAAGAAAATAATAATAATAATAATAATAATAATAATCATCATCATCATCATAATACATTTGATGTCACTGTAGCACACTGCAAAGCTGTGCAAACCAGGGAACTTGACTCTGCTGCTGCTGCTTATAGCAGCTCCTCTACATGTGGTGTTTGTGTGTTCTGTCTGCTGATACCTCGGCTCTCAGGACTTCTGTAAGGTAGAGGCAGAGAGATGGACCAGATCTCAGTTAAAAAAACACATTATGTTTAAGGTAGGCTCATACGTAAACTCTTCACCAGACTGCGCAAGTGAACACCAGCCTCCAGAGTTGTGTATTATTTTGTTTTGCTGTGATGCCAGCCTTGCACCAAGAACAAGTCTTTTGTAGCATAGATGCCTGGTATTGAAAAGCTTATAGTCCGTAGTAAAATGTCATGTCACTTTCATTGGAAAGGCCCAGTAATGATGTATCATTTCACTCTGAAGGAGAGTGAATAAGGATAGTATTGTTTAACTCAACCTTTAACAAGGGACTAAAAAATCATCTTGTACAGAGAATCTAAAAACCGTCTCACTAGACCAGCACTCAATTCACATTTTCAACAGATTATGACTGAATTTAGGTAATCGTGTTACTGTTAAACAAAGGGGAAAACATTATCAACTATAATATCAATACAAACATACATACATATAGTAAGTAAGGCCACTGTTTATAGTAGCCAAGCACAGAAGCAAACAGTTTCAGGGCACAGACCTCAGCTCTGAAGATTTTAGCTATTCTCCAACAGTGGCAGGAACCCTGGTGCTTTCTTTATTATGGTCGCCCAAATATTTCACCCCCTAATCCAGGCGCCTTTAATTGATGTGTGTGAGCTTATGCTAAATATGAAGATTTGAATAATTTCCACTTACAAGCACCACAATGTGCTGCTATGCAGTGACAGACCACCTCCATGTTAACCTCAATAGAGGTGTCAGGCTGCTGGAAACCCCTCACCTTCTCACCCAAAGTCTAGCTTTGACGCCCTTTGGGATCCTGTAGGGGATCTACCCCCTCCTCACTTCTCTACCTGTGTCTCTCTGCCACTCCTCCCCCAACAACCCTTACCTCTTTTTACTCTAAAGCAAAACCACCATTACCAGATCAACCAGGCAACATACCATTGTCCAGCATTCCCATTACAAACAAAACAAGGTTGAAAAAAGTTGTATTATCTACAACTGAATTTCTAAAACTAAATAATTTATTTTAAAAAATCGAATTGCTTGATTAACTCAGTTATACTGCTGACACTAACTCAACAGAAGACACTTAACAGGTGGCTACGAAATCGGCAACAATCAGCAAGGTTACCTTTGTGTCGTAAAAAAAACCTACAACTCTACAGTAAACACATTAACGTTAAATCATGTATTGATAATCTTAAATTGTACAGCAGCCTCATTGTACTCTATATAACACCTCTCTAAAAAAGAAGGTAGTAAATCGGAGGAGATTAGCTCCATGGCATTAACCAACACATGCTCTAAGATTTTAGTGATAGCAGCGACAGTTAATATAATAATAATACAAGCAATAGTTGCTCAGTGCATGTTCTGAGCTGTGGCTCAAGGGTAAGAGCTGTCGCCCTCGAACCAGAAAGTTGGCGGTTCGATCCCAGTCTTCGAACCGCGTGTGCTTGGGTAAGATACTGGACCAGTAAAGCGCGTTATGCATCAAGACTAGAAAAGTGCTATATAAATACACACCATATACAATTACCCCAGCAGTCTAGACCTATAACAGCATAACTAAGGGATGGTTCAGGACTCACCTGATCCAGAACCCACTATAGGCTTTATCAAAAAGGAAGGTTTTAAATCTAACCTTAAATGTAGAGATGGTGTCTGCCTCCTGAACCCTGAGTGGGAGCTGGTTCCACAGGAGAGGAGCCTGGTAGCTGAAGGCTCTACCTCCCATTCTACTCTTACAGACTCTAGGAACCACAAGAGAGCCTGTGTTTAAAGAGAGAAGTGATATGTTGGGACAATACAGTGTTATGAGCTCTTTGACATATGTGGGAGTTTGATTGTTAAGGGTTTTACATGTCAGGAGCAGGATCTTGAATTCTATTCTGAATTTTACAGGGAGCCAAAGCAGAGAAGCTAAGACAGGAGTAATATGATCTCTCCTTCTAGTTCCTGTCAGCACTCTTGCTGCAGCATTTTGTACCAACTGGAGGCTTTTCACAGACTTACTGGGACATCCTGATAGTAAAGAATTCATATTCTTTTTAATTAATTCCTAATTTTCTTAATATTAAGCAGGTGGAAGAAAGCTGTCTTAGTTAGTAGTTTTGCCATTATTATGTTAACACCAGATGTTGATAATTAAAGACAGTTTTATTTGAGAGGTATTTATAATATAATTTCAGTTTTTCTTCCAAATAAGTTTGTCCAAGCTGTTAGTTTTTGTTGAATCTGACAGATTGTCTGACTACACGTGGCTGTATCCTGTGACTGCAGAGTTGTCAGATATTATCATTAAAGCCCACAGTTCACTACATTTAAAAGGGTTCATCTTCTAAGAATGATTATGGAATATCTTGCGACCATTGTTAACATGTTGTTTATAGTTTTCAAAATAATCTGACCATTGTTTGTTGCTGTGTAAAAGCCCGGTAAAAACTCTTGCTGAAAGCCTTTTCTGTGTCTTTGCAGGTGATGAGCATTCTGAGTAACCCAAGTGGAGTCTCCTCACAGCCACAACACGACTTCTCCATTTCACCGCTACATAGCGCCTTGGACTCCTCTCCATCCAACGTCATCTCAGGCAGCTGCAGCCAGCGTTCAGCCGAGGCCTCTATTAAGACGGTGGACAGCCTTCCCTCATCCCAGTCCTACTGCCCTCCCACATACAGCACCACCAGCTACAGCATGGACTCAGCTGTGGCAGCTGCCGGCTACCAGTACAGTCAGTATGGCCAGAGTGAGTGCTGCTATTCGAGGTTAAGCAACATTTTGTTATGAAACTTGCCCTTTTTTAAAGCTCTCTGTCATTAATTGATAAACAATTAATTAAGCACAGTTATTCCACTCAGTAAATTATTCCAATAAACAATAATTCCACATTTATTCAGAGTTAGACAAAGTATTGCTGCTAGCAGTCAAGCATAGTCTACAGTACAGAATGACACACACCACTGAGAGAAAACAGCACAGCTAGTGTCAGAGTACAGACAGCACAGTCAAATAAACAATCACACACACATAAACTGTGCTGTAAATGAAAATAAAAAAAGGGTTTAGTCCGTGGACGCTTCCTGGTGTATTTTTCACAGGAACAATCAAACAAATAGAGGGAAGGAGGGATGACCATCACTCCCTATCCTCCTCATAGTTTGGTAATGCATAAACAACTTATAGCCTACTATACGGAGTCAACGGCAGTGTAAAATATCACTTTAGCATGGTGGGACACCACATCCCAAGACACAGTGCTGCAGTGGGGTTACCTGTAAAAAATAGTGTGTAAGCAACAACATTTACGAAGAAGATCAGAAATTTATGGAGATGTGGATTATGATAAGGTTTGGAATTTCAGCACCATGGACAGCACCACTGATTTATTAGTACACAGTGACCAACTCATATTTAAGAAGCACAACTCCAAATACGCTATCCAATAGAAGATGAGTCGAGGGCAACTGGACTTTGTTGTATACTTTTAAAAATACTCTCATCCAAGAGGTCTCTTCAGTTATTACTGCCTGGTGGGAAGACCTATGCATTTAACTTCTGTGGGGTCGTTTTTAAAGTCATCAATGTTACATGGTTCATTATTGCTCCTTACAGTCTTTAGACTTGTTGGAGTCACTTTAGGCCAAGTGTGAATGCTTGTTAAATCTCCTGGGAAGGGGTGAAACATTGTGGGTGAGCGACAAGTGATGTTTTAGACCTCCACCTCTACTGGGGAATAATGTCTCTACTTTGACATAAGTGGCCTCCCTCACTACTCTTTCAAACCACATGTCCTCCCTATCTAAAATGTGTATTGTTGTTGCCATCAAGGGAATGATCCTCCTCCCTCATATTTAAGTAAAATGTTGAGGCTTGAACTTGGTAACTGACACTCCTGATTAACGCCATGATTTTGGCTTTTTTGATTACACCAATATCTCTACTGTAGATCTGTTCATAACTCACATGGCTGACATTGCTTTAATGGGTGTCCATTCTTTCAGATGTACCATTTTTTTATGTTACTGTATTGGTGGGTTTCACATTGTTGGTGCTCTTCAAGGTTCTTGCAGCCTTTTTCACAAAGGTCAAGCTGTCATTGAATCCAACCCAGCAAAAAAAATAACATGGAATCCAATGGAACCCTTATGAAGAGTTACCATGAGGCCACAAGATTCTACCTCTGCTCTTTTTTTCTCCTATTTTAGCCAACAAATATACAATAGCTATCATATTTATTTAAATATCACTAACATTATTTAAAGGTTTGACTCAAGCCAGTGTTTGAGATGTGTCATAAAAGGCTGGTGCACTCAAGCAAATGATAGCACACTCGCACTCGAAGGGAGCAAACCACAGCACAGCAGGTGCCAGAAGCCTCAAAAGCAACGCTACATAGGAGTTTATCCATGCCAGAGCTGGTTTGAGCCCTGAGAATGCCAAGGGAGAGTAAACTAAGGGTACATTGAGCAACAATAACTGGTAGCCCTGCTGGTGGTTGTGTAATTGGGCTAATGTCAGCCATTAATTGTGGGCAATGATTAAGTTCTATTTCACTAGCCAATGGTAGTATTATGACAATTGAACAAATCGCAGACAGGGGTTGGCTGGTAGCATCTCCTTGCACTTTGGCATATCCACTGTTTTGGAGCTTAGAGAAGAAATGGTGTTGGCTCTTCAGTACTGGGTGCTTGACCCCGGTTTTCTTTTATAAAATAATATCATACTAAGTGGAAACATAATGCAGTGGACCAGACTCAAGAGGTAGAGCAGGTTAACCAGAAGGTCTGTGGTTCAGTGCTGCAGTCCATATGTCGTCAAAGTTGGGCAAGTAAGTGAACCCCCAAAGTGCTGCTGACATGGTGACTACACAAACATACACACTACTCAAGTGAAAGAGACAACACTCATGCACCTGAACTTCAAAGTCTGAGGTAATGTTCTATCAAAGGACACACACATACACACATGCATATTGAAATCAGTAATGATCAATTCACATCCCTCACATGACAAACAAAGAGAGAGACAGAACTACAATGGACAGGCATAACTCCAAGGGAATCAGAGCGGCAGGGGATCTATTATACTAAGGGTGGAATCAATCACTGCTTTCATACATGCACTGAACCCCAGAGATCGTCTGTAGTTTCTCCGGAGGAGAAGTATGTGTGGGCAGAGTTTCCCCGCCTGGCCCCCTAGTATAAAGTCCACAGAAACTCAGGAGGCACAATTCTTCTGCTGGTGCTATTTGCTGCATGAGTCGGGATCACTTTGGTTGGGGGCTTTTTCAGCTCTGATGAGGTCTGAGTCTGACTTTTTAATTTTTTTTACACAATCAAGACACATAGATACAATTTTATAAATTGGGAGACCTGTGGATCTGCTCCCCCATTCACTCCGCAACAGATGACATTGTAACATGTGCCAACTGCATTAAAGGGGGTGGAAATGCGATACCACTGTAATATGGTTAAAAGCATGATTCCAGATTATAACAACTTGATAACTAGCTATATACTAAAACATTTCTATTACAAAATCTCTCTTATGCTATGACTGATCCTCTGTAATGCAAAGTTAGTGGTTTGGCTGTACCCCCACCCCACCCCACCCCCTTCCTGCAGACAGATTTAACAGTTTACTTGAGACATTTGACTCCTCTCTTGTTCTAATTCAGAAAGCTCCTGACAGATTAAAGTATATACTGTCAAAATAGCTGAGGCTAGAGTGTGTGCCTGCACCTGTATTTGTACATGTGTGCATATGTTTTAGTGTGTATTATCAGATGAGCTGTATCTTGGTGGCAGAGGACTCTCGGTGTGACTGCTCAACAGGGATTTAAGGTATAAACCTGGCTGACAGGAAAAACAGCTTCCTTTACAGGGCCTACTAAACCCTTGTGAAACATACACACACACGCACACACACACTGCTCCCCCACTAGCTGTCTGGCTGACTGGCATCTTGGCAGACAGACCTGCCCACCCATAGGTGCTCTTCTTTCTCTCATTCCTCAGCATCGAGTGACAGCTTCCTTTTTGTGCACACTAACATCCTAACTGACATGTCTTACTTATTGCCCCCAATAGCCTAAACACACACACATGCACACCATGTCACATCCCTTCTGCTGTCAGCCCCCCTCTCTTCAGCCCTATTAAAGAGAAGTTATCGCCAGCTAAACCAGGGAGGGGCAACATCCACCACTCCAAGAGAAAAATATACTGAGCATTAATGCCAGGTTTTTCGAAGAAAGTGACTACCTGTCTCTATCTTTGTTTGTGGAAGCAGAACTGTTGGCTGCTTTTGTCTTTCTGTCAGTGTTATGTTGTCAGTCAATGTGAATGAACAAACAATTCTGCAACTATACAATATATGTTTTGTTTTGTGGATTAAGTACTATTTATGTGTGTGATTGTGTGCATCAACACCTTTTATCTCTTATTTCTCTGTGCCATAGAACTCCATTGTTTGTAAAAAGTATTAAAAACACATCAGTGAGACACACTGGGTCACAGGTTCCTTTATTTTCATCAACGTTTAAGTCCCTGTCCCAATTCCTCTCCCTTGGCCCTACCCCTAGTTATGAAGTTCCCTTCGCTTGGAGTGTCCCCCTTCAAACTGAGCCACAAAGGGTAGGCTTAGAAAATCTTTCCTAGGAATAGGGACACCACTCGCTACTTCATCAGCAGCCCACCAACGTTATGTCCTTTAATTCTCACTTAAAACAAATTTCTAGGACCACCTTGTTTCACTTGCATAACATCTCAAAAATCAGACATGTCCTTTCTCAAAAAGATGCAGAAAAACTAGTCCACGCCTTTATTCCATCCAGACTTGATTATTGTAATTCCTTATTATCAGGCTCCAGCAGTAAGTCGTTAAAGACTCTGCAGTTTGTCCAAAATGCTGCAGCACGTGTCCTAACAAGAACCAGGAAAAGAGACCACATTTCTCCAGTATTAGCTTCACTACACTGGCTTCTGGTTAAATCTAGAATAGAATTTTAAATTCTCCTCCTCACCTTCAAGGCCCTTAATAATATGGCACCATTATACCTCAAAGAGCTGTTAGTACCTTATCAACCCACTAGAGCACTGCGCTCCCAGAATTCAGGCTTACTTGTCGTCCCTAAAGTCTCTGAAAGTAGAGTAGGAGCCAGAGCTTTCAGCTATCAAGCTCCTCTCCTGTGGAATCATCTCCCACTTTCAGTTCGGGAGGCAGACACCATCTGTACGTTTAAGAGTAGGATTAAAACCTTCCTTTACGATAAAGCTTATAGTTAGAGCCGGTCCAGGCTTGTCTTAGACCTGCTCTTAGTTATGCTGCTATAGATCTAGAAGGTCGGGGGACACATGACACACGGAGCTTCTCTTCCCAGCTTCTCCTTCCTCTTCTCAATCGTTATCACATCAAAGAAATTAATATCCCATCAATACATGTTACTGACTTGACTTCTTCCCCGGAGTCCCTTTGCCTTATCGTCCGCGGATCCAGGGCCACGGCCGCGGCCACATTGTGTATTATGATGGTGGATCGAGTATCAGAGATCGTGATCGTAATGGCGGATCCTTTATCGTGCTGGCATCTGATAATGGTGGTGGACCACGATCAAGGTGGCAGCTGATGGTGGATCCTGATGGCGGCAGTGGATAATGACTGTGGACTATAGTGGCATCCGATCTTGATGGTGGATCATGATCGTGGTGGCTGCTGACCATAGACTATGATTACAACAGGACTGCTTGATATATAATATGTCTCCTCAGATACTCGACCATTACTGACAATAATCCATCAATTCATTGACCTTCCATTATGCTACAAAGTGTTTATTCTAATCAATGCTGCAAATACCCTTATCTTTCTGATGTTCTCCTTTACACTTGACATCTATTGCACTTCTGTCCGTCCTGGGAGAGGGATCCCTCACATGTGGCTCTCTCTGAGGTTTCTACCTTCTTTTTACCCTGTTAAAAGGGTTTTTGTTTTTTTGTTTTTCCTTACTCTTGTTGAGGGTTAAGGGCAGAGGATGTCACACCATGTTAAAGCCCTATGAGACAAATTGTGATTTGTGAATATGGCCTATATAAATAAAATTTGATTGATTGAATGTAACGTTAGTCCTGTCCATAGAAACTTCTGTCCCGCACTGAAAACTTTATCACATGAGCAGGGAAGTTTTTTTCAAACTTCATATACGGACATGGGAGTAACGAGCGTTACTTATTATTCTCACTCAGACATCCTTGTTTTGATGGCGTGATTAGCGATTTTCCTGAAATACTTGTTACAGCAATTCAATTACATATGAATTTGTTACTGGATTAGACTAAGATATAGATAAAAAATCTGAGTTACTTTGCAGGATTTCTTACATTTCTGAACATTTTACCAGCAGCGGTGGCCATGTAGATGCACTTGGTCCGTTCGTAAAGCATTAGGGAATTTCCGTCTACCCTTTCATATTCAGAGAGTTCCTGAATACACTATGGTTAAAGGGGTGTTTAAAGGGCTAGATGGTGACTACCCCTACGTCATACAGAGACATTGGACAAAACTATTCCCTTCACAGCCACGCGAAAAAACTAAGGGGTAGGGGTAGATAATACCTGACAAGGTCAACTGTGTATGTTTTGCTGTATATACACTGCACCAATTCCATCAAAACAACAACACAGTCATGTTCTACTCACCACTCTGCTGCTGAGTTTCTCTTTGACCAGAGTCACTACAGATTCTTCTTCAAGATGTCACAATGTTGAGTGTCTGAGTAGCAGCTGAAGAGGATATTAACTCTGGCTCCTGTCTCTCATCCTCTCCAGCTGCTGTGGATTACCTGGCAAAGAACGTCAGCCTGTCCAGTCAGCGCAGGATGAAGCTGGCCGACCACACAGCTGTACTGGGACTGCTGCAGGTCGAGACTGGCCAGGCCTACTAGTGCTTGCCTGACATGTTTAAACAACATGACATCTGGTCACCAGCACAACCTGCACCTCCTGCTGCCATCCATACAAATCTGTGTGTGAGTGTACATGTGTGTCATAGACTGACTACATGGGGCTGATATTTAGATGTTTTATACTTTATGTAAGTGCTTGTTTAAGGATCGAATTATGCAGCTGTCCAAGCTTTAAACATTCCCCATGGGACCAATCAAATCCACAACAAGGATTTCCACTGTTAGTAATACAGTTTTCCTTTGTTCCTCACATTTTGTAAACAAGTTTACTGTATAGCTTTAAACAAGTGATAAAAAAACAATACTATGTGACCCCTGAGCCAACCAGTTAAGGGTGTCATCTAAAATATTACTCACAAAACCTGGGACAGATGTTAATTATGAAGCAAGCAAACCATCCTCACTATATCAGAGATCTAATCTTTTACAGTGTGACAATGACAGATGAATGTTTTCAGGTTGTCACTGCCCACAATGAAACAGAGAGAATTATGCATTACAGTCATCCTGTGATGCACAGAGTGAATTCACATGTGTTGGTGTTCATTGTGCTGTTGAATTGATGTTTGCATTCAGTCTGAACAAACCATAAAGGGATAGTTCACTGAAAAAACTTCCCTCATTACCTACTCACCACTATGCCGATGGAGGGGTGGGTAAAGTGTTTGTGTCCACAAGACACTTGAGGCGTTTCAGGGGTAAACAGCGTTGCAGCAAAATTCAATAAAATTGAATTAAGTGGCGACCACGTCTTCAAATGTAAAAAAAAAAGACAGAAAAGTGTCCATAAGCCCTGACATTCAAATTCGACTTGAAACAGTGTCAGTTACACCATGTTTCTAGCCTAAATGTCCTCTGATATCCTCCTCCGGTGCTGCCTTCACGTTCGCACGTACACACCGCACACACAGACAAGCGCGGGGTTCGCGGTAGCATCGCTGCAGTTACTGCTGAATATCACTGATGTTGACACGTGCCCCTTGGGCAAGAGCATAGAGGCGCAAGCTTGTGCGCTGTGCATGTGCACGAACGTGAACGCGGCTCCAGGGCCGCCCATTGGCATAGTGGTGAATTTACATTTTTTGGTGAAATAACCCTTTAAGAAAGCACAGCCCAGTTACTCTTCTGAGTCACCTCTTGACTGCTGCCTCAAATTCAAGTGTCCGTCTTCTGATAGCACACTTTCACAGATGTTTTGGTGCTAACAGTGGAGGTGAGATTTTCTGCCCAAATAGACAGATCAGGGCCAGGTCCTGGCTGAGTTTTAAGATGCCCATATTTTGGCCATTTACAGTGTACATTTACAAATTTAGAGGGTCTACTGAAAAGGTTTACATGCTGTAATGTTAAAATACAATTATAATTGTAATTTTTTTGCTTTATAAGCAAGCGCTTAGCTTAAGCAGCGCCTCTTTTCTTCCTCTGTTTTAGTTCTTGGTCCAGTCTGCTGTGATCGATCAGCTGCCTAACTCTTTTAAGAAGATCAACCACAAGCGTGTTTTGCAAATGTCATGGCCCTTGCCCAGAGGCTTCTTGATCAGCAATGTTGTAGCCAGCTTCTACTTCTACTTTATAGCCCTGTTACAAGTTACATGTCACTTGGTGATATAGATGCTTTATGAAAAAAGGCAGCAGTGCAAAGGACGCATTTCAGGATTTTCTGTGGGAGAGAAGGATTCCCTTTGCGGCAGACATTTAGTCAACGTAGTAGAACTTTTACACGCACAAAAACTATGACACAGGAAATGAGAAAAGGGACAAAATATGGGCACTTTGAAAAAGAGTGGGTTTGGTTTTTCTTTTTAGCTTTTGAAGAATAATATGCTGGGGTCTAAATAATTTCAATGTCTTGAGTCAAAACTTGACACATACTGAATATCAGCACAACATAATGGCAGCTTAAAGAAAAAAACAATCAGCCATCAGGAATTCATGTGTGCATGTGTGTTTTCCGAAGGAGATAACACCTCTGTAGCAGACTGATGTGGTATTATTCAGCCATTCCTCAACAGATGTCTCTATTCAGACGTTAGAGTCCCTCTCATCACTGGGACCTCCCAAAGGGCACTGTGAATATTTGGAAGTCAAACATTCAGAGATAGTCACTGCTGGCAATTTCAACATATATACATTCGGAGCATTTATTAAAAAAACTGCTAATTTCCCCATAAAACTTTTTTTATACTTTAGCAGAAGAAGCCTGTGTTTTCTGATGTGCTCCTGTCTTAATTTACTGTTGATGCAAACTCCTACCTATTATCTTGATACATTTAATATAGGCACATCAATTGCGCACACGGCCCAGTAAACCCAGTATATCTATCAGTTTAAGACTTTCTGTTGTTTAGCTATGTCAGTGAAATGCTTCCTGCAAACAGTAATATGCTTCTGTATTATTATTATTATTATTATTATTATTATTATTATTATTATTATTATTATTACTATTTTCTTTCTTTCTTTCTTCTATATTTAATTCCATTCCAGATTGATGCTCAGTGTTTAGTCATGGGTTTATGTGAGGATGATGCTTGTAAACCCAGTCATCACATTATAAGAGCATCCTTCTTCATCTCCTCAAGAGCCATGGAAACTGTTTGGACGCTGACTGTGTTAACCTTCTACCTTGTGTATATATATTTTTTCACTGACAGCAAACCAAGGAGAACATTTAGGATCAAATGTACAGATATGTTTATTCACCTGACCTCTTCTGTTTACCTCTTGGTCCTTGCTCTGCTTGTTTAGTTTTGCTTTCTGTTTGGCATGTGTGTAATATAATTTATTCTACCTGTATGATGTATTAGACTAGTAAGACATTTCTATTGGCATTTATTCCCCTCAGCCTCTTGGTGTGTACACTGTAACACTGGCGTAACTGTTCATTAAAGCTCTACAATTGGACCAAGATCACAGGGCTGTGCTAGCTTCCTGCTCTACATTGAAGTTGATGTTTGTATGTAATGTAGAAATAACTACTACATACTCCCATACTAATGTAGTATTGACTACTGCATATCATGTAATAGTGTAGTATTGGCTACTGAGTACTAAACATGTAACAATTTAGTACTGATGACTCTGTACTCATGTTATAACAACAAGTCCTCCAACTCAGACAAATACACATGTCATTTTAATGTAGTCTGTGTAATTATGTCATATTGACTACTAAGTACTCATGTAATAATGTACTACTCAAATAATAACTTAGTTATGACTTTTGAGCACTCACTTAACATAGTATTGACAATGGCGTACACGTGTATAAATGTAGTATTGACTTTATAGTACTCACATGATAGTGTAGTCATGACTACTAAGTATTAATGATAACTACTAAATAAACATGTAATAATGCAGAATTGTCTACTGAGTGCTCAAGTAATAATGACGTTATAAATACTAAGAATTCCTTAATAATGTAGTGATGACTACTAAGGTCATGGAGTAATGGAGTAATAGATACTGAGGACTCATGCAATTATGTCATATTGACTACTGAGTAATAATGTAGTCATAAATAATGAGTACTAACTGAATACTGTAGTATTGACTACCGAGTTCTAACTTAATAATGTAGTAAAGACTCCGGAGGATTAATGTAGTAAGGAATGAGTTCTCTGATAATAGTAGTTAGTTTGTCATATAAATGAGCTGTAAATGTAATTGAAATCTATATAGTTACTTTATAAAAAATAAAAATATTAAACTTACGGTTAGGTACATAAAGTTTCATGGTTGTGTAAATGTATGATTTTGTAATGTGCGCACGTTAAGAGGCATAAGCTTCTGTTGGGGAAAGCGTATACTTTTACACTTTTGAATTACTTACGTAATTTTAAACACACATTAATGAAATCATTAAATCCTGCAACTTCCATCTTCCATCTATCTATTTACAAAATGAAATCAGTACTCTTCTATTGCAATGCACTTTTTACATGCCTTAGTCAAACCTTGGTAACTCGTTTGCAGCTTGTTCAAAATGCTGCTGCTCATATTTTAACTAAAACAAACCATAGGTCTCATATCATGTCATTACTTGCATCCATTCAGTAGTTGCTAGTTAAATTCAGGATTGATTTTAAGATTCTTTTAATAACTTTCAAAGCTCAACATGGGTTGGCCCCCACTTACATTTCACATGGATTTCATAGCACTGCCATACAAGCCAGTAGCCTGATGACACCATGGTACAGGTGAAGATTATTATTATTATTTCAACAACCAGTCTGACAGAGCTCAAATGTGATGGTTACACAACTGTTCCTAGTCTCTACCCCCAGCACAATGTTTTTGCATTGGCTTTGCCTTGTATATGGCCATAAATATGGCCATATACAAGGAATATTTCCTTGTATAAAAGTAGTCCTGTTTACTCAAATAAATACAAGTATTATACAGTATGAAGCCGTGCATCTTTTGCTCCTGCAAATATTTCACAATAAAAAAAAACTTTTTAAACAAAAGAATGGATTCCTGTCAACAGAAACGCTGTAGTGCTTTTATTTTGAAACGCATACAGAAAATATTGCAACCATTTATGTTTGTGACATAAATTCATCAGATAAACATTAAAACTCAGGTGAAAGAGAATTTTCTCTGTTTATTCTGCTGTGAAACACAATGTTTATCTTGTCTATGAAACAAACGTTTTTACAACACTTCCCGAACCCGTTTCAAAGTAAAAGCACTCCAGCATTTCACTTTCTGAATCCATTCACTTCTTCTAACGGGGCTTTGATTGTTATTGAGAGATCGGAAGATGTTTGTCTTCATACGGAGTCCTGACATTTAGTTTAGTACATAATCCGACTTGTATTGAAGGAATTGCAGTAGATAAACCTGCAGCTCCACCGCCAGTAGCAGACACACTGTCCGTGTGAACAACAGACAACCGACACACAGCTGATCTGCGGCGCAACCGCAGCCAGCGAGTCCAGAGAGTTACAGGGATCGACCGGTAGATCGCAGTTGATGGGTTGGCGACCACTGTGCTAGAGGTTTCTTCCAGTTTATGAGTTTTTTCTCTCCACAGTCATTGTGCTGATTGTGGGAACTGTTGGGTTGCTCTACACATTTTAAGGTCTTGACCTTATTATGTTATGATTTGGCCCTTAAAATTGTACTGAATTTATTATAATTCATTCATCTTTTTGACATAGGTTTTTTGTGAAGCACTTTGTAATCTTGTTTAGATAAGTGCTATACAAATAAAGTTCTTATTATTATACCTCCTTCAAGATTAATGTGCTGTTCTTCCATTAATTATCTCAACTCGACCTCATAGTTTCAGCTGCAGTTGTTTGTGTACCCAAAAGGGGCATCAATGCAGTTCTCTCTCTCATTCGATAACTGTCTTTCATTGTTTTGTCTGTGTATCTGTCACTTGGAATTTATCATAGACGGAATGAGTTGAAAATGTTGCAGAGAAAGTAAAACAAAGTTCCTGGGTCTGCAAACATTTTTTAATTAATTATTTAATTTGAATCCTGACCCACACTGCATCCTTCCCCTTCCCCAGTTTCATGATAATTTGTCCTGTAGTTTTTGTGTTATTCTGCTAACTATGCTAACCAACAGACAGACAAACCAAATTCCTTGGAGGAGGTAACAGCTGGGTCCAAATGAAAGGCAATTTATTTACTATTATTTACTGACATTAAATAAATGCAGTGGCTGATAATGAATTCAAGATGAACAGCGCATATTTGGGAACCGCATCTACTAAGAAGGACAAAATGAGCTGTGTGATAACTTGAGCGATGATTCAAGATTTATGTTTTTTAATGTTAATACTCACAGACTAACAATCCAATACTTTCCAACTTTCTGCTGATTTTGCTTGAAGAATAAGTGAAAGACTGCACAAGAAATATGACTCAAAGAACACGTGGTGAAAGAAAAGAAAACATGATAAGGAAAGATGATACTGGAGAAGCAAAGAAAGGTTAGGTGAGTTGTAGTTAAATGTGCATTATTTACTGAATTAAAAACAATTGAAAGTATCTGCTATCCATATAAGAAGGATGGTGAATTCAGCATAACATACTATATTAGTGTTACCAAGGATAACAGAAACTCCCTGGATCAGCAGCACGGGGCGCACAGCCATCCTGGCTTCACCATGAAACAAATCACAGTCCAGCATTACACTGTGCAATGGAACCCACAAAACATTCAAATCCATCCCACGAAACCGGATACCCGTTTCTGTTTCCTTTGACAAGGGCAAAACTCCAGCCTTAATGAAAGAATCAGAAGCACCTGTGTCCCTAAAAATGGTCACAGGCACCTTATTTCCATCTACAACCAAAGACACAAAACCTTTAAGCATAAATGGACGATAGGATTCCAACCCCTTATGACAAAAGTCTTCACATAAATCAGATTTACCGCACTGAGGAGTAAAGGCACGAGACACGGATGCAGATAAACCAACCCCTTTCACGTGGACCACAGACGCAGCCTTTTTTTGGTTTAAAGGGCCCATATTTTACACCTTTCTGGGACTTAATTTGAGTTATTGGTACCCCTAAGATGATATATCAGTGGTTTAAAGTCTAAAAAAACTGCTGCAATGTGTATTTCCATGTCCTCTTTTCTGCCTCTCTCTGGAGCTGCAGACAGGACAGGCTGTTTTCGCCTGCCTGTTTAATTATTTAGGAGCCCCTCAACTGATTGGCTGACTGCACTTTGAGTGACAGGCCAGCTGGGTGGGGCTGAGAGAAGAGTGTGATTCCATGATGACATCATACGGAGAGGAAGTACGAAACGCAACGTTTCAATAACATATTTCTTAGAATGGACTGAGTGAAAAAGTCCGCGGAGTGACTGGTTTCATACTTTGAGGGTTCCTACTGACCCCCTTCAAGTAACTACAGATAGTAAAAGTCCAGAAAATGTATTTTACACAATATGGGCCCTTTAAGTGACTAGCAGTCCACCTTCCAGTGTCCCGGTTTGTGACAGTAATTAGAGTTTTTGCTGAATCACGTAAGTTACCGTTGACTTTACTCCCAACCTGAACATTTTTACCATGCTGGCCATATAAAAGAGCTGTCTCTGTGTAATCATCAGCCAGGGTTGCCGCTTCCGAGACGTTCCTTGCCTTCTGCTCACTAATGTATGTCGCTACACGCACAGGTACAGAATATTTAAAATGCTCATGCACTATGAGATCACACATGCCTCAAAATCATTTACACCAGAGGAAGAACACCACAGATTAAAGTGAGAGGCCAAGTCACGAGCCAACTCAAGATGACTCTGCTTCTCCCCTCTTCTCCAGGTTCTAAACCGTTGCCGGTAAGCCTCCGGAACCAACTCATATGCCCTCATCACAGCTGACTTCACCGAAGAATACTTACGACTTTCAGCATCAGTCAACGCTAAGAGTGCTTCCTGCGCTCTGCCCATCAACACACACTGCAGCATCAGCCTGCGCACGCAATCTGGCCAGGTACGCGGATCAGCCATACGCTCAAACAACAAAAAACAATTCCAGGTCTCTTTCAGAGAATTTAAAAACACTAATTTCCCAGGACATCAAATTCATCAACAGACTGTTCGGGGAGGAGGGACTTCATGTCTTCATTTGGTTAATGGCGGTGGGTAGTTACGCACTGAAGCCCAGTGGTGAGGGAGAGAAACCAGGAACTGGCGACACCCCCTTAACCATGGATATGCTCCCGGGCAAAGTTGCTCTAACCACGGTCACCGCGACACTATTAAAACAACAAACAAGACGAAACCCAAAGGGGTTACGCCACTGAACCTGTCAGGGGAACACCCGTTTGCTTCAAAGTAAGTTTTGTGCACACAGAAGACAACACATCTCTCAAAAAAAACTGCGTCTCCCAAACAAAGCGCTTACTTCCCACGACCTCACACTAGATAAGTTACGGACACGGGACAGCACTATCAATCAATCAAATTTTATTTGTATAGCCCATATTCACAAATCACAATTTGTCTCATAGGGCTATACAAACTAGAGGGAATCCCTAGGGAAGCCCTCGCCAAAAACTAGTGACGTCAACTCTGACGTCACTAGTTGAACATGAGACTAACAAACAATCAAGAAACACTAGTAGTAGCAAACCAAACACCGAAGCGTGTGTGTGTGGTGCGGGGAGGATGTTGGATGGAATAGAACAAAGCAAGACTGCATGAAAGTCAGGTGAGTGAGAGCGAGAGAGAGCATGTCAGCCAACTACTTTCATACCAGTTGGATTCTGATTTACAACATGTTATAGCAGCTCCAGAGTAAAAAAAATAATATGCTTTAACCAGATCTGGAGTATAATCATTTTTAATGGAGTAAGTTCAGATTGATGATGTCTTAGGCAAACCTAAAGACACTTAACTGAGTATATCATGTGAAAGCTTTAGTGGTTAAACAGAAGACATTCAAGCATTTAAGTTTGTTTGTTGTCAAACATTAATGTCATCAGTCTGTCTGAGTAGAGAAAGTGCCACAAAGCATGCAGTGATTACAGGACTTGTTTGTAGAAGTTCAACTACCCCCACCCAAAAGCCCCAGGGATATTGTGCATCGGGAGAACTGCTTTGTCAAACACTCCACACTGTCACAATGAAAGGACTTACAAAGCCTAACATCTCCCTAAATCCCATAATTATTCCAGGATACATTATGTACCTGGGCTCCAGCTGTCTGATCACCACTGTGAGGGGATTGCACCTTCTACAATCAGCTTACAGGAGACAGATTGTTATGATTGGCTAATAATATTAGCTTGTAAGTACTGTGCTTAAGCAGTGTGAAACAGACGTAAGAATAAATGTGAAATAAATTGCTGGATCCTCTCTCTGCTCCACTGTCATTCCCGCTGTTCCTGCAGATTACAATTTCTACAACAAAAGAAAGTGAGATGTACTATCATTTTGTAACCACTTCACCCCCCCACCACCACCATCCCTTCCCATCCCTAGCCACCGCTCTGCTGCTGCTATCACATTCCATGTCTTTCATTGAGTGTCAGGGTTTTCCTTAAATCCCGGGTCTTTATTGTGTTATTGCAGCAGCCCCCTGAATGTACGATTACTAAGATCCTCCGTTGTTGCGAGCCCTGCTCTCACACCCTGCCCCCTCACTCCCACTACCCCACTCATTCTAATCTCATCATTGCAGTAGCACTTTGAAATGAAGCCAGGAGGAGGCTCTGTGTCTTCCTAACCTCTATGCCCCTACACCAGGACCTCAATCAGCCTCACTGTGGAAAAGGATTTTTTTTGAGCTGACAGTCACACTGAAAACCTGGGCTTTAAAAGACAGCATGGCTACACTGGTCATGGACATTCATTATTGACTGGGTATATCAAAACAATAGCATAGGTTTAATTTAGCTGAACACAGAATGACCAGATCAATATCACAGGTAACTGTAAAAAATGACTGAGCTTCAAGCTCAACTAAACAGATACAGTGCACTCAGAAAGTATTTACTTTTTTCACTTATGTTGCAGCCTAATGAAGATTAAGACAAAAATCCCCAATCAATCTACACTCAATAATCAATAATGACATTTGACAATGACAATGACAATGCATTTTTTATCTGAAAACAAAGGTTGAAATATACCATTTGCTATCTGATACTTTTAATTTCTGGATCATCTTTGTTTCTAAACCCTCGCTGTGACCCCAGCGAGGGTTTAGAAACAAAGTCGGACCACCTCTTAGGATCCTACTGTATATTAGATACGTTTTTATAATTAGACCCAATCAGAAAGTACGATTTTTACGGGGGCTAATCATTGCAAAATATTGTTTCTTACTTTAAAGGGATAGTTCACAGAAACATTTTTATTCACTCATTATCTACTCACCACTATGCCAATGGAGGGTGGGTGATGTGTTTGACTCCACAAAACACTTTTTGAGTTTCAAGGGTAAACAGCATTGCTGCCAGATCCAATACAATTGTATTAACTGCCGACCACATCTTAAAACGTAAATACAAACATAAAATGCCTCCATACTTATCCTCTGGTGTCATCCAAGTGTCGGAAAGCCTCGATAGGGTTAGGTATCGTTTAAATTTGACCGATTCCGAAACTGCTTATCGATTCCAGTTCTTATCGATTTTACATTTCGATTCCAAAATGTAAAAAAAAAAAGAGGTCATATGTTTACATATCAAAAATATCTCTATTGGACTGGACTGCTGCACAGTAGCTGTGCTTCATGTTACACCGGGGCAGCAGTGGTAATGCCTTGTGGTAGAGAGGCAACATTACAAAAGAAAACCCACACAACAGCTGTGGCTGAGGGGTAGAGCGGTCATCCTCCAACCTGAAGGTCGGCAGTTCGATCCCCAGTCTTCCCCATCTGCATGCCGAAGTGTCCTTGGGCAAGATGCTGACCCTGAATTGCCCCTCATAGAACAACAAAGTGCTGCTAATAGATGCACTGTATGTATGTGTGTGTGAATGGGTGATTGTAAAACTGTGCTGTAAAGAGCTTTGAGTGGTCATCAAGACTAGAAAAGCACTATATAAATACAAAACCATTTACAACTTGTATCTCAGACCCCATTCCTACAAAATTACTTAAAGAAATTCTGCTCCTAATTTATAGTACGTTACTGAACACAATCAATCTGTCATTATCATCAGGATATGTACCACAGTCCTTTAAACTAGCTGTAATCAAACCCCTTCTCAAAAAACCCACCCTAGACCCGCAGGTTTTAGCCAACTACAGACCGATATCCAACCTCCCCTTCCTGTCTAAAATCCTTAAAAAAGTTGTAGCCAATCAGCTGTGTGAGTTTCTCCAGGAAAGTAATGTATATGAAGACTTTCAGTCTTGGTTTAGAGCCAATCACAGCACAGAGACAGCCTTGGCAAAAGTCACTAATGACCTTCTAATAGCTTCAGATCAGGGATTTGTGTCTGTCCTCGTTCTGTTAGATCTTAGTGCAGCATTCAATACTATTGATCATAACATTTTATTACAGAGACTAGAACAGTTAATTATCATTAAAGGAACTGCCCTAAACTGGTTTAAATTATATTTTTCAGATTGATTCCAATTCTGTGCTCGGCCCAATTTTATTCTCATTATATATGCTTCCACTAGGAAACATTATCAGGACACACTCGGTAAGTTTCCACTGCTATGTGGATGACACCCAGTTATACTGGTCAATAACACCTGAACAGTGTAATCAATTAACTAAACTCCAAGCATGTCTCAAGGACATAAAAACCTGGATGACCTGCAATTTACTCTTATTAAACTCAGATAAAACAGAGGTTCTAATACTTGGCCCTAAACACCTTAGAGATACATTATCTAATGATATAGCTGCGCTAGACGACATTGCCCTTGCTTCCAATGAAACAGTCAGGAACTTGGGAGTGATCTTCGATCCTGATTTGTCCTTTAATTCTCACTTAAAACAAATTTCTAGGACCGCCTTCTTTCACTTCCGTAATATCTAAAAAATCAGACATGTCCTTTCTCAAAAAGATGCAGAAAAACTTTGTTACTTCCAGACTTGATTATTGTAATTCCTTATTATCAGGCTCCAGCAGTAAGTCGTTAAAGACTCTGCAGCTTGTCCAAAATGCTGCAGCACGTGTCCTGACAAGAACCAAGAAAAGAGACCACATTTCTCCAGTATTAGCTTCACTACACTGGCTTCCGGTTAAATCTAGAATAGAATTTGAAATTCTCCTCCTCACCTTCAAGGCCCTTAATAATATGGCACCATTATACCTCAAAGAGCTGATAGTACCTTATCAACCCACTAGAGCACTGCGCTCCCAGAATTCAGGCTTACTTGTCGTCCCTAAAGTCTCTGAAAGTAGAGGAGGAGCCAGAGCTTTCAGCTATCAAGCTCCTCTCCTGTGGAATCATCTCCCACTTTCAGTTCGGGAGGCAGACACCATCTGTACGTTTAAGAGTAGGATTAAAACCTTCCTTTACGATAAAGCTTATAGTTAGAGCCGGTCCAGGCTTGTCTTAGACCTGCTCTTAGTTAGGCTGCTATAGGTCTAGAATGTCGGGGGACACATGACACACGGAGCTTCTCTTCCCAGCTTCTCCTTCCTCTTCACCATCCTTATCACATCAAAGAAATTAATATCTCATCAATACATGTGTAACAGAGTTAGAAATGCACTTTATTTATTCTTATTTATAATTTGTATTTGTGAATTTTATTAGTTATTTTTATTAATTGTAATTTTCTTTATTAATGTTTCCTGCGAAAATGACCTTGCTGTGCATCACCTTTTGTGTTCCTCTGAAATCTCATACTTCCTGTCGACCCCTCCCCCCTCAGTGTTGTTTTGCATTGCTGAGGGTAGGTCATGTGCAGAAATGCTGCAGCGCTATTTTATAATTTTCTTTGAAAAATTAACGGTTTAAGTTAGGGCTGAACGATTAATTGCATTTGCGATAAAATCGCGATTTTCTAACCACAACGTGCGCGATTACAACGTGCAAAAGAGAGTAGGGCACTGTGCTGCATCAACATTTCATGCTGCCCTTTAACCTGTTACAATGGCCTCTGGCTCAACGGAACAGTCAGAAACTGACACAACTGAGACTTTAGTCACGAAGAGGAACAGCACGTCGGTGGTGTGGAATTATTTTGGCTTCAAAAAAGATGATGCTGCACAGTGTCAGGTGTTGTGCAGAGCATGCCGTGCTACCGTTGCTACTTCACGGGGTAACACTACAAACTTGTTCCAGCACTTAAAAAAATACCATAAAACCATGTACGACAGTTGTATGGCCAAAATGCCGAGCACCAGTGCGCCAGACAAGCCAAATACCTCAAGACAGGGATCACTGACCGAAATGTTTGATAGTGTCAGTCCATATGACCGCAATTCAAAACGGCACGGGGAAATCACTCGGGTGATAACCGAGTTCATAGCTAAAGATATGGTGCCTCTCAGCACGGTGACCAAGCCTGGGTTCACGGCATTGATAAATACGCTTGATAAACAGTACAGTATACCCTCCCGTACATACTTCAGTCAGACTGCCATTCTGGAGCTGTACAAAAAGTGCAAAGAGAAAGTCGCCGCGGAGCTTAAAATGGTGGAGGTTTTTGCTACTACTACTGATATGTGGTCAAGCCGCACATCTGAGCCTTACCAGAGTCTTACAGTCCATTTTATTGATGAAGATTTCAACCTCAAAGCTCGCTGCCTACAAGCTGCGTACTTCCCAGACGACCACACAGGGGAAAATATTGCAGCCGGCCTGAGAGAGGGGCTTGCCAGCTGGGATCTCCACGAGGAGAAACACGTCTGCATCACGACGGACAACGCGTCAAATATGGTGCTGACTGCACGGCTTAATGAATGGACGAGGCTCCAGTGTTTTGGGCACAGATTACATCTTGCCATTGGTAAGTTATCATGTCGTGTGTGTGTGTGCAAGAGAGAGAGAGATTCACCAATTTACAGAAATCAGTGTCGGCCTATAGTATAAAAATCTAATGTGTTGATTAGTAATCAGGAAGCTGAATATACAAATATATAAATTATGTTGAGTTGTGGAAAGTGGGTGGGATGAAAGAAATTCATACTTTCCCCCCATTCCTTTTCGAATATGTAAATTGAAATATTATGTGTTTTGATTTTATGTGCTTATATGTCTGTCTGTGGTGGAATGCCCACCTGCATTTATTTGTATTTTTGTTTTTTTTTACATGTTTTAAATAAACACACACACACAAACTGTTTATGTGTTGTGTGTGTGTGAGATAGAGAGAGGACAGGGGTGTGGATGTGTGTATTTCAGAATGACAGAGAATGTGAGTGTGTAATGGTGATAGCCTTGTATCACAGAACTCAAATTGTTTGTAATACACTACTTTTTATTTCTTTCAGAAAATGCACTCAAAGATGAGTGTCAAGGGCAACAGCACTGTGCAGGAAGCTGGTGGGGCACTTTTCCCACAGTTGGAAGAAGAAGGCAGCACTGACGGAGGCACAGAGGGATCTCAAACTCCCTGAGCACAACCTCATAACTGAGTGCTCAACAAGATGGGGATCTAAAGAAATGACGATTGCCAGAGTGCTTGAACAGGCCAAAGCCATTTCTCAGGTATTGTCTGGTGATCGATATGCACGCTCCCTCATCCCAACCTGGCAGGATATTGACGTGTTGGAGTCAATTCACAAGGCACTGCATCCTCTACTGGAATTTACAGATGCTCTTTCTGGAGAGGAATATGTGAGCATCTCCTACCTCAAGCCAGTTCTCCACCTTTTTGCCACATCAGTCCTGGCTGAAGATGCTGAGGACACTGACCTGACTAAATCAATAAAAACCAAAGTCCTAGCATACCTCAATAACAAATATGGAGACCCAAACATCCAGGAGCTTTTGGATGTTGCCTGTTTCCTGGACCCTAGGTTCAAAACACAGTTCATCAGTACTGACAACATCCCTGCCATCAAGACCCGACTGAAGACAGAGATGGTAGACTTAGCAAAACGTACATATCATCGGGTAAATGATAATTATGTATTTCACAAAAAGACAATTTTTCTGTAAAATCTAACTGGAAAACTAATGGCTGTTTTTTTCATCTAATAGGATAAGAGGTCTCGCACTGAAACTGTTCCTCAAAGTGCACAGCCCTTGGGGGAAAAGGCGAAGAGGTCTCTTGGCAGTTTTTTCAAGACCAGTGCGGCCTCTCCGTCTTTGCCTGTAAAACCTGAAGATGCCGCAGAGGCAGAGGTAAACAGTTACCTGATGACTCCTGCCATTGATGGAGAAGATGATCCCTTGGCTTGGTGGAGGGTGCACGAGATCAGCTACACACAATTGTCCACCATGGCCCGCAAGTATCTTTGTGTACCTGCCCCAAGTGCTCCCTCAGAGCGTCTTTTTAGCACAGGAGGGAATATTGTGACTTGCACTCGCTCATCGTTGAAGCCAGCAAAAGTTAATATGCTGGTTTTCTTAGCAAAAAACCTGTGAGCCACTGAGAAAAAATCACTGTTGGATCATTATGGCTGGCAGTGCCATACTCATTGTGAAATTTAGTCTGTGAGGTGTGTTATTGTTGTGTATTTCAGATAAGTGAGGTTGATCTATATTATAATATTCAAATTGTTTTTTTATTGTCTAATTTACAAAGTGCATTTCTCCGTTTTTTATTTATAACTTTATTTACTTTTATTTTACAAAATATTTTCAAAGTAGTAGAGGCAAATTCTATGTTTCAGTTGTGTGAAATGTTACTGACTTGGGAGCAGTAAGACACCTATAATTTTAAATAATTTTTTTCTTAAGATGGTAAATTTTGCACACAGTGTTTAAAAAGTGCATGCCTTGTGTTTATACTTACAATGACTTTGTTTAAATTACTTAAATGCACAGTGGCAAAGCCACCGATTTGTTGTTCTTGTTTCTGTAATGAGCAGTTAAATAAAAATGTAAAATGTGGGAAAGAATATTTTACACTAAATGTATCTAATATTGTGTTGGTCATATTTAAATCATTCATTACGTTTTGTTGGGAAAAAGAAAAAAGTGGATAAAATAAAAAAATCGCATATTAAATCGCAATCGCAATATTGGGGGAAAAAATCGCAATTAGATTATTTTCCCAAATCGTTCAGCCCTAGTTTAAATTGCATATTGTAAATACAAGTACACTACGCTGCCGTTTTGAGTGTTAATATGTTTTGTAAATGTTATCATTTCACTTTCACGGCGGTACTTTTTGCATGATGGTGGAGCGCCATTTTGTTTAGTAGCGTCGCAGGGATTTCGGCAGCCCTTTGAGATTAAATTATTTTATTTTATATGTTTAAGAACGGAGGTGCAACAAGAGGAGAGATTAATCACAGCAAGACAATGTGTGTTGTTTTCTACAGGTATGTGTTTTTCCTTTTTGAAACTTAATTTTCGATGTAGCTGTTTAATAACCCAACCCAAGGCACCTATTTATTTCACCCAACAATGTGTCACTGTTGTCCTGCTGTATATAATTCTTTTTTAGTTTTGAGGATATTTGTTGTAATTTAAGTTAAATGTTTTTCGGACAATTGTAATTGCTCCCTGTAAAAGTCTGTGAGGTAGACTGTGTCTAATACATACTGTTGTGAAGAGAAAAGTATGAAGCCAGTGTTGTTTTGCATTGCTGAGGAACGGAGGTGCAGCAAGAGGAGAAATTAATCACAGCAAGACAATGTGTGTTGTTTTCTACAGGAGCAAATAAAAAGCTGGAAAACAACCCAGAGTCGTTCGTCCCTATGCCCAATCCACATCTGTTACACATGTTACTGACTTGACTTCTTCCCCGGAGTCCCTTTGCCAGGGCCGCGGCTGCGGCCACATCGTGGATTATGATCTGTGGATCGCGTATCAGAGATCGTGATCGTAATGGTGGATCCTGTATGGTGGATCTGTATCGTGCTGGCTGATCGTGATAATAATGGCGGATCCTGTATCGTGCTGGCTGATCGTGATAATAATGGCAGGGACCACAGGAAAATACTGTAGTCAGCTTGTGCGCAGATTTATTCTGGCATGTAATGCAAATTAATACAACAACAATTTTTGCATTACATTCCTCATCCATATTTCATTCTTATATTTTCCACATTTGCTTACTTTGTCCCTATCACACAATACTCTAATCTGAATAACTTTTGATATTGCCCTTGGAATACATATGTAGTAAAGTATACATCAAACTTTCCTTTATACAATATATTTCTACATATTTCCAAATGACCCAAACAATTATTATTATCAGTTATACAGCTGTAATTCTGTGACACAAACCATTTTTTACAGACTAAGCCCTTAATATGAAACACAGTATTATACTTGTTCTCAAAACCACAACTGTACTTAGAGTAACTTCCACCATTAGGCACGGTGGGCCATAGACTACCTGGGCTCTAGAAAAAAACAAATTAAAACCGGTGTTGGAAACAAAATAACAATTAAAATATGAACACAATTCAACACCAGTAACTTCACGTAAACTGCTTCTGGTTGCTTTACAGGACCTGGATATCAAAGCGGGAAATGTCCCAGAAATGTCCCGGTGCTCCGGATATGCACTCATCCCTTCTAATCCACCAACTACTAGAATGAAGCGGAGCTACCCAAGTGGTTGTGGAAAACGGAAGAAGCAGGAGGAGGGTAAAAAGGTTTTAGCAACACTGCCAAAGGTATCAACCTTTTTCAGGGTGCTGGCAGGTACTGAGAACAACATTGATAAAAAGCAGCAAGAAGTCGCTGCTTGCGCAAGCAATGGCGATATCGCTATCAGCTACCTGTTGCTGGTTGCTCAAGCTATGCTGATACAGATAGGCCAATCAACAAAGTGATGAAGATGGCGATCAAAAACTAGTGAGTAGCAGTCCCCTTACTAACCAATGTGTTATAGGCTTACTTGAAGATGACCCAGCACTCTGGCCCAAAGAGCTGAGAGACAAAGAGTGTTGCTCAATAGTGCAGAGGACCAGTTTAGGTAAAGGACCGAATTAATCCAAAATTACATTACATGCAAATCAGGAATGGAGTATAAAAAACAGATAAACATTCAAGGAAGAGAAAGAGAAAACAGAGACAAAGAAGAAGAGTAGGGGAAATATAGGGACAAAGGAGGAGAGGAAGAGAAAGACGGGGACAAAGAGAAATGGTAATAATTTTTAACTGTATATTTTTTTAATTATTTCATATACTTATTTCCATAATTGACCTCATATTGTCATGTGTGTTATCTTCTCACTTTAGTAAAAAATACATACAAGACAGAGGCCCATCATCAATTTCTATCAGAGATCCTGCACGAAAACCAAAAAAGACATCTTCCATGTGAATGGACAATACGGTACATTCTTATTGTACAGAGATCATATTGTTAATGAAAATCAGATTTGACTGTTAGTAATGTCAATATGTTTTGTTGGGTTGGGAAGAAGTTACAAGTAGGGCTTTCTTAGATAAGGATGGAAGAAAAAGGTGGGGAACAACGGATGCAGAGGGCCACGTGCCTGTGGCCCCTAAATTACTAAATCTGCCACTGCCTCCCTCCCTACCTTACGTGACTAGACAATAAAATCCTGTGAACCTGCTCCTGTGTGTTGCACTTGGTTTCAGCTCCCAGTGAAATCATAACAGTAGCAGGTGTTGTGATTATTATAACTAAAGCGTGACACCAATAAATGGTTTGCCTTTGGGCATTCAATAAATTTTGTTATCAGAAAAATATTGAATATTAATATTAAACATATTAATATTAAATAATAACTTTAATTGATTAAAGTTACCTTGGGGCACCACCCTTCAAAGGAAGGGAGATAGACAATTTATTGATTAAGTCTCATGAAAGTACTAACTACAAATTTAGAACTGATTAATAATTAAATGAATAACATAACCAAAATTACCATATAAGAAGTTAGCAAAGTTGAAGAATATGGAGTTCTAGAAAATGTAGAAGTTGGCAAAATTCATACTTATGCAACATTAATGAAGACAACATTTGTGTTAAAGAAAAAAATGTATTATGACAATAATAAAAGTAGAAACACACAAACTAACTAAGTTTACCTACTATATACATGTGTGTGTGAGTGAGTGTGTGTGAGTGAGTGAGTGATGGCGGCTGGCCACGACGAAACAAAAGAACACATGGAATGGTGGAGTCATGTGGTTGATGTCACATGTATATGTTAAGTTTGGGGAGATGTGTGTGAGGTGTTGGTGTCATGTTAGAGAAAGTAGTTAGTGGCCTGCAAAGAAAGACTGTAACTTTCGAATAACTTATCACCAAAATATCACAGCAACACAAATCAAACGTATAAACATCACATGAATAGAATTGTCTTTGCTTAGCCTAGTGTAATTATTAAGCCCAGTTGTGTTACCCATCCATGAAAAGCGGGAATGGTCCTTTTTGATGTTTGAAGTCCAGTGAAGTGGTCTTGCTGGTTTGTGGCTCCTGTTGTTGTGGTTCTGCTGGCAAGACTTTTGTCGATGCAGCTCGTGCTGAAGTTCTTAGGCAGGCTCTCGCGTAGCTGCCTTTTGGAAAGTTTCAGCAGTCTGCTCCAGGCAGGCCTGCTTGGAGGTTGGTAGAGCTTGGGTAGGGAGGAAGTTTCCCTGGCTGGGTGAGCTGGAGAGCTACACCTAACCTCCAGGAGAAGTGAGTAGAAAGAGGAAGAAGAGAGAGGGAACTGGGCTTATATTGACCTGGTGACCTCATGGGTCATGGGGCCCAGAGTGACCAAAGGTGGTTGAAAGTTGTGTCCAGGGGAAGTTTTAACACCTAGGTGTGAAGTTGAAGCACACTGGGAGACTGAGTTCTGGAAGCTCTCCTTTGTCTGCAGAACAATGGTTTCAGGCTTTGGTTACACATGTAGGCCCAACTATTGTTCACAAATACTAGGTCCCAACACAGGTGTAAGATGTTTCACAACACAGTGATCTACTGCCATCATTGCTGCACAATCATAGAGTTTGCACTCCTTTGGATCCTTGTCCTGAGCTCCAGAAATTTCTGTCTAACAACCTAATATTTCAAAGCTTACCCCCACCCCCTACAAACCATGGAGTTAGATGACACAGCTGGAGCCAGCCTCTTTATGCATTCATGAGCCATGTGCTACTGTGGCGCCGTAAAATAGCATCATTAAATTGCTAAATTGTTATTATTCATATTTATCTATCCTTCAGGCGACTGCAGAAATGAAATGTGACACACCCAAATGAAAAACCTGTACTGCAGCCGTATTCCACTCACCCTTTTCAATTTCACTATTCTGTCACCATGATATTAATCCAAGTTATTTACAATGTCAGTCATGACCCTTATGTTCACCAAAAATTAAACCTTTCCAGTTCAAAATAAGGACAGAATCTAGGGAAGGAGACTCCAGTCGAGCATTGTCCAAGACAACCAATTCTTATTATTCTGCTTTCATATTAAATGGACACTGAGCAAAACAAACCAAAGCACAGGCAAATGGTTGTTTGGACTTTGCTTGTGGCTCAGGAGGTTCACAGGGTCGTCCACTAACCAGTTAGTGGTACAATCCCCAGCTCCACCAATTCTGTCTCTTCAATTCAATTTGTGTCTCCTCCTCCTTTTCCTCCACCTCTTCCTCGTCCTCCTCTTATTCCTCTCTGTGATGGTAATGCCTTAATGGATGTGCCATCCCAGGCTGCAGACAGCAGATACGGTCTTGAACTGGTGGACCATGTTGCGGGGGAGGAAGTAGATGTCATCGTGGCACAGGCGGATGCGGGCTGCCATCTTTTGACTCCAACATCTATCTTAAAAACGAATCGCTGTATAAACAAATATAAAAGGGATTTAAGTTTCCTCTTTTTTTTTTACCTTGGTTCTGTAAATATATGATTTAAATAAAACTCAAATTTCTTTCTTAAGTCAAAAAGCTCTATTTTACACGAAATCAAATGCACCTGATCACCTAACAAAATGTGAAATGTAAAAATATGCAATAAAATGCTAAATCTGACTTTTGTTAGATAAGCACAGACGCTAGCTTGTATCAGTGCAATTTTACTCTACATTTACATCTTAAAAATTAACATAGCCATAACAAGATGATTTGAAGGCACTTTCTCTTTGTGTGAACTGAGTGTGTATGTGTGGTCCAGATACTATTCATGTTGTGGGGACCTAAATCTGTTTACACAGTCACATTATGGGGACTTGTCTTCCTTATGGAGGCTGTAATGTCATGTGTGATAGAAAAAGCACTGTGTATAGAAGAGCTGTATGAAAATGTGACTTGAAGTGTAAAACAAAGTATAAATGTAGTCCATTTAGAGTGGATCAAGATTTATACAGATCATCAGGGACAGACAGCTATTGATCAAATAGTGCCCCATGTGTTATATTGCATACACACACAATACACACAAAAATTGCTTTCCTGATGGGAACATGTTAAGGGTTTAGAAACATAGTTGCATCCCAACATTATCCCGGAAAAAAAAGCTACATCTCCAACTCCATCAACGTCTTCTGCTTCTATATCTCTACCCATCATCTAAAAACAACTCTTCAGTGATACCAGAGTAAATTTCATTATTGAGGGGATACTTGAAATACTATGATTGTTCTTTTGAGTCAAACTTTGCTGATTGCTCCACCAATATGTTTCCTTTTCTTCTGTCAGGTCTTTATTTAGTTTTTTTATCTAATAGTTCTTTTCCCCTGTGGTGTGCGCACACATACACACACATACACACACACACACTGCCTGTGCCCTTAAGTCCCCTATTCATTGTGATAGTGAAGCGCTGGGGCTTGAGACCCTAGGTGCTTTTTTGGCAAGATCAGTGGAGGCCTGACTATGTGATGTACATGTGTAAGCAGGCTTCAGCCATCAGGGAGTGAATTGTGGATGCTCCAGATTAAACTGCTACAATAGAGGGGCATAAGAACGCGAACGTTGGTTTGCAACTCTGCAAAATGCACATGGAGGATTTTAAAGCAACTTCTGCCAGGTTTATAATGGAGGACAACCTCCCACCTCATCTCGCTCTCTCTCATGTCATCACATCACTGTAATATGGCAATTTATAATTTCTACTTCTGTCCATTAGTTTGCAGTCACTTTACCACCCTGCAGACACAAATACAAGTCCAGCATGATCTGGAATAAAAACATTGCAATTGCTGTAAACCACTATCTGCACAGTTTATGGCTTTTACATAGAGGCATACAGTTTTGTATCACATGTGAAATTTAATTCTATATGAAAATGCATCCAGATGGGGCATGTGTGATAATGATTATTAACTTTGTAATAGTAAAGAGTGATTATTATGATGAGATGGACTGAGAAGAATAAATATTCCAGAGGCTATTCCAGGTGTAGCTCTGGAATGTTTTATTAAACATTTATCATACCCCAAAATTATTTTCTTTTGGTGAGGGGGAGGGTGGTAGGGTCAGGTTTTCATCGAA
The DNA here is from genome assembly GCF_009819705.1 of Hippoglossus hippoglossus. Lineage (NCBI taxonomy): Eukaryota > Metazoa > Chordata > Actinopteri > Pleuronectiformes > Pleuronectidae > Hippoglossus > Hippoglossus hippoglossus. The sequence continues at coordinate 925,846 of NC_047157.1, read as the reverse complement.
AACATTTCAGAAAACAGAACAACTGTTGTCCAGTAAATTGATTGAAGAACAGACAGATAGTTGGATGATCTGAGGAAACAGACATTTGTGAATTTGGGGTTATCTTCAAGTTGTATTGATGCATGGTTCTGATTATTGGATATGGTTCCCATCACTTCAAATTGTGATGGTGTGGTATTTATAAGGAGGAAGAAATATGAACACATTTTTCAAGTGGGCATCTGTAATCTATATATGAAAATAGTTATGTTTATGTTCAATTAACAAATCAAATTGTGCTGTATGCTGGATGTATGTAAATAGGTTCAAATATGTATTACAAAGCAACATAGACTTTAGCTACAACAACAAATCACACCTTTATATTATAGAATATATTAGTCATATCAAAGTTTTCAGTCGCAGCTTATTCGTCCTTTGAAGCTTTTCAACTCATACTTTTATGATTTTCATGCTAAACTTTACTATGCCACACAGCTGCGCTCAGCATGTATTGTCAGAACATACAGAGATTTTCAAAATCACCTGCTCTAAAGATATTCAGCATGTGCGAGTATCTGCATATAATAAATCCCCTCCTTTGTCCTTGTGAGCTGCCTTGAGAGTGGTGAATATCTTAGCTCTAACTGACCTGCCTTTGGGAAGAAAGGCAATTACAGCAGGATTTCATGTACAGCACTGCTCAGGATTACAAAAGCCTTATATCAGAGATGGTGCGACCCCACCCTCCATTGTGGCTCCACCGGAGGTATCCATGGTATCCACCTGGGATGAAAAACCTCCAGACCTGGGAGGTAAATTTAATTTTTGAAGATCACAAGCCTTTATGATAATCAGTCCCCCTTAGCAGGACTGTGAGATATTTCAAGAAACAGGATTACCAGGGCTAGGTGACTCAATTTCAAAAAAAGAAAAAGATTAATTTAGGGGTTATAGTACATGAGGAGACAGTGGAGAAAACAATGCAAATTCTTTTCACCCCTATCTACAGTGATGACCCTGTCGCAACATAGTACTCTGTGTTTCCAAAATGTACCATGCAAAATTACATCATTCTACATCCAGCATATTTCAATGAAAGCTTTTCTTCACAGCTGAAACAAGAGAGTCAATTCCTTGAATACTGAGCAGGGAGACTGATATGGAGTATCTGCAATATCACATTCACGAGCGAAGGGAGCAGTTACAGTGCATGCTAATGCTGCTATGTGTAACCTCCACTTTTATCAAACAGGTGGAGGTTTGTGAGCAGCATTGTAATTGGCACATTAAAAGAAAGCATTACAAACACATATAAAACAGTCTGATGACAGTATCACCACAGAGGAAAATGGTAGGTAGTACTAGCAAAAATAATATAAAAAAAAAAGAATCACTAAAACAAAGATTGAAATTTAACAAAATACGCAGACAAACCTTAAAAATGATGAAGGGAATTCTTAGTTTAAGCATGGAAATATAAAAATTAACTCTGAAAAGAAGAGGGGAAGTGGTAATAACAAATGAGGCTATAGCCAGGCATAAAACAGGCCTTAATGATTTAATGTTAAAGTAACTCATGGACAAAGTAAAAGTTAATTTCAGCACATTTGTGGCAGGATTAGGCAGAACAGAGCAATAAAGTCTAAATTTAGAGACCATCATGCTATGGAATCAATGGTATAAAATGGACAAGATTTGTAAATACCTCTTTATTGTAAATGGAAACAACTTCAAGTATTTGTCGTGAATACCGATATTTTTGGGACACAAACAGATACAGATTTGAGCTTTATATCACACCCGTAGATTGGGTTCAGTATACTGTCCCTGGGTCTTGGCTATCTCATCATGTGGAGGGGCCCCTGAATTTCATGGGAACTGAAATTCCAAATCAAAGCAGACACAAAAAAGCTTATTATATTAACACACAATTTTCCAAGAGCTGTACAATTGTGTGTACAGTGCATAACAAGATTAGATCTCTGTGATGCTCTCTATACAGGTGTTTTTCAGGATTCCTCAATTGGTCCACACATCCATATGTTTGCTTTTGCACTGATTGTATGAATTTTTTGATCACAATCAAGGTTTTACTTATCCAAACCCTTATGTATTTCCATGATATACCTTGAATTTAGAGACCATCTAAACTTTCCTTGCAAAATATTAATTGTTTTAAATTTGCACCACATATTATTAGGAGAGAAGTGAGATGACTGCTTGTGCCACATGTTCATATATGGGATCCTTACCTTATCACCATCCTTCACAATCGGTCCAAGTTGATTTATACCTTGACACTGCCAAGTATTGTTTATTGTTTCAGGTTGAAAAATACTACAATCTCTCTGTAGGCTAATAATTATTTAAACTCCATTGCTCACTTTTATGGTTATTTGCAGCAAGATGGAGTTGGACCATCAAGGGGACATGGTCTGAAATTATGATATCACGAGTGCAGTGTACTATAGTAAACTACTTGAAACCTGTAGTTTGAAATGTTTTGTCTCTTGGCCAGTGTTGATGCTCTGGAGCTACTTCAGAATTATTTCTTGTCATTAGTGAGTCCACCACAAAGAGTTCACTTTTTATTGTTTGTGTTCTGGAAGTTGTGTGTAGACCTTTTTATAAACAGTCTATGGTGCAGAGTGAAGTTAGAAAACGTTCTGGTTTATCTGCAATGAAGATTTCACATTCAATGTTTTTCGTAAAATGATGCAGACTTTTATTTACTATTGTTCACATGTGGGGTCTTTATATAAGTTTGAATGATTTACTTAACAGGTGTTATTTTTTTCACATGTCGGCTATTTTGAGTCTGTTAAGCAACCGACACAACCTTCAGATCCTGGGGTCACAACTTTTTATAATAAAAGCTTTGCATTCCCGCTCAGTACAAGGCACTGCAGCAACAAAATGAATGTTGTTGGGGTGGCTGTGGCTGAGGGGGTAAAGACGTCCTCCTTGGGCAAGATACTGAACCCCGAATTGCCCCTCATAGAAAAGGTTCTGCCCATAAATGCACTGTATGAATGTGTGTGTGAGCGCTTTGAGTGGTCAACAAGATTAAAAAAGAGCTATATAAATACAGACCATTTACCATTTGTGCAAATTGTCAAATAGGAAGTGATTCTATGAATGTTGTTACCATGACGGGGGCAGCACCCACTGCAACCATGACTGTCTGTGTCAGTCCGATTTGGTGAAATAAAAATGTTGACGCATAGTTTGAAACAGTTACGTGGTCAGTAACTGTTTCAAACTATGCGTCAAAATTTATATTACTGTTTATCCGAGGATGTAGAAGAGGACATGTACAAGTCGGGCTACAGAGGGCACACTGCCCCCCCACACTCACATACACTGACTGCTAGAGTGCTGGTTAATATACCAAATGTAGAGTTAATTAGATTAACGGTTGATGAGATATGATAATATATCTGCCATCCTTATCAACAGAAGATGAACTGGGGCCTCATTTATAAAACAGTGCATAGGATTCATACTAAAATTGTAGATGTGCACAAAAGCCAAAAATGGCTTATGCAAAAAAAAAAATCTGATTCATAAAATTGGGCGCACGCACAACTGAACGCAATGTTCACTTTATAAATCACAGTCCACACGGAAACGTTCGTACGTGGATCTGTCTCCAAGTCCTCCCTCTACACACCCACATTCAAACATAAATGGTCAATGCAAAGCAACTGATGAATATTAACTTATCCAGCTGACCAATGGGTTTCCACGGTGAGTCACGGCATCAAGCGATGAGAAGAGGAAGCAAAACTTTCTGAAACTGACATCGAAGTTTTTGTTAGTGAGGTGAAGAGCGATTCTTTGGGACAGCAGTTATGTCACTAATAAAGAAAATACACTGATATACTGCTGATGCTGCGGATAATACAGTCAGTGAGAGAGAGACAGAGACAACGGAGCCTGAAATAAAAAAAGATAAAACTCAATGGTGGAGGCAAAAATGTGAGGGAACTTGTTGTATTGACTGTTCGTCTGTAACAATCTGTTCAGTCTGTTTCTATTTGTGTTCACTTCCTGTTTTATTTTGTTGTCAGGGTTGTTGTGTCTAGTGTCTAGTGTTACTTCCTGTTGGTTTCCCCACACACCTGTACCTTGTTTGTAATTAAGCTTGCCCTATTTATACCCTGTGTTTCCACTCACCCACTGCCAGATTGTCATCGTCTCCTTCGTGTGCACGTGCGCTCAAGCCTTAATGTCCGTGTGTTTGCTTGCCTGGTTTTGGACTCTGCCTGGATTACGGACTTTGGATTTTGTGCTTTTTCCCTGTATGGACTTGGTTGCTTCTCTGACTGCCTACCCGTGTATGACCTCTGGATTGTCAAAGTAAAGTTTTATTTTGAACTTTTTGTCTCCCGTGCTTCCTTTTGCATTTGAGTCCCAGCTTTGTACAGAACCGTCACATCGTCTTTCAATTGTAGGTTCTTATGGAACAGATATGTCGCAGGGGCGCAAATATTGCTGTTGGTTTAAAGTAGATCACACAGCTCCAGCTGTATGTGAGCCACACACACCTCAGTCTTCTGATATTCCCACACGGCTGAATCGGCAGTATTACAAGGCAAAGACATTAATCTAGTCTCCCTCTTTCTGCCATCCCCGAGTGCGATAAAGCATCTCTACGGGGAAATAATCACTGCCGCGTTCAGATCCACGTTTCAATTTAGAGACTTGTCAATCGGCCAGTTCCTTGATGCTTTAGCATTTACACAACCTGCTCCGTCTACCCCATTTTATATAATTTGGTCCTCGGACCTAAATTTCCGTTTGGTCAAATGACCTTTAATTTAAGTTTGGTCCTTTGCTGACCTTTTCATTAAGTTCTACATTTAGCTCTCACACTCAGCATTCTATTTTACGTTCGGTCAAATGTCTTAATTTCTGTTGTCATTGCTGACTTAAAAAAAATGTTGGGGTCATATTTTCTGTTGGCATTTTATTTAATTGTGGTCCTTGGACCCTATTTTTGTTCGGTAGAATGACATTTTATGTTATTTTGGTTTTTGCTGACCTGTTATGTTCTATGTTCTAACATTGAATTAAAGTCTCCCCTGATTGAAATATTGTTAGAAATGTGTTATAGATAAGAAAGAAATTCCCAGAAGGCTGTTAGAAAAATGACAAAAAGGAAACAGAAAAGTGCCTGTGAGCAAAGTGATGGGCACAGCTATCTGCAAAGATCAATCAATCAAATTTTATTTGTATAGCCCATATTCACAAATCACAATTTGTCTCATAGGGCTTTAACAAGGTGTGACATCCTCTGCCCTTAACCCTCAACAAGAGTAAGGAAAAACTACTAAAAAACCCTTTTAACAGGGTAAAAAGAACGTAGAAACCTCAGAGTGAGCCACATGTGAGGGATCCCTCTCCCAGGGGGGACAGAAGTGCAATAGATGCCACGTGTAAAGGAGAACATCAAGATAAAGGTTTTAGCAGCATTGATAAGGGTAAACATTTTGAAGCATAACTGAAGGTCAATGAATTGATGGATTATTGTCAGTAATGGTCAAGTATCTGATGAGAAATACTATATATCAGGCAGTCCTGCTGCAATCATAGTCTATGGTCAGCTGCCACCACGATCATGATCCACCATCAAGATCGGATGCCACTATAGTCCACAGTCATTGTCCACTGCCGCCATCAGGATCCATCATCAGCTGCCACCTCGATCGTGGTCCACCACCATTATCAGAGGCCAACATGATAAAGGATCCGCCATTATTATCACACCATGTCTCAATTAATGCGGGATCAGTGCGTCCTGAATTATGAAAAAGAATTACAGGGAAAAAAGAGGACAAAAAATGATCTTGCTTTCACCTGCACCAACGTGGCCTTTTAAATCCATTCTTTAAACCAAAAGAAAAAAAAAACAACAATCATCTTAGTGTGAAATTTTAATTTCATTTGACTACTTAGATTATAAATAATTGCATCCTTTTGTGAAAAAAATTGTACATTTGTTAGGAATAGTACTATACAAATGAAACTTTGTATCGTTATAAATATATAATTCAGTGAGTACTTCCTCTTTAAAATTACATGGATTGTGTGATTTAAAAAGTAGTTCTTGAATATACTATAAAATTACACACTCATGACTTCCCATGAATCACTGGCAAATAAAAGCTCATATGTTTGAGTCCAAATGTTTGTTTAAGACCTCGGGTGGTGCCCTGGTGTCCCAGCACAGTCATCTCTCAAATATGATCAGAATCATGGCTTCAGGTTTCACACAGACATGAGTTAGAGCTGAGGGGAAACAGTGATCCGGCTGGACTGAGGAGTCAAGGCCAGCATGAGGAGGTACGTGCCACTTTCCCAGGCTTTTGACAAGCCAAACAGCTGAGATACCCCTGCCCCCACAGCCCATGCACAGATGTATGCATGTACTGTACTGTGTGTGTGTGTGTGTGTGTGTGTGATGTTGTGACATCTCAGGGTGTGCTGCGTAATGAGAAAGAGAGGGAGAGAGCTGAGAGATTATGTTTTTCTTCCCATCAGCAGCAGGATGATGAGAGTTGAACAGCAGCTGTG